>NC_091952.1:166912047-167284547 GCF_031021105.1 Erythrolamprus reginae | reverse complement strand
CATTAGTGTGTTTTGTGACCTTGGTGTCAGAGTGTAAAATGTTCAGCAAGCGAAATTCTTTGTTGAAAATCTATCTATCTATCTATCTATCTATCTATCTATCTATCTATCTATCTATCTATCTATCTATCTATCCATCCATCCATCCATCCATCCATCCATCCATCCATCCATCCATCCATCCATCCATCCATCCAATGAATCAATTTGTATGCTGCCCTTCTCCTTAGACTCAGGGCGGCTTACAACATGTTAGCAATAGCACTTTTTAACAGAGCCAGCATATGGCCCCCACAATCCGGGTCCTCATTTTACCCACCTCGGAAGGATGGAAGGCTGAGTCAACCTTGAGCCGGTGATGAGATTTGAACTGCTGACCTACAGATCTACAGTCAACTTCAGTGGCCTGCAGTACAGCACTCTACCTGCTGTACCACCCCGGCGCCACCAAATGCTTTTGGCTATTTCTAGGCTAGAATTCTTAGTTGCTGGAAGCAGGGAAAAGTTTTCTTTTTGAAGCTGCTTCTCTGATACACAGACTGAAAGAATATCTAACTCAACAAAGTCAACTAACGTGGAAAGCTATAATCAGTTTTTTTTAAAAAAAAACAAAAACTCCTTGGTTTTTCTACAGCTAATTCAATCACCCATGCTATTCTTCCTCCATTTTTTCTGCTTCTCTTTGGAAAGGGTTGGTGAAGAGGGGTGCTTGTTGTTGATTAATATTCTATTAATGATTTGGCACCTTTGCTGATGTTGCATTTTACTCATCAATTGCATTTATTTAATTTCCCCAAACTAAACAAATGTAAAAATAACAACCCTTTCATTCGCTTGCCAGCTGATCAAAATAATGCCCTTATATTTTCTTACTGAATTCTGTGCATGCTGGCTTGAAAATAAAGACCCATTAAACCCAGAAGACCCAATTATTCCAATAAAAATCATGGAATCTCATTGCTGATACAGAAACAGGACTTTTATTCTACCACCATGAGAAGAGTTAGAAAAAGAAATGAAGGAAAACAGTAGTTTTAAAAAGCAGAGGAATATGGATTTTCACAAAAAATCTTGAGATGCCTAAACCCACACACACACACACACACACACACACACACACACACACACATAGATACATGTGTGTGGGCGCACTTTCACTACACATGCGCAGTGCCGAAAACTCAAAAAAATCCCCCCCCCAAAAAAAGCTGGCTCCGTGACATCACCAATAGTTTGATAGTAATTCTATGGAATCGGTGCCAACCTAGAGGAACCCACCTCTGCTCTGGATTCCATTTAAGCTCACACCAGTGATTCCATCCAGCTACCTCATTCTCTATCATCCCCTTTTTCTTTTGCCCTCAATCTTTCTCAGCATTAGGCTCTTCTCCAGTGAGTCCCTCCTTCTCATTAGGTGGCCAAAGTATTTGAGTTTCATCTTCAGGATCTGGCCTTCTAAAGAGCAGTCAGGGTTGATCTCCTCTAAGACTGACCTATTTGATTGCCTTGCAGTCCAAGGCTTCTCCAGCACCATCATTCAAAGGTCTCATTTCTTTGGCACTCAGCCCTCCTTATTGTCCAACTTTCATAGCCATACATTGCAACTGGGAAAACCATAGCCTTGACTATATGCACGTTTGTTGGCAGAGTGATGTCTCTGCTTTTTAGTATGCTATCTAGATTTGCCATAGCAAATCTAGGTAGCATACTAGATTTGCTATCTAGATAGCATACTAGACACTTGCTCCTGGGGAGGTTCTTTCCTCCCCAGGAGCAAGTGTCTTTTGATTTCTTGGCTGCAATCCCCATCTGTGGTGATCTTGGAGCCTAGGAAACATCTGCCACTACCTCCATTTCTTCTCCATCTATTTGACAGGGATTGAGAGAGCCGGATGCCGTGACCTTAGTTTTCTTAACATTGAGTTTCAAGCCAACCTTTACACTCTTCTTCTTTCACCCACATGTTATTTTCTGCCAAACAAGCTTTTTGTAGTTTATGATTTAACAACAACAAAAATCCATCACATTTATTCTCCTAAAATAGAGCAAAAAACTATCTGCCCCTCCTACCCCAACCCCCATAACAGCGCCGGTGGACTTACCCACCGGCGGCGTTTGCGGGAGGGCCGGGAAGACACCGGACCCCTGGCGGCCGCCATCTTGGTGCTCGGGCGAAGTCTCGCGATGCGAGACTTCGCCCGAGAGTCGGGCCAACAAGGCCTGACTGCGGATTGGTCCGGGCGGGGCTTGCTGGCCCTATTTAAGGGCGTGTAGGCCCGGGCTCAGCCTTTTCGCCCGGACCATTGCCCCGAGCAGACACTTGTCAGTTCTGCTCGTGGCGGCCATTTTGGAGGCAGCCTCGTGTTGCGGCCGCCATTTTGATTGCTCCTTAGTGTCCGTCGAGAAGGCCTCAGCGTTTGTGCCCTCGGGCGAATTTCGGCAGGAGACTACTTTACACTGCGGAGCCAGCATCAGCTGGGCTCCGCCCCGGTTTGGCGCCCCGGTTGCCCACGGGATCTGGGATTGGGGGTGCCTTTTTTCCCCTGGCCTTTTCCCCTCAAGGGTGGCACACGGGAGTCCATGGGCGGTCTGGTTTATTTGGGCCCCGGTGCATAAAGTGGTAGGCAGTGAGGCTTTGCTGCCTCCGCTGGGGAGGGGGGCGGATTGGCCTTCTGAGGGGTCGCCTCTGGTAAGGCCTGCTGCGGTGAGGTAGGCCTTGCCTCCCGGCAAGGGTTCCTGGGGTTAGAGTTAACATTAGATCCGGTTGACAAGGGTATGGCCCCTAAGAAGAGGCAAGCTTGGCCCCCCCCGGCCCAACCGGTTGCACGGCCTAGGAGGGCTTTGAGGCCTTCTGCCCGGGCTCGGGCTGGAATGGAGGGCCCCCCTGGGGTGGTCCCATCGGAGGGGGTGGTGGGGTTCATGCCCACAGCCCCTCAACCCGAGGTTTCTCCCTCTCTCTCTTGGGCCAGGGTCCTGGAGAGGCTCGATGAGTTGGAGTGCTGGCGGTCGGGATCAGGCCCGGGAGGGCTCCCCCTGGCTGCATCCGCGGCCTGGGGAAGGGACCCAGAAGAAGAAGCAGCCCAGGCCGGGCAGATGGCCCAGACCGGGCAGATGGCCCAAACCGGGCAGATGGCCCAGGCCGGGCAGATGGCCCAGTCGGGGCAGATGTCAGCGTTCCATGGCCCCGCTCGGATGGGCCCTCCGTGGATGTCTTCCACCCCTTACGGGGCAGGTGAGGTTGCACCACACTTAGCCACTACATCGCTCCTTCCCGTGCAGGGTCCGGGGTTTAACCCGCCTGCGTTGGGGAGCGGCACTAGTTTTCTGGGATCCACTTCAGGCACATGTGGTCAGGTTTGGGCCCCGCCAGCCCCGCCGGCAGTAGCGCCGGGGGTAGCTTTCCCACCTGGGGCAGGGGTAGGGGGTTGGATCCCTCCAGCGCCTGCTATTATGCCCCCGCCCCCTTTGGTGTATCCACCAGGGCTAGGGGTGCTGGGAACGGGGGCTTCCACCGTGTGGGACCCATTCGCCAGCATCAAGCCTGGGGCCATCCCATGTGGGCTGCCTGCCACACCATTGGGATACCACCTCCACCCATCAGTGAAGGAGGCAATTTGGCGGGGGGAGTATGTAGACCTCTTCTCCCTGCTAAATAGGGAGGTCCCCAAGCAGGACAAGGATGTAGTGCCCGGGGAAAAGGTGAAGAAGACGAAAGTCACCAAGTGTTTCAGCTCATGGCTGTACGCTTTCTTGACTTTCGCATCTGTCGTGATCCAGAGGCAGCCGGTTAGGGCTGCTGCTCTGCTTAAATACATTGATTTAATTGCCAGGGCTAACTTCGAGTACGGAGGTACTATTTGGCGACATTATGATAAGGGGTTTTGGATGCACATAGCCCATGACCCCTCCTTGCCCTGGGATATGGTGGTCCCCGACCTTTGGTTCCAGGCCACGTATATGTCCGGCAAGGAGGGTTGTGACAGGACCGACAGCGGTCACTTCATGGAAGAGGAGCCCATGGCTTCCACGCCAGCCAAGGCTGCTGCGGGGGGAGCGGGAAAGGGGGCTTCCCCGGCGTGCCATGAGTTTGCGGCAAAGGGGGCATGTTTTCGTCCCTTTTGCAGGTATAAACATGCGTGCGGTAATTGTGGGGGGAACCATGCCTCTTCCGTGTGCCCCCGCCCCAAGAAAGGGGCGGAAAAGAAGGGTGGGGGTCCACCGAAGCCTCCCCCACCAGCTGGGGGTAAAGGGGCCCAGCCCAATTAATTTACGGGTGCTCGAGGGTTGGTTAAAAGACTACCACCCTCGCTCGAGAGCAGCCGCTCTCTTGCTAGGATTCTCTAAGGGATTTAGGATCCCTTACATGGGGGTTAGGAAGGCCTTCATGTCCGACAACCTTAGGTTGGTTGTGGGACATGAAAACATCGTTAGGGAAAAGATTCGGAAGGAGGTGGCTGGGGGCAGGGTCATTGGGCCCTTCCCGGAGCCGTCCTTCCCGAATCTTAGGGTGTCCCCCCTGGGTGTGGTCCCCAAAAAGGCGAGTGGTGAATTTAGGTTGATTCACCATTTGTCTTTTCCAAAAGGGGAGTCAGTGAATGATTTCATTCCTGACGAGCTTTGTTCAGTCCGGTACGCATCCTTTGATGCTGCCGTGACTATGGTTAGGAAGTGTGGGGTGGGAGCCCTTATGGGTAAATGCGACATTAAGTCGGCATTCCGGCTCCTCCCCATACATCCAGACGACTTTGGGCTGTTGGGCTTCCATTTTGAGGGTGGTTATTACGTGGACAGAGCTTTACCCATGGGTTGCTCTGTCTCGTGCTCTCATTTGAGAGTTTTAGTACCTTCTTGGAATGGGCGCTCAGGAGGCACAGTGGTCTGGGTTCGGTCGTTCACTACCTTGATGATTTCTTGTTGGCGGGGCCTGCGCGTTCGGAGCAATGTTTTGCTCTAATGCGGGACTTCGAAGCCCTTTGTGCTCAGTTAGGGGTGCTTTTAGCCTCTGAGAAGACCGAAGGCCCCGCCACCAAGATTACCTTCCTCGGTATTGAATTAGACTCAGAGGAGCAATCTTCTAGATTGCCCCTGGATAAGTTGATTAAAATCAAGGGTAGGCTCGATGAGGTTCTGGGCTGCCGGAAGGTCACTCTCCGGCAGCTCCAGGAACTAGCGGGGATACTTAATTTTGCCTGCCAGGTTGTGGTGCCGGGCAGGGCCTTTTCTAGGAGGTTGTATACTGCGATGAGGGGGCTCCGTTTGCCCCATCATCGTACCCGCCTATGCGCAGGGGTCAGGGCTGACCTCTGCGTGTGGCGGGAGTTTTTGGACCGGTTTAATGGACTGTCTTTTTGGAGGCACGAGCTTATTTTGGAAGCTGAGTTGCAGCTCTGCTCCGATGCTGCGGGGACTTGTGGTTTTGGGGTAGTGTTAGGTGACCAGTGGTGCTGGTCGGTGTGGCCTCCGGAATGGAGTGCCTCTTCATTGGTTAAGGATTTGACTTTTTTGGAGCTCTTCCCCTTGATAGTGGCCCTGGAGCTTTGGGGGGAGCAGTTTAGGGACAAGACTCTGCATTTTTGGTGCGACAACCTAGCGGTTGTCCATGTTGTGAATGCCCTGTCCTCTAAGAGTGACAGGGTCATGCGGCCTGTCCGCCATTTTGTGCACAGGTCCTTGTCCCTAAACACATTGTTTTTGGCTAGGCATGTCCCCGGGCTAGATAACGGGGTTGCTGATGCCTTGTCCCGTGGTCAGTTGTCCAGATTTCGGACCCTGGCCCCGTGGGCCCGAGAGTCGCCAGAGGCATTCCCCGACCACCTTTGGAGCCTGAGTGGGCTCCTGGGTAGTGGAGAGTAAGGGTATGCTGGGCTACGGCCCTCTCTGTGGTGCCTGGCACTATGGGGGGCTTAGCAGCAGATAGGTGAAGAGTTCGGGGAGTTCAGGCAGGATACGGGTTACCCCTATAGCTGGCCTGCCCCAGTTGTGTACCTGGCCATATTGGTGTCCAGCTTAGGCAGCGTGGCCTTTCAGTTAGGACTTTGAGGTCCAGGTTGGCCGGCCTCGCCTTTTGTCTAAAGCGGGGGCTGGTTTGTTGATTTATGGTGACTTCCGCATGGTGAAGATGCGGGAAGGCTGGGCCAGGGCCTTATCGCAGGCTGCCAGGTCATTTCGTGCCTTCTACCTCATTGCCTTAGTCGGGTGGGTTCTGGAGTACACGGTTTGGCCAGGCCAAGCGTGGATCCCGCCGATTGGGGAATGCTCGTTCTGTAGTGGCGCCGCCACTATTGCGGTAACGACATTCTCGATACGGAGGATTAGGGTACGAACGGCCGGTTGAGGGTCCGGGGTAAGATCTTGGTCCCCTTCTATTCAACCCCGCCAGGACGCGACCGACGGTGTTGCTTTGAGTCATTGAGTGCTCCGCCGACCACTCAGCAACAAGGTACCACCGGGAAAGGGGACCCTGCCGTCGCGGCGGCTGGGTCATTGTTGCCTGGCTGGGGAGAAGGGGTGTGCGGAGGGACGGGTGTTGCTACCGCTATGGCTGGGAGGGCGGCATCCCATTGCTGCGCCCAGGTGGTCCTGGGAGGGCGGCATCCCATTGCTGCGCCCAGGTGGTACTGGGAGGGCGGCATCCCATTGCTGCGCCCAGGCGGTGCTGGGTCGGCGGCATCCCATGGCTGCTCCCAGTTGTTCGGGGAGGGCGGCATCCCATTGCTGCGCCCCGGTCGCTGGTCTTGCTCTTTGGGCAAGGACCGGTACCTGCTTGGGGGTCTGTAGGGGACCTGCCAGGCTTGCGGAAGCCTGCGGTGGCTTCACGCTGTGTGGCCCGCCATGCATGTGGTGCGGTCTTCGATCCTCCCAGGGATCATTTGTGGGTCGCCATTTCCCTTATGGCCATTCACCGGGTCAGGTGTAGAGGCAATAAGGCCCTGGGAAGGGTAGTCAGGGAATTAGGTGGGGTTGTAGTGGCCCATCCCCTCATCACTGTAGATCAGCCGTGGCTTTACCGGGCCGATGGCGTTCACCTGTCAGAACAGGGGAACGCCATTTTCTTACAGGACCTGCAGCGGTCTCTGCGTGAGCTGGCACAGTTAGAGGGGGGAGTCGGGGGGCCAAGATAGAGATCTGACCCCCGCTCCGTGGCAGGTTAGGGGTGGAAAACTGGGTGGTGACTTAGCAACTGCGCGTTCTCCCAACAAGGCCTGACTGCGGATTGGTCCGGGCGGGGCTTGCTGGCCCTATTTAAGGGCGTGTAGGCCCGGGCTCAGCCTTTTCGCCCGGACCATTGCCCCGAGCAGACACCCACCCGCCCTCCCTATTTTGCAGTGTGCTATTATGGGTCGCTCCTAGGGGGGCCGAATGGGAATTTTTTGTGGCTTTTGCCTTTTGCAGGGCCGTTTTTTCACCCATTCCACACTGGGGAGATGGATGTGCGGTTAGGGGGTGCTTGCCCCTGTTAGGCTAATTGGCTTACCTTTGGTCATTTGGGTAGGCAGGTTAGGGGCGGAAAACTGGGTGGTGGCTTAGCAACTGCGCGTTCTCCCTTGGGCATCTTTGGGGATGATTGACAAGTTCTCTCCAAGCTTGTGGTGGAAGCGACCTGAGCAGTTGGGGGGAACCTGTCTTTGGGTCCCGCACCTTTAAGTCCCCTGTTAGTGGTTAGCCGGCTGGACCCCCCTCATGCAAGTGCATGGCATGGTCTCAGGTGAGGGAGGGGTCCCTCACCTGGACTAGCATCGAGCTACGCCCATAAGTTGCCCAGGAAGTTTATCTCATGTCCTTTTCCGCCCCGGAAGCATTTGTTTGACCCTGCAGGTCCATTGTTTGGGTCATAGTTCAGCATGTTAATTTATGCTAATTTGTGCTAATTTAATTAAATAAATTATGCTAATTTATTATTAATAAAAATGACCCAGTTTAAATCCAGCTCTTGTGTCCATGTCGTTACTCCGTCTCTCCTGCAAACATGCTGTTTATGCATTTGGTATGTGTATTGATTTGGTTTGCAAAATCTTTCTGATAGGCTCCTAAAGAGAAGCCATGTGATTCAGGCAGGGCCAGGATAATATCTCAATGAGAAAACAATACTCAGAAACACAGAACAAACTGTCCAGAGTGTCAAATATTCCTGAAGTATAATGGGCAAGAGGAGTTTGATTTCTTCTGGTTTAGAGAAGATAATTTTTAGAAGCTTAAAGGTATCAATGCTGATTTCCAGTTGGCATCATGCAATACGCAGTCCTGTGTACTGTAATGTAGAAGAGCTGCACTAATCGCATATGGCAGGCTCCGTATTTCAAACCACGTTGTTTTAAAGATGCAACTTTATTTTTGCACTTCTGAGTTAATATGTTCATTAAGGGTTTGCCCAATTTCGGTCTGATGATTCGTTTTAAAAGACTTTCAATCAAATCATGCCTTCAAATTGAATCCTCAGAATGATTTACTAAATCCATTTCAGTACATTGAATCAAATCAGGTTCTTTCAAGCCTCTTTGAAAATGCAATGGATTCTTATCAACGTGCAAAACTTTTTTGTTTAATCAGTTTGATTTACCAATTTAAATTATTCAAATCAAATTGATCCCACTCTTCACTTCAAATTGCAATTTAAAATGGAATCTAATCCATTTTTTCAAATCAAGTTAAGGATGTAAATTGGATCTTATCCAATTTGCACATTACTAATGTTGATTGTCTTTGTGAAATATCATAGAGTTACCAAATACTGTAGGGAAGGCATATTATTTAATCTAAGCTTGGATTTAATACACCATCAAAGTACTTCATGGAGTTTCACAACCAGTCATGATTCTAATCTAAAACCAAAAGAGGCAAGGATAACAGGGGAGAAGGTAATAAGGGGACAATAGTATTAAACAATGAAAGTAATTAAAATTCACTTTGGATTCCTTTTTTATGTTACTACTTATTTATTTACCCTGTTTTCCCCAAAATAAGACAGTGTCTTATATTAATTTTTGCTCCTAAAGATGTGCTACATCTTATTTTCAGGGGATGTCTTTTTTATTTTCAATGAAGAAGAATTCACATTTATTGCTGAACAAAAAAAATGAACATTTATTATATACTGTACAGTAGTTGTCATCACAAACCAGCATAACCAGACAAACTGTGAATCCTATCAAGAATTCTTACTACTACCATACCATATGTACTATTACCATGTTGGATGTGTTTTAAATCTGATTGATGCAGCATTTTGGGATGCAATTTATGGACAGCAGGGTTATATATGTTCTGTTTGGGAATGCTGCAAAACAAAACGTCTCCTATGTCTTACTCTCGGGAGATACCTTATATTAGGCAATTCTACGAAATCTCCTCTATGTCTTACTTTGGGGGCGACTTATTTTTGGGGAAACAGGGTATTTATTTTATTAATTGGATTTGTAGGCTGCCCCATTCCGAGGACTCGGGGCAGCTTACAACATAACATAACAAAACAATATACAATATACATATCTAAAAAATCCAATTAATATAGCTAAAAACTTTAAAAACTCTAATAACATTTAAAATGATTCATTCCCATTCACACAGCAAGACATACTACACTTGTCAGCCAGGGAGCTTGGGTCAAATGACCCCAAGCCTGGAGGCACAGAAGGTCTTTAAACTTTTGTGGAAGGCAAGGAGGATGTGGGCAGTGTGAGCTGATTCCAGAGAGCCGGGCCCCCCACAGAGAAGGCTCTTCCCTTAGGTCCTGCCAAGCAACATTGCCTAGTTGATGGGACCTGGAGAAGGCCGACTCTGTGGGACCTAACCGGTCACTGGGACTCATGTGGCAGAAGGCGGTCCTGTAGGTAATCTGGTCTGAAGCCATGTAGGGCTTTATAGGTCCCAACCAACACTTTGAATTGCATCTGGAAACCAATCGGCAGCCAATGCAGTCTGCAGTGCTGGAGAAATATGGGTATGCCTTGGAAGGAATTTTTATATCAACTTTACATGTTAAAATTACTTTGAGTGTACTTAATCATATGTGCTCTTTAGAAATATACCCTCAATTCTATCATTCTAGTCATTTATAAACATTATAAATCATATGCTGGGTCTGTCAATAAACTGGAACTTGGAAGAAGGCCAAGATTTGGACTCTGATTTATTTCTTGGATGTTATTTGGAACGGTGGCAGGAGGATCTTTTGATGAGGACTCTTGGGATAAATAATAATAATAATAATAATAATAATAATAATAATAATAATAATAATAATAATCACGCTGGCCGCAGTGCCAAAGGATCTCAGTGGACATTTGAAAACCATTGGAATTGACAAAATCTCCATCTGTCAATTGCAAAAGGCTGCTTTACTGGGATCGGCAAACATAATTCATCGCTACATCACACAGTCCTAGGTGGTTGGGAAGCGCCCGACTTGTGATGAAATATGAAATCCAGCATAGTGATCTCGTTTGCTGAGTTGTACTGACATAATAATAATAATAATAATAATAATAATAATAATAATAATAATAATAATAATAATGAGAGGGGTGGCGTACAAATCCAATTAATAATAATAATAATAATAATAATAATAATAATAATTTATTATATTTGTATGCCGCCCTTATACAAGTAGTCCTCAACTTAAGACCACAACTGAACCTCAATTTTTTGTTGCTAAATGAGACATTGTTAATTGAATTTGCCCCATTTGATGACTTTCCTGCCACTAATTTAACATAGTAACATGGTTGTTAAATGAATCGGGCTTCCCTGTTGACTTTGCTTGTCAGAAGGTCAAAAAAGGTGATCACATGACCCTGGACACTGCAACAGTCATAAATGTGAGCCCTTTATCAAGCATATGAATTTTGGTCACATGACCACAGGGATGCTTCAATGGTAGCAAGTGTGAAAAATTGTCATTTTTCAGTGCTGCTGTAACTTGGAGCAGTTACTCCAATACCGTTGTAAGTTAGAATGGCATTTATCAGTGCCTTGGAATGGTAACTTAATGAACCGTTGTTGAGTCAAGGAGTACCTGAAATAATAGTTGTAACATTAGTACTGTCTAGCCTACAACAGTCAAGAATAATACTGCTATCTTTGTGTTATGCATATGCATGAAGTAATGCACAATACAGCGTTAGAGACTGCTAGAAGACCTTTTTCAGTGGTTACTCAACTACCAATTTGGCCTCTCAAGGTTTAACACTTGGTTTCTCGCCCCACCCCACCCCTACTATGAATGGCAGATATTCACTTCTATGAGGACAATATCAATATGAGAACTGGACTTACTCCAAGAAAGTGTTAGCAACTCCTGCCAGTCATAATCAAGTCTGCAGTAATGTTGTCTTTCACTGGTGAAATTCTGTTCCTTGTTCTGTTTCTTTGATATGTTAATGAATATATAACCAGTAATGGCCTTAGGCAGACACACGTGCACATACACTAGACACACACTCGCGTATACACACAGAGTGTCTCAGTTTTTGTCAGGTTTCTGAAAATATCCAGTTATCACTGGACTATTTTGTGGGTTTGTCTGTCTGTCTGTCTGTCTGTCTGTCTGTCTGTCTGTCTGTCTGTCTGTCTGTCTGTCTATCTATCTATCTATCTATCTATATTTATTTATTTTGTCAGACAAATATAGTATTGTATTGTAGTATGTTTAACATAATATAAGTATAAAGTAGAGATAGAAAAGCTAAAAAGACATTAGGACAGGAACGGTAGACACGAAGGTGCACTTATGCACCCCCTTTCAAAATCCCCCCCCCCCCCCGCCAATATTTTCTTGTTTGCATTTCAGAAAAATTTAGACCTTTCGAATAGCACATTGTGCACCTGTGTGTATTGCTTGGTTTATTTAAGCAGTGGTACAGCCAGAATCTTGGAAAAAGAAAAAATGTGGGTATTCAAATATTCACACATAGTTTCAAGTGAAAAGGTGGAAATGAATGCTTCTTGGTTGTCCATACTCTGTCTCTGTATTTTAACTGCAAGCAGTTTATTGCTAGTCATTCCTTTGTCCTAACATACCAATTCCCACTCTAATAGCAAGGTTAATGCCCCTACTATAAAGCTCAAAGATCCGAGACCAGAAACTGTGGCATTCTGGTATTTTTACATTTCTGGGTGGGGATGGAAGTGGAGGGACAGGGGGGGGGGTGTTAGACTTGCAAATTGCAATTGACATGAACAGAGCTGCAAGCTAAGTCAGACTTGTTAGGAAGTCACAGTCTCAGAGCATCTATTAGTGTCACTTCTTTATAGCAGGAAGGGTGACTTCTTCTCTGTTATGAGACAGAAAATCAATAACCCCCATGACCGGTCTTCACCTAAGTGTGCCATGGCAAGGCATACATATTTACAGCCAACTACATAGAGTTGAGCTCTCTCTCTCTCTCTCTCTCTCTCTCTCTCTCTGTGTGTGTGGATTTTTCAACTTAACCGACAAGTGTGATGGGGGAGGCACTCTTACAAGGGGAAGCTAATTGCAGCTGGCGGATTGCGTGCACTTGTGTGGATGACACCCGACCCTCAGAGCAGGTGCTGAGACTGCTGGGCAAGCATTAAGTAGATTATGGTGATTCAATGGCCAAGGGGGACTGACATCAGAATAAAAGGGAGCCATGATTATCTTTTGCAGACAGAGAGCTGGGCATTAGATAACTCAGTTCTTATGAGAAACACTGATAGAATCACAATTGCATTATGTTGGCACAATGGAACAGAGAATCCCAATTATTTGTAGTGCTTTACTCTTATTGATGAAATTGGAAATTAATAAACAAGGCTTCCCTGGAATTATTCTTTTTTACATGTTGCCAAAGACCATTATAAGAAGCAGTATTTCAATCAAATTAAAACCCTTCACCTCACTAACAGTATGGCCTGCAGAGTTTGATTAGCTAATTTTGTCTGGAATATGGAGGCTACTCTCTTAATAAAATATGTGGATCCTTCTTTCACACATGCATCCTCCTTTCAGCTGCATGCAGCTATTGAACTCATTCTTGAAACCAACCTTTTGGGGCAGGTAATGTCAGACACCCCCCTCCCCCTCAAGAAGCAAGAAAGACACATGGAATTGCTTATAAGCAGTTTCCCTTATTGTTCTTCACCAATAGACAGAAATCTTGCCAACTAAAGCAACTATTTGAATCACTGTAGATATAGTCTGAGAATTGCTAGGAAGGAACTTTCTTAACTTTCTTTCTCCTGACCAAACTATCTAAACTTTGTTGCCTGTTTCCACTGGAATGCAGCCCCTGCTTCCTAGGAATCCTGACTACATTCCACCACATCTGAGTAGTTCAATATATATAAATTAGGAAGAGATTTCCCCAAACATCATGACCAAAAATTAAATTTACTTTTTGTTGTTGGAAGGTTGAATCATTGTTAACTGGGCATGATCAAAGAGATAATTCCTCAGGCACTAAAATATTACTCTATTGCTGTGTATTTTCAATAATGCTTTATTTAGAGGATGGGGTGTATGGGGTGTTCAGGGAGGAGTGTAGGGGCATGTTGCTGTAGGGGCATGTTACAGCAGCTCATTTTAGGGCATCTTATTCACCTTTGGTCCCTACCTGTCACTCAGCTCTCACCTGTGGCTCCTAGTAGCTGTAGCATGTGCAGCAGCCATATCCTGGGCAGCAGCTTCGACAGGCTGGCCAAATCAGATTGAGAGTAGCCATTTGGGTCATTGACCTTTGGTGAGATAGGGACTTGTCTATCCCAAGCATGTGAAGACAGATTCTGCCATATGGAGTGGATGAAATCTACTAGATTAGGACAACAGTCACGAAGGCAGTCTCTGCAAGTGATACAGTATGCTAAAAGCATGGCAAGACATGAAAGACGCCCTGGTCAACCACTGTGTCCAGCCCAACTCCAACTGTCTTGACTCTTGTCCTGCTATTGGAGCAAGATGGAATCTGGGAAAAGAGAGTGAGGGTGATTACGTGCACCTCTCCCCCACTTTAATCTAATTCACATAAGAGTCTTGACCCCCCCCCCCACCATTTAGATGTCAAGGTCTTCTTCAAACACAATGGATGAATATCATTAAGAGGGTAGCCTAGAAGTCATCTTATGACAGTGTTTCTCAACCTTAGTGAATTAAAGATGTGTAAACTTGAAACCCACACGTCTTCAGTATCAAAGATTTTAAAAAACCTACTGCCCTAGACTTTTATTTATTTATTTGTTTATTTATTTGATTTTTTTAATGCGCCCTTCTCCTTAGACTCAGGGCAGCTTACAACATGTTAGCAATAGCACTTTTTAACAGAGCCAGCATTTTCCTAATCTTGGGCAGAGTGATGTGGTCAATTAGCATATGCTGGGCTCTTTGGAGGGGACACAACTATTTATTATTCCCCTGAATGATGGCTGTACATTAAAGTCATTTAACTACCGTATTTTTCGCTCCATAAGACGCAGTTTTTTTCCTCCCAAAGTAGGAAGAAAAATCAGCCCCGCCTTATGGAGCGAAGATGCAGGCAGGGAGGGGGGGGAGGCTGCGAACTCGGAAGCGCCATCCCGCCAGCTGGCTGGCTAGCTGCTGCCTGGCCCCCTCCCTCCCGGAGGAGGGTCTCCCTCCGCACCACCAGCGGCGCTCCCCCCGCCAGCCAGCCAGCCAGCCAAGCCCCGCGCCCGCCAGAACCGGCTCCTCGCTCTCCCCCCACCACCCACCGCATTTGCAGGAGGTGGGGAGGGTCGGGCAGCCCGCCAAGGCCAGGAGGGACGCCGCTGCCCCCCCTTCCCTCTCTCCGCCCGCCGCTGCGCCTCCTTGACGCCGAGAGGAAATGCCGGCAAAGGTTTTTCTCAGCGGAGGTCTTCAATGTCGGGGTTGCACGGGCGGTTGCGCGCGCTCCCTATCTCCCTGCTAGCCCACTCGGAATATTCAAAATAAGAAAAGCCTTTGCCGGCAAAGGTTTTTCTTATTTTGAATATTCCGAGTGGGCTAGCAGGGAGATAGGGAGCGCGCGCAACCGCCCGAGCGCCCCCGACATTGAATATCACCTTCGCCGGCCCCGCCTCTCCTGCAACCCCCTTGCTGGGAGCCCGGGACGAAAGTGCTCTCGGCAAAGGTGAGGCGGGCAGGGCGTGCGCGCGTCACAGCTGAGAAAAACGGAGAGAGAACGAGAGTGAGTGAGAGCAACAGACAGCAAGATAGAGAGAAAGTGAGAAAGAGAGAGTGAGAGAAAGGGGGGAGAGAAAGAGATAGCAATAGAGAGAGAACAAGAGAAAGAAAGAGCGTGAGAAAGAAAAAAGAGCGAAAGAGTGAGAGAGAGAGAAAGCAAAAGAGACAGAAATAAAACAAGAGAGAGAAAGTGAGAAGAAGAGAGAGAAAGAGGGGGAGAGAGAGAGAAAGAGAGAGGGGGAGAGAGAGAAAGAGAGGGAGAGGGAGAAAGAGAGAGGGAAAGGAGGGAGAGGGGGGAGAGAAAGAGAGAGGGAGAGGGGGGAGAGATAGCAAGAGAGGGAGAGAGAGAAAGAGAGAGGGAAAGGGGGAGAGAGGGGGGAGAGAAAGAGAGAGGGAGGGAGAGAGAGGAGATAAAGGAAGAGGAGAGAGAGAAAGGAAGAGAAAGAAAGAAAGAGGGATAGAAAGAGAGAGAGAGTGAGAGATGCTCAGTGAGCCTTTCTTTGAAGTTGCCTTTCTTTCTTTCTTTCTTTCTTTCTCTCTTTCTTTTTCTCTCTTGCTCTCTTGCTCTTTCATTCTTTTTTCTTTCTCTTGCTTTCTTTCTTTCTCTTGCTTTCTCTCCTTCCTTCCCTCCTTCCATTTCTTTCATTCCCCCTCTCTATTTTTATTTCTCTTTCATTTTCTTTCTTTCTCTCTTTCTTGCTTTCTTTCTTGCTCTTTTTCTTTCTCTCTTTTACCTTCCCTTCCTCTATTTCTTCTTTTCTTTCTCCTTCCTACCTTCTTCCCTCCCTCCCTCCCTTCAGTCCTTCCTCTCTTACTCTCCCCTTTCATAAGTTTCCTTGCTTCCTTCCTCTGTTCCTGTCCCTTCCCCCTTTCTTTCTTTCTTTCTTTCTTTCCTTCCTTCCTTTCCTCCCTCCATTTCTTGCTTTCCTTTTCCTTCCTCCCTTCTTTCCTCCCTCACTCCCTTCTTTCACTCCTTCCTCTCTTCCTCTCCCCTTTTTGGCTCAAAATATTTTTTTTCTATTTTCCTCCTCTAAAATCTAGGTGCGTCTTATCAGCAGGTGCGTCTTATAGAGCGAAAAATACGGTAGTTCATTCAACTTCTAGAAGCACAAGAGGGAAGTGTGGCACCAACTTGCTCTTTGTTTTGGAGTGTAAAAGTGTATCATGATGATCCCATGTGTCAATATCAAAAGTCACAACTATAGCACTGAAGATGAGGGTTTTTGTAAGTACCAATAACTCTGACTTGTGCTGAATTACAAAGTACAGTACAAGATCTTTTCTGATAGCTAAAAAGAATACAATGAATAAAATACAAGTCAATACTATCTGCAACTTTCTGCATACTTCCTCCAATGTATGTAACAATGTTGCAGGTTGAACAAGTTTTGTGAAGCCATGACCACCTGAGACATCTCTTATTTTGATGCTTCTCCCCATCCCCACCTAGGAGGAGGAGGAGGAGCAGAAGGAGGAGGAGGAGGAGGAGGAGGAGGAGGAAGTGCCCACTTATTTATTTTCATTTTTGAAATACTGAATGGAAATATAAAAAGAGATGGGAGGATTTTGGGAATAAAGTATTTAAAAGAAGCTTATTAATTAAGAACAGATGGCTTGGTTTTATTTCTGGTCATTTCTTTAAAGGCAATTTAAGTATTAATAGGCAAATTTCATGCAGTAGCAGGTTTCAATATTAGTAAATAGAAGTTAAAGATGTTAATAAAAATACAAAAATAGAAGGTCAGACAGAATTGATGAAAAAATAGGTATTCAGATTGAGAATATATCTGGGTATCATTATAACAAATATGAAGCTATTATTTCAAAATAGCTCTGTTAAGTCATAAAAGTTAAAAAAGGTTTGTTAAGATGAAAGAAATAACAATTGTTATTGATGGGGAGAATTTCTATAGTAAAAAATGAATGTCTTGCCTAAAATGATATTTTTCTTTTAGACAATGTTTGTTTTGACAATTGACAATTGATGTACTATTTAAACAGTGGCAGAGGGATAAATCTAAATTGTGCGACAGGGAAAAGCTGGAGTTAAATATTAGGTGCTACAAGATGCAAAGTAAACAGGACTGGGTTTGCTTGACTTGAAATTGTATTTTCCAGCATGCTCCTTTGGTTTGAATGAAAGGGTGGATGTTGCTGAAAAATAGAAGCTTTCTTGAGTTAGAAAATCATGACCTGAGATCTGGATGGTATGTATATTTGTGATATGATCAAGTGAAAATTAATATGGATTTTAAAAATCATTATGTTAGATATTTTCTATTGAGAATATGGAATAGATATACCCAGATTGTACCTGAAAACAATTTTATGGCTCTCAGCATAAGAAATATTTAGAGACAAGACATAATAGGAAACATAAATGGTTAACTTATCATTAGATACTAACATTTGATCAAGGGGAAATTAAAATAAAACCAAGAGAACTGGTGACAGAGGCACTGTTCCCTCTAGCGTGCGCAGGCGCGTGGCTGCGCAGGCAAAAACAAAACACCACACAGGGTTTTCAAACCCCGCATGGTGGAGCCGGCAATGTTTCTCCCCACCCGGCAGCTGATCTGCCCCTCCCAAGTTGTCGGCCGGAGAGAAACCACTGTGGGCTCTCTGCCTCAGGGCAAACTTCTGTGCCCTGCCATGTGCCGGGGGGGGGAGGAAACTGAGTGCTCTGCCGTGAGTTTTAAAGAGAAAGGTGGAGGGAGGGCAAGGCAAGAGCTCAGGTGTGGGCAGTGCCTCAGGAGTGTGTGTGTGTGTGTATGTGTGTGTATCCTGTGGGGGGAAAGGGGGCAGTTGTTCCCGTTGCTCGGGTGATGGTGCTGCCCAAACTGGAGCTCGTGCTCAGCGTCCTCCCCTAGAGGCACATGGCCCCTCCCCTGAACAAAATGGCTTTTTGCCTGCCAGGGAGGCAGGCTCTGCTGCTACTACCACAGCTGTACCCCCTACTAGAGGAGAGCCTGCCTCTTCCCACGCCTCTCTCTGGGTCCTGCAGCCTCTGCTTCTGGATTACAATGACAGAAAGAAACAGGAAGAGGAAATAGAGAGAAAAAGAGAAATGAAGGTGAGAGAAATAAGAGCAAAAAGGGGGGATAAACAAATGAGTGAGAAAAGGGGGGAGAGGGATAGGTACAAAGAAATGAGAAATGAGAGCCACCTGGAGGGAAAGAATGAGAGAGAGGGAAAAGAGAGAGAGAGAGAAGGGAAAGAGAGGGAGGGAAAGAGAAGTGGAGAGGAAGGAAGGAAAGAGGGGAGGAAGGAAGGAAGGAAGGAAAGAAGGAAGGAAGGAAGGAAGGAAGGAAGGAAGGAGGAAGAATGAGATGAATGGAGGGACAGAGGAAGGAAGGACTTTTGGGGGAGAGGTAATTTTTTTCTCTCTCAACGTAGATTCAAACAATACAGTGTGTCATCCAATTTTCCATGAATAAAATATGGTATTTTGTTAGTAACTGATATCAATCATCAAAAGAGTTGCAAAAGTTTTTTTTCCTAATTTTGTCATCCAGTTACACTTTCTTTTAATTAAATTCCCTCCTTAACGTTCCTTCAAAAAGTACACCAATTATATTTTAACTTATTAACCATTATGCCAAATTGCTTCCTTCTTTCTTTATACATTTTTTCTATAAACCAATCAAACCTTGTAAAGCCAATCAGATGTTAACAAAAGAAAATTAAAAGCAAAACAAACATATATGAATTTCAGACTTCTTCCCCACTCTAAATAGCCCATTTACCTAATCCCAAATTTAAAAATTATTTCAACCCATCTAACATTTAGCCAATTAATACTTATCTACATTTCTTACTTAATTATTAATCTAAAATTTCAGTTAATTTGAGAAAAGAAAAAAAAAGAAAAAAATCTAAATATTCTCTATTTTCAATCAATTAAAAATCATCAACATTATTAATCTCTCCAACAATTCTAAATTCAAATTCATTTTTGCATTAATCCAAATCAGTATCACCTGCTACATATCTTATTATAATCAATACTTCTAACTTTATTAAAGCAGATCAGTAATTCCTAAATTCATATATCTAAATAGAAAAAATAATTAAAGTTTAAAAAGAGCAAACAAAACAATACTTCAAGCTTAATCAACCCTTCTCAAATTTCTTTAATCTGAGCAGAACTTTGAATTGAATCATTTTATTTTTTATTTTTTGTATCCCCTTTTCCATTTTATTCTTTTTTATTTTTTTTAATCCCCTTTTCCATTTTATTCTTAATGCCCTTTTCCATTTTTTTTAATCCCCTTTTCCATTTTATTCTTTCTATTCTTCCTTCTAAGAAGGAAGGACTTTGTTAGAAAAATAAACGAGTTATTGGATCAAACATTGGACACTTGACAAGTTAGTTATGAGGGTGGCCATGTTCCAGGGTTATGTGAACATCTTTTGGGATCTTCTGACAAGCAGCTGCAGATAACGACTGTGGCGAGAAAGGTGGTAAAGTGAGGCAGAACTCACTTAATAACCATCCTGCTCAGGAGATAGAAACATTGGGTTCCATTGGGGTCAGAACAGAAGTCTAGGATTATCTGTCTGACCAGTGCACTCTTTTAGAAGCAGATCAGGAGTCTATTTTGAAGCTCCACAGAAAACATCTAGGGGAGAAGGCAGGTTGTCCTCGACTTACAATGGTTCATTTACTGACCGTTTAAAGTTGCAACGGCCCTGAAAAAAGTGACTTATGCCCCTTTTTCACATTTACAACCTTCGCAGCAGCCCCACGATCATGTGATCAAAACTTGGCCGCCGTTTCATATTTATGACTGTTGCTGTGTCTTGAGGCCATGTGACCCCCTTTTGTGACTATCTCACAAGCAAAGACAATGGGGGAGGGAGGTTGGAGAAGCCAGATTCGCTTAACGACCGGGTTTCTAACCGATCCACGCCCAGGCATGAAAATATGCTGCTTGGACATGATACTTTTCTGCCCACACTGGAAAAAAATTAGAGGGAACATTGGATAGAGGGATATACCTCTCAGTGCTTATCTTATTTACATTTATTAGAAAGATTTAAAATGTGATTTTAAACATTGTTTGAAATAGAATTGTATACAAATGATGAATATGTAGTTGCTAAAATGTACAAACCTTTATTGAAATTTGATACAAAAAAAGAAATGAAGATTGTGTGATAAAGTGGGCTAACAAATGTGGTTATAGTGGATTGAACTATAGGAAAATAAATGGCTGAAAGAATTGAAATATATATTACGATGCAATCTTAAAGATATTTTTATATAAAATGAGGTATTGTTATATCATCTGAGAAATTGCTTAGAATGTATAAAGAAACTTTAAATTTATGCTAGAAATATGAAGAACCAAAACAGACATTTTATCATGTTTGGTGGCTGTATAAAAAATTAGAAAATTCTAAATTCAAATAAATACACTGATACAGAGGATTTAAAGATTAATATACAATTGAAACCATGGTTAGCCAATGAGTCATTGTAGGATAAGTCTTGCCACAACATTTATTGCTTGTGCCTTCATTTGTTTATCTGGAATTAGAAATGAACAACTTAAGTGGACTGTGATATCTAAATGAAAACTCAAAATAAAAGCAATGAGATTTTTTAAATTCTCTCAGTCAACCCACTCTGATTGAAGCATGGCAGTGATTCAGACTAAGGTCTATAGCTATTTATTTGGCCCCTCTGCAAATGTAATGTCATGGACAGATGTTTTATCTATTTAATGTTTGGGTTGGCCTTGCTTATTTGTCACTGATTGATTGTAACTACTCAGTCATCTGTAAAGAAAGCAAATGTGGACTTTGATCAGAGTTACTTTTCATTCTGTGATAGCCTTGAGAAAAGAGGTCCCTTCACCCCTGTTTAATTCTGATATTGTGAGATTTATCTTTTCACATGAGAACAGAGAAATACATTTTTAATGTACTGATGCTTCCAAAGTGGATGAAAATTCCTTACATTGGTTTTCTTGAACCTACAGTAATTACACTACTCTACTAAGAATGCCATCTTAAAACCTGTCAGTCAAACACTTCAGAGAAAACATTGCAATAATGACCCAGAATTTTTAACATACAAAAGAGAAAATGATGTAGACTTTATTGTCAATGTATCATGGATATCATCAAATGAATCTCCCTTTCCATGCTGCAGGATGAATATTTCATGTATATAGATAAAGTGTACGATTCATTTCCACCTAGGATAGTATGTAAGTATTATATTGAAAGATAGTTTACAAATCTTTACAGAAATCTTATTAGCATTGTTAAGAGTAATTTATCTACCTCTCCTCTACCCTGCATCTTCCATGCACCAAAGTAATTTGGAAATAACATTTCAGTTGGTATACATTTCATAGTGGTTATTGTCATTTTCTAATATTCATCTCCCATCCCACTGATATATTTATGATAACAAAAGATAGCAAAGAAACATATCCTCCTGTTACATTGCTGAAAATATGACATTACAAAGAAGATGTTTCAGTTACTAGGTATTTGGCTGAGTAAGTGATGCCTCTTATTCTGAAATATGGAAGCTTTTATGCCCAATATAATTGTAATAGTTGTTGTTAATGATGATGATCACTGAATTTCCTCACCCTTTAAATAAGAATGTTTTAAATTTACAGGTCCAGATGAATCATATTCCCTCTAACAGATCACTTCATTCTTTAAGTCCAGTTTTGTACAGTATATTTCTTTTCCAAATGAGATTCCAAATGAGCCGGGGTGGCACAGCAGGTAGAGTGCTGTACTGCAGGCCACTGAAGCTGACTATAGATCTGAAGGTCAGCGGTTCAAATCTCATCACCGGCTCAAGGTTGACTCAGTCTTCCATCCTTCTGAGGTGGGTAAAATGAGGACCCGGATTGTGGGGGCAATAGCCTAGCTCTGTTAAAAAGTGCTATTGCTAACATGTTGTAAGCCGCCCTGAGTCTAAAGAGAAGGGCGGCATAAAAATCAATCAATCAATCAATCAATCAAACAAACAAACAAACAAACAAACAAACAAACAAACAAACAAACAAACAAACAAACAAACAAACAAATTCCAAGTGAGTTTTTCCTTTTAAAATTGGGAGATGGATGTTTTATTAGTTGTTTTTAGTAGTGTTGGAAAACCCAAAGTTTCTTTAACTAGGATAATATATCTTTTTTTCCATTTTGTTGTATTGAATTGTATTTTCTTGATACTATCTCCATTTCACACTATCGGTTATTGCTTCAATGTTAAGATTCCATTGTAAAACTATTTGGTACCAATCAAGTGCCTTTACCTAGGAAGTGAATTGAAAAACCCAAAATGAAGGAGGAAAATTGAAATGGAAATATTCAAGGCTTTGAAATACTAGAGTAGATCTAACATCTGAAGTTCAGTAAAAGTTTCATACTGAGCTGGAGAGAAAGTTGAGTTTGGTCCTATGATATTAAAATGTATGAATGAGAATCCCATAAACTAAAAATATTATCTTTTGGAATACTTCATAAGCTACAAACTGGTTAGTTGGAGGAATGGGGAAGGTAAAATGTGCACAATTATTGAAGGCCATATCAGATGGAGTGCTTTGAAAAGTTTTAACCTGAGTAAGTTTGAAGGTGCTTCAATTAAATCATCACATTGAATCACACCACTGAATTGCTGTATTGATTCAATACATCGAATCAAATTGGGTACTTCTGAATCAATTCAGTGATTTGATGTGCACTTGATCATGCATGAATGCATCTTTGTTATGAATAGATGATTCAATTCAATTCAAATGGATTTGACTTATTCAATTAAGCTGACAGTTTGGATCAAGCCTTGAATGATTTGTTTTTTTGTGTGTATGTCCTGAACTCTGAATACAAATCTTGACCTTCTAATGTGTATCATTCTTTCAAGTATTTAAAGATTGCTGCAATGTCTTTCCTTAATTGGTTTTTCATAAAGGTAAACTATCTATAGACTCACTTCTGATCAGCCTCACTGCCCTTTTCTGACTATTTTTGAATCCTCATGAGACCCAAAGAATGATATAGTATAAGCAATAAATAAAGTGAAGATTAAGTATTAAAGGGATCATGTTATATATACAATAATGGGCAGCCAAAATTCTTACTGCCACACTGTGGGTTTGGCTTATTTTGTGGGTGTGGCTTAATGGTCATGTGACTGGGTAGGAGTGGCTTGCCAGCCATGTGATTAGGTGGGAATGGCTGGAACGATCATCATTGTTCAAGTGAACTGTTAAGTCCTCGACTTACAACCACACCAGTGTCACTCGCTGGGGTGACAATTTGCTTTGCGTTTCCCGTGCTCTCCTTCCTGGGTTGACCCCCGACCTCAGGCTGGGTAGCTAGGCGAACGGGTGCTGCCAGAAGCATAAATGCTGCCAGCGCCACTTCCACCCACGCCTTCTGCTTGCACCTCAGGCAGGAGGTGGCTTTGTGAGGCTGGAGGGGAGCCTGGCAGGAGAAAGGGAAGCTCGTCCGAGGCCAGGAAAGAGGAAAGAGGAAAAAAGCAAAGAGTGCAGATGCAGCAGCAGCAGCAGGGAAAAAAGGAGAGCTGAGTCGAGATCCAGTAATCCAGGAAATGACAACCGCTGATCAGCTGGAGCTGTGCATGCATCTTCATTTCCGCCGGTGGAACTGTGTTCCAACCCGTCCTGCCTGCTGCCCATCCCTGTACATATACATAAAAGAGAAAGACCTAGTTTGATTGAAAATTAATATTCTCAGGATTGGTAGAAAATGGAATGAAGGCTATTCACATTAAAAATCAATCTCCAGTTAATCCAGTGAGGATCTTTTAGAAACTCTTTATTGACATAAAGTCTGCGGAGAGGGGTGGCATACAAATCAAATCAAATCAAATCAAATCAAGTAAATAAATGAATGAATGAATGAATGAATGAATGAATAAATAAATAAAATTTTCCCTTGGAATATGGCAGAAAGGTCCATTACAATGTCTTCCGCCTCTTCTTGCCTAATCATTGCCCCTCCTGTCTGAGTTGTTTCCATAACTGAGTACTTTCCATATCTATATTTTTTGGGGCGGAGGGGTGTGTCAGCTGATAGAGGCAGAAAGAAAAATCCAAATTTATCTTTCTCTGTCAAGAATGGAACCCAAGCAACCAATTTGTTGAATAGCAATAGCATTTAGACTTAACAATTCATAGTGCTTTTAAAGCCCTCTCTAAGAATTACAGAATCAGCATATCGCCCCCAACAATTTAGGCAAGTTCAAATCACTAGAATCAGATGGATTCCACCTCAATATTCTGGAGGAATTGTCAGATATGATCTCAGTACTATTAAATTATTATTATTATTATTATTATTATTATTATTATTATTATTATTATTATTATTATTATTATTATTATTATTATTATTTCAGTACAACACAGCAAACGATATCACTATGCTGGATTTCGTATTTCATCACCAGTCGGGCGCTTCCCAAGCACCTAGGACTGCGTGATGTAGCGGCAAATTATGTTTGCCGATCCCAGTAAAGCGGCCTTTTGCAATTGACAGATGGAGATTTTGTCAATTCCAATGGTTTTCAAATGTCCGCTGAGATCCTTTGGCACTGCGCCCAGCGTGCCAAGTACCACTGGGACCACTTTCACGGGCTTATGCCAGAGTTGTTGTAGCTCGATTTTTAGATCTTCGTATTTCACTAATTTCTCTAGCTGCTTCTCCTCAATTCTGCTGTCTCCTGGGATTGTGATGTCGATGTCAATGATGATGATGATGATGATGATGATGATGATGATGATGATGATGATTATTATTATTATTATTATTATTATTATTATTATTATTATTATTATTTCAAAGATCTAGGCCTAGAGAATGACATGATAGCAATGTCCCAATATCTCAGGGGATGCCACACACACAAAAAAGAGGGAGTCAGGTCAAAGTATCTGAGGGCAGGACAAGAAATAGTTGGAAATTAATCAAAGAGTAATCTAGAACTAAAGAGAAATCTCCTAGCAGTGAGAAAAAAGTAATCAGTGGAACTGCTTGCCTCCAAAAATTTTGGGTGCTCCAACACTAGAAGTTTTTAAGAAGAGACTGGACAGTCATTTGGCTGAAATTGTATAGGGCCATGATGGTGAACCTATGGCACACGTGCCACAAATGACACAAGGAGCCATATCAGTGGGCACATGAGCCAGCTGATTTTGGGGCCTTCTGGGCCCACTGGGAATTGGGAAACAGGCTGTTTCCAGCCTCCAGAAGGGGTGGGGAAGACCCATTTTACTCTCCCCAAGCTCCAGAGCCTTTCTAAGAGTCTGGGTAAGGCGAAAATGGCCTTCCCCCACCCCCGAGGCCCTCCGGGGGCCAGAAATGGCCCATTTCCCAACTTGAGAAACCATTTTTGGCCTCCAGAGGACCGTTGGGGAGAGAGAGACTGCTTTTGCCTTCCTCACACTCCTAGAAAGGCTCTGGAGTTTGCGGAGAGCAAAAAAAAATGGGGGGAGCTTCCAGATTACCTGGAAGTTGTCAAATAGGCATTTTCTGCCTTTGGAAGACCTCGAAGGGGAAGGGGAAAGGCCATTTTTGAGTGCCCCAAATTCCTAGAAAGGCTCTGAAGCCTGGGGAGAGTGAAAAATACATGTGCAAGAACGGTGTGTATATGTGTGTGGGTGTGTGGGTGTGACATCTGTATGGATGGGTGTCAACAGACTCAAACTCAACCCAGATAAGACGGAGTGGCTGTGGGTTTTGCCTCCCAAGGACAATCCCATCTGTCCATCCATTACCCTGGGGGGGGATTATTGACCCCCTCGGAGAGGGTCCGCAACTTGGGCATCCTCCTCGATCCACAGCTCACATTAGAGAACCATCTTTCAGCTGTGGCGAGGGGGGCGTTTGCCCAGGTTCGCCTGGTGCACCAGTTGCGGCCCTATCTGGACCGGGACTCACTGCTCACAGTCACTCATGCCCTCATCACCTCGAGGTTCGACTACTGTAATGCTCTCTACATGGGGCTACCTTTGAAAAGTGTTAGGAAACTTCAGATCGTGCAGAATGCAGCTGCGAGAGCAGTCATGGGCTTACCTAAGTATGCCCATGTTTCACCATCACTCCTCAGTCTGCATTGGCTGCCGATCAATTTCTGGTCACAATTCAAAGTGTTGGTTATGACCTTTAAAACCCCTCATGGCATTGGACTAGAATATCTCCGAGACCGCCTTCTGCCGCACGAATCCCAGCGACCGATTAGGTCCCACAGAGTGGGCCTTCTCCGGGTCCCGTCAACTAAACAATGTTGGTTGGCGGGCCCCAGGGGAAGAGCCTTCTCTGCGGCGACCCCGACTCTCTGGAACCAACTCCCCCCAGAGATTAGAACTGCCCCTACTCTCCCTGCCTTCCGTAAACTTAAAACCCACCTTTGCCATCAGGCATGGGGGAACTGAAACACCTCCCCCGGGCATGTACAATTTATGCATGGTATGTTTGTGTGTGTGTTTGCTAGTAAATGGGGTTCTTTTTAAATTTATTTGGATTTGTCATGAATTGCTGTATCTTGCTGTGAGCCGAGTCTGCAGAGAGGGGCGGCATACAAATCTAAATAATAAATAAATAAATAAATGTGCGACGGGGGTGCATGGAATTATGGATGTGGGCAACTCCCCATGCTCCCCCCCCCCCCCTTTTGGCAAAAAAGGTTCACCATCACTGGTATAGGGTTTGCTGCTTATGCAGGAGGTCCCTTACAACTGTTTTTCATTAGGGAGACTGGTATAGCCAATTCTCTGTGATAAGATACAGAACTCTTTCTATATAGTTATAGCCTAAGGCATCAGACTCATGATCTGAATATGCAATATGTAAAATAGCCCCTTCCTCTATATCTTACTTAACAGCTACGAACCATACTCATTGCAGAAAACTTTCCAGTGGGACTGTTGATTTTTTTATACTATCACAAGATCAAATTTATTACTAAAAATAATTAAATAAAGGAAAACTGCAGGGAATTAACAAACCTTTCAAAAGTGACCTGTGAGATATCAGCAGAATAAGAGATGCATGAGTGTTTAGGGAGCTTGATATATGCGGTATTAGTTCTAAGCTCCAAACATATTTACAGAGGCTTTAAAGATGTCAGGACATTTCTCATGTTTATGCCACCACAGAACAGCTATAATTCCAAAGTCTTTAGTACCCAGCAGGCTTCTGGTTTCCTTCACAGCACTCTTCTACCCAGCACTAAAGGGTTCCTGTCTGATTTTGCTGCTGCATATGAATAGCTCCTGAAGTACAATCAGGGAAGTCTCTTTGCAACAAAATATGTATTTATGGTGCAGCCTTCAAGGGAATAATAATCTATGATTCATGCAGATGGTAAAGGCTTTGATTTGGGGATATCTGATTTCACAGGACTTAAGAGGTATCTGCTCCATTCAACTTTCTGACTCCAACATCATTAACTGCAGGGCAAAATATCATATGCAAGAAACTAGGCTCTCGTAAGTCATTTACTTTCTCTCCTAAAGCAGGAGCAGTTTCAACATCTTTGTCCATTAAACCAATTCACAAAAGAATAATTAAATTAGATTTTTTTTTTAAAAAAGAATTTATAACCAGGTAATTCTTTAGGACAGGTACCAATTATAAAGCAAGTAGTTTTTGTATATATTATAATATCTAATTTAATTTAAGTTGGGTTCAATTAGGCACCAAACACCTCTAAGAGACTGTGAGTGGTATACAATTAAAGTGACACCCTAACAAAAGAATAAATAATTTAAAAAGAATAAATAAATAAGAATGGATGGTGGATCTAGTCAACCATGTTTGCCTACAATCCATGCAAGTGTACCCACCAGCCTAACCCAAAGCCTGAGGAATACTGAGGTCTTTAAGGCTTTTGGGAATGCTGGCAGGGTGTGAGTCACATGGATGTCAGTAGGAATCTCATTTTAGAGGGCAGACATTAAGAGGGAGAAGGCATACTTCTGGAGTATTAAATGACTGTTTAATTGAGAGGATGAAAGAAGATACCAATTCTGTTGGGTGGAACCAGCTGGGCTGATGGGAGGTAATTCTTATAATATGTAGGGCTTTATATGTCATAATCACCATCTTGAATCATATCCAGATGCAAACTGGGCACCAGTGCAGCTCATGATTAAGAGGTACACATGAGCACATTAAGGCATATCCATCACTGCAAATGTTGCTACATTACAGGCCAATTACAACTTCTGAGTTCCCCTTCAAGGGCAATAATCTGAAGAGCACATCTCAGTAATTAGCTCTTGAGATGATGTCTGAAGGGCCTTTTGATCCAGGAAATTTGTGCAAAATTATACCTGCTCACAGCTGCTACCTACTTGCCATGCAAAAGCTGCATAATACTTTATTGGACAATGTACACCCAAGGTTAAAGGTAGACATTTCCCAGACTTAGGTATTCCCAACATCAATTTGGTCTTGGTAGGACCCCATCAGAGATGGCTGTTCCCCATACAAACCATTGGAATGGAATGGAACAATGTAGAACAGAACAGAACATAATAGAATAGAATAGCATAGTTGGAAATGACCTTGGAAGTCTTCTAGTCCAACCCCCTGCTTAGGCAGGAAACCTTATACCAGTGATTGCAAACCAATGGCACATGTGCCATAGGTGGCATGCAGATATCTATCGGCACATGAGCCTTTGCCCTAGCTCAGCTCCAACCTACATGTGCATGCCAGCCAGCTGATTTTTAGTTCACACAGAGGCTCTGGGAGGGAGGGAGTTTTTGGGAAGCCTCTGGAGCCTGGGGAGGGTGAAAAACAGACTTACTGGGCCCACCAGAAGTTGGGAAATGGGCCATTTCCAGTCTCCAGAGAACCTTGGTGGGGGGTGGAGGAGGCCATTTTCAACCTCCCCAGGCATTGAATTTGGGGATTTGGGGGTATCTGATTTCCCAGGACTTAAGAGGTATCTGCCTCCATTCACTTGTGCATGTGCGATAGTGCATGCGCTTTCAGCACCTGAGGAAATCAAAGTTCACGATCACTGCCGTATACTACTTCAGACAAATGGTTATCCAATATCTTTTTAAAAAAACTTCCAGTGTTGGAGCATTTACAACTTCTGGAGACAAGTTGTTCCAATGGTTAATTGTTCTAACCATCAGGAAATTTCTCCTTAGTTCTAGGTTGCTTCTCTCTGTGATTAGTTTCCACCCATTGCTTTTTATCCTGCCCTCAGGTGCTTTGGAAAATAGCTTGACTCCTTTTTCTTTATGGCAGCCCCTTTGGGTATTGGAACACTGCTATCATATCACCCCTAGTCCTTCTTTCATCAAACTAGACTGTTTCCAGAAGCCGTTCTTTAAATTATTTTTTTTTGCACTTCTCTGCACTCTTTTTAGAATCTCAACATCTTTTTTACATCATGGTGACCAAAACTGAATGCCACATTCCAAGTGTGGCCTTACCAAACTGATATTAACATTTCTTGATTCTATCCCTCTGTTTATGCAGCCTAGAACTGTGTTGGCTTTTTTGGCAGCTGCAGCATACTGCATGCTCATAGTTAAATGATTGTCCACCCGGAGTCCAGGAATCCTCTCACAGTTACTACTATTGAGCAAGGTACTACATATACCACTGCATACTTCCCTCCATGTAGATGCAGCTCCATTGTGGGCTACATATTAAGTATGGTTGGTCAGCCAGTTACATATGCATCTGGTGATGATGCTGATACACATTTTTCTATCTTATCAAGTTGTAGGTTGTGGTCTACTTTATCAAAAGCCTTACCAAAGTCCAAGTAAATTATGTCAACTACATTCCTCTGGTTTACTAATTTTGTCACTTTCAGTGAAGGGCTACCAAAATATTTACTACCACACTGTGGGCGTAACTTATTCCTGTAGATAAAAGAGGAGACAATCAAGCCCTGTAGCCCCCATCTAAGGAATGGTCTATGGAGCAATGTCTCTCCTTCATTCTCCACATTTAATATCAATATTGACCTAAACTGGATTTGAAGGAAGGGAGATATTGCAAAATAATACCCCCTATTGTCAACTTAGTTATTAGGCCAGGAGGATGCCATCGTTTCAAAATCTGCTGATAGTTCAAGAACCACAAGAATGGATATATCACCTCTATCCTGGATCCATTCCAGTTAGTCTAAAAGCATAATCAAGGATGTTTCTATGCTGAATCCCTGACTGATATGGTTCTCAGTTACAGATAGTATCCCTACCACTACTGAGTGAAATAAAGGGTTAGGGTTAGGGTTAAAATAAGATTAAGGTAAAATTTAAGATTTAAAAATCCACAGGAATTGGGAGGGAACATACACAGCCATCGAAGAACAGATGGTGTTTTGCCTTTTAATAAATTGATACCTTTGCATCTTGTCCTTCTTCATAGGAAAATGAGAGTGAGGCTAGATATAATCTCAAAGGCTCAGATCAAAGTATTTTTTAAAATTTATTTATTTATTATTTAGATTTGTATGCCGCCCCTCTCCGCAGACCATTTAACAAGTGATCCCTTTAATTAAAAATCCTAACCTGTTGCTAGAGTCCAATCTTCCTCTCTAAATTCCATGTATTTTTCAAAGTTTTATTCCTTAGTAGTATAAACCTAACAATCCCAGAGCCATTATTAATTATATCTTTTTATAATTAGTGGTGCATAACTCAACTGCACCAAAGTTTCTAGTGATTTCTGTGGGATGATTCCAATGACAACCGTCTCTTTATTTCTGTTAATATCTATTCTAAAATAGGAAACATGCAGATTTCATTAATTAGATCTGAGACTATGGGACAGAAAATTCCCTGACATGAGAGGGTAGATATCCCAAAAATGCAAAAATGGTAATTCAGTTCAAAGGCTCCCATAGGCTTAGCAAGGGGTCACACATAGCTAGCATCTCCTTGGATGTTTTGACATTCTAACAATGAATGAGCAAAATCAAATCAGATGGTTAAAAGTAAATGCATCTGAATAGAAATCTGCATCCCCTTTCTCCTGTGAAAGCAAGAAAGCAATCACCATTTGAGTTTACTCCAGTGAATAAAGAACGAAGTGTTGCATACAGTGGCATTTTGAATGTAGGAGAGCATTTTGAATGTGGGAAAGAGAGAGATGGAGATGAGGAAGTGCAGAGAACTTATGCTTCTTTTTTTGGAATATCTGATGTCATTCATAGCTATTCAGACAAGGCATTATTGTCTTAAGGTTACTAAACAGTAATATGAGTTTTTATGATCTAAGCAGAGAAGTCTAGAAGAACTTCACAGAATATCCCTTGAGAAAAGGAATGGAGATTCAGAGTAAATTGGGGGGGAAAGGAATTTTCGGATCCAAATAAATTAAATAACTAAATAAACTTTGGCTGCAAATAGGTTGATGCTACATTGGCAGAAAAGAAAAGAAAAATTGAATAAATACAGAACAAATATATATTCTTTCAGAAATGAAAAACATGAATCTGAATTATTTTTGGCTAGGATGTAGGCTTGCTAAGTTTCCCCCATCCCTCCCTCCCTTCCTTTTTACAATAGAATAGAATTCTTTATTGGCCAAGTGTGATTGGGCACACAAGGGATTTATCTTTGGTGCACATGCTCTCAGTGTACATTAAAAGACAAGATATTCATCAAGAATCATAAGGTACAACACCTAATGATGGTCATAAGGTACAAATAAGAAGTCAGGAAACAATCAGTACTGATATAAATCATAAGCATACAAGCAACAAGTTACAGTCCTGCAGTCATAAGTGGGGGGAGATGGGTGATAGGAGCAACAAGAAGATTGATAGTCATAGTAATACAGCCTTAGTGAATAGTTTAATGGTGGTGAGGGGATTATTTGTTTAGCAGAGTGATGGCATTCAGGAAAAAAAAGCCCTGTTCTTGTGTCTAGTTGTCTTGGTGTGTAGTGCTCTAAAGCATCGTTTTGAAGGTAAGAGTTGAAACAATTTATGCCCAGGATAAGAGGGGTCAGTAAATATTTTCATGGCCTTATTTTTGACTCAGGCACTGTACTCAGTGGAAGGCAGGTTGGCAGGACAATTCAGATTATCCTCTGAAGTCTGTGTCTGTCTTGTTGACTTGCAGAACCAAACCAGACAGTTATAGAGATGCAGATGCCAGACTCAATAACTCCTCTGTAGAATTGTATCAGCAGCTCCTTGGGCAGTTTGAGCTTCCTGAGTTGGTGCAGAAAAAACATTGTTTGTTGTGCTTTTTTGATTATGGGCAAGATCATCCAGGGGCATGGGGTGAGGTGTCATCAGTAGGCTGATGATACCCAGTTGTACATCTCCACCCCATGTCCAGTCAATGAAGCAGTGGAACTGATGTGCCAGTGCCTGGAGGCTGTTACGGTCTGGATGGGTGTCAACAGACTTAAACTCAACCCTGATAAGATGGAGAGGCTGTGGGTTTTGCCTCCCAAGGACAATTCCATCTCTCCGTCCATCACCCTGGGGGGGGTGAATTACTGACTCCCTCAGAGAGGGTCCGCAACTTGGGCGTCCTCCTCGATCCACAGCTCACATTAGAGAAATATCTTTCAGCTGTGGCGAGGGGGACGTTTGCCCAGGTTCACCTGGTGCACCAGTAGCAGTCCTACCTGGACCAGGAGTCACTGCTCACAGTCACTCATGCCCTCATCACCTCGAGGTTCGACTACTGTAATGCTCTCTACAGGGGACTACCTTTGAAGAGTGTTCAGAAACTTCAGATCATGCAAAATGCAGCTGTGAGAGCAATCATGGGCTTCCCCAGGTATGCCCATGTCACACCAACACTCCGCAGTCTGCATTGGTTGCTGATCAGTTTCTGGTCACAATTCAAAGTGTTGGTTATGACCTACAAAGCCCCTCATGGCATCGGACCAGAATATCCCCGAGACTGCCTTCTGCCGCACGAATCCCAGCGACCAGTTAGGTCCCACAGAGTTGGCCTTCTCCGGGTCCCATCGATGAAAGAATGTCATCTGGCAGGACCCAGGGGAAGAGCCTTCTCTGTGGTGGCCCTGACCCTCTGGAACCAACTCCCTCCAGAGATTAGGATTTTCCCCACACTCCTTGCCTTTCGCAAACTCCTTAAAACCCACCTCTGCCATCAGGCATGGGGAAATAGATTCCCCTGGGCAGTTCCTGCTTCACGTATGGTTCGTATGAGACGTATGATTGTTTTTTATATTTTTTAACTATTGGGATTTGTATTGTTCTGTTGCTGTGAGCCACCTCGAGTCTTCGGAGAGGGGCAACATACAAACAAACAAACAAACAAACAAACAAACAAACAAACAATGCTTTTGATGTTAGGTAACCACTTTAGGTCTTGAGATATGATAGAACCTAGAAATTTGAAGGTCTCTACTGTTGATACTGTATTGTCTAGTATTGTAAGGGGTGGTAATGAGGGGCATATTTCCATTACCGCTGTTACTGATGCGCTGTGTGTGCCGCTTTGGGTCTTTTACATGCCTGCGTGGATCACAGCGTGTTTTTGCTTCTGCGCATGTGCAGAAAGCAAAATCTTGTGAGGGAACATGTGTGAGAGATTACAGCGATTTTTTTGCTTCTGCCCATGTGTGGAAACAAAAAAAAATAGTTGAAATCTTGCCCAAGCATCAACTCGCAAGATTTTGTTTCCTGTGAATGCGCAAAAGCAAAAACATGCTGAGACGCATGTGCGTGCCCACAAGGGACTCAAAGCTGCACGTGCAGCAATCGCTACTGGTCAGGGGTGGGCTAGTGCCTGGACAGGGAAACGCAGCGGGGTAGCAAAAATGGTGCTCCACCCCAGAGCACCCAATTTGCACTGAAAGATGTTGAAAGAAAATGCACGGCGCCCTGCATAAGCCACTACAGTGTGGTAGTAAACATTTTGGTAGCCCTTCACTGCTACCAGTGCACTGTCCTTTACCATACCAGTAGCAACCCATTACTGGTGGTAATATGGGAAGGTTTCTCCTAAAATCTATTACAATTTCTACTGTTTCGGGTATGTTCAGTTCAAGATTGTTCCAGTCGCACCACATGGCTAGTTGTTCAACCTTCCATTTGTATGCAGTTTCATCGTTGTCTCAAATGAGACCAACCATTGTTGTATCATCTGCAAACGTCAGTGGTGTAACAGATGGATCATTTGAGATTCAGTCACTGGTATATAGAGAAAAGGGAAGTAGTGAGAGCTCACAGCACTGGGGGACTCCTGTGCAAGTATCTGATGTGATTTTGCCTAACTTCACCTCTTCCTTCCTCCCTCCCTGCCTCCCTCCCTCCCTCCCTGCCTCCCTCCCTCCCTCCCATAATGTTTTGCAGTGTGTTTATATTTTTAGGATATTTACTGACCTACATATGGCCCGAGAAGTGCTTCATCTCCACTTAATACAGTAAAGTAAATGGAGAACAAAAGAACTCAAAGAACCGAGATTTGTCAATACACAATCCTTGTTTCTGAAGTTAGTTTTGGCAGCTTTCCAATCCTGTTGCATTTTAAAAATACACCATTAGAACGTCTGTAAAAAAGTAAAAAAAGAAGACAATCATTGGGATACAAGAAGATGAATTTTATCACGTACTCATAAATGGATTGCATCCAGATAGCTTTTTCTGAAAGTATAAATGACTATAAATAGCTAATTATATGTTCTTTGTAGGGATTGATCTGAAGTAGAAGAACCTCTTATTGTCCTGATTCCTTGAGAAAGCTTATGAGAGCTTAATTTCCCTGAGTCCTACAAGAGTTGAACATCAGGGGAGTATTACTCAGTTTAACCCTAGAGACCTGAGTTTTCTTCCTTTATCGTGATTTCTATAATGCTTTTTCTCCTAATCCATCACAAAACAATATGAAGGAAACCCGTGGTGACCTTTACTTCTGCCTCCTTTGTGGCCCTGAGGATTGAGATGTTTGAGAGCCTATCATAATTTCTTCAAACTACTGCTGACCCTAGAGTAACCAAACCCCACCCCGCCCTAGAGCAAACCTACTATATACATTTTCAGTGCATCTGGTGTGGTATTTCTCTAAATATCAGAAAAATCTTCCAGTTTGACGTGACAGCTACTAGTACAACAGTAAACCCATTCATACTCTGTTGCATATGAGATGCCCTGTGAGGTCTGTAGTGAAAGGACAGCTTGCCAGAATATTTGTAAACAGGCACTTTATAGCTGTACCTATCAGTGGTATGTAGTGGTTGTAGCAGGAGAGAGAGAGACAGAAATGTGCTTTGACAATGCTCAGTGCTCAGACAATGAGAACAGAAAGCTCAAGCTTGAGAAGCAAGGCAAAAAAAAAAAGCTTAACTTGAGTCAGAGTGGGAGGCACAGGCAAATATTACTCCCATTAAAAAAACCAAAAAGGTACTCCCTGATTTACAACCATTTAGTAATGGTTCAAAGTTACGGCGGCACTGAACAAAAGTGACTTTATGATGGGTTTTTGAAAAATCCAGCGACAGTAGGCTTGACAAGATGGTTCCTTTATTCAGCTCTTTTAGACAAGTGACAATCAGCGGGAACGCGTCTAGATTTTAACAGAGAGCAGCCGCTCTTTTATACTTTTGCAGCTCCCGCCAAAGGAGAACTGTCAGCGTCTGAGCCAATCAGGCATGACTTCTATTTTTTACATTTTCTGCCTAGAGATAGCAGTTTACATAGGAACCAACTATTTACATAGGATTTAACACCCCTCCCTCCTTAGTCAAGAATATGTCAATCAGCCAGCCATGTGACAAAGTCCTCCAATCTGCTCGGTCTACGCAAAGTTCTCTCCGACCTGCGCAGATCATTTGAGTCCTCGCTTCCAACGGTGGAGGTCAGTTCGCTTGTACCTCCACAGTGCGGCTGGGGCTGAGTTTGGGCTCTGGCCCGCTGAGTTGAGTGGGCAGGCACAACACCGACCTCTGAGGACGAAGATGGCTCGGTGTCACTGGAGGACCTTTCCTGGCTTGGTAAGTCCATTTGTATGTCCATTAAATCGGGTTGCGCGTTAAAGTCTAATAGGGGGGAAGAGTTCGTATTAGCGGTTTGTCGAGGGGAGTTTTCAATGCGCCTTCGTAGATGGTCAATGTGCCGCTTCCACATGCGGCCATCCTCTAATTTTACAATGTAAGTTTTAGGTGCAGTTTGCTGTACAATGATTCCCTTAAGCCAGTTTAACCCCCCATCAAAGTTTTTTGCGAAAATATTTTGGCCCAGGTACAATTGCCTTTCAGGCATTACAGACATATAATCATGACAGTTATTATTACAATATCGTGGGTGTAATCTATCTAGTGGGGATCTGAGTTTTCTACCCATTAAGATTTCTGCAGGACTTTTGTGTGTATGGGAATTGGGTGTAATATGTTGAGTTAACAAAAATTGGTCCAGATGTTGTTGTACTTCTCCAGGGCCTGCTCTGCGCAATGCCTCTTTGGCCACCCTAACGTACCGTTCCGCCAGACCATTAGCCCATGGCGAGTAAGGTGATATGAGCGCATGTCTGACCCCCAAGTTACTTAAAAATAATTCAAATTGTCTGGCTGTCAATTGTGGCCCATTGTCTGACACTAAGATGTCAGGACAGCTATGGGTGGCAAACAAATGGCGCAGAACCTTTATGGTAGCACTAGTGGTTATATTATTCATTGCCACAATTTCAACCCACCTTGAGAACGCATCTACCACAATCAGGAAATATTGAGATCCCACTGGGCCTGCGAAATCAATATGGACCCTGGACCAAGGGCCTGCAGGTTGCTCCCACTCAACTGGAGCTGTTTTGGGAGGATTAGGCCGTGACTCCTGGCATGGGTCACATTTGGCTACCCACTGCTCAATGTCTGTATCCAGACCTGGCCACCATAAGTGCCCCCGAGCTAAACCCTTCAACCTGACAATACCAGGATGGCCCACATGTAACATAGTAAGTACTTTAGTCTTCAGACTTTCAGGAATGATCACTCTATCACCCCATAATAAACAACCCTTAACATATGATAATTCCAATCTTTTGGTTTTAAAATCACTTAAATTTGCTTCTACAGAGTCGTCGTGCCACCCTTTTAGTACACAATTTACCACTTTTTGTAGAATTGGGTCTTGCTGAGTGTGCTCAGCCACCTCCCATGCTGTTGTTAGTGGGTTCTCCTCAAGATCTATTATTAACACATCAGCAGATGGGGCAGGGTCCTCCACTAAGTCTGTCATGGGGCATCTACTCAGACCATCTGCATGGTTGATGGTTTTGCCCCCTTTGTGAATGAGCTCATACTGGTATCCCGAAAGAAACAAGGCCCACCTAATTAGTCTGGGAGACATAAACAGAGGTGTTGGTTTGTTAGAAGCTAGGAGGCCTAGTAAAGGTTTGTGGTCCGTAATTAATTCAAATTTCCTTCCAAAAAGATAGTTATGGAACTTTTTAACCCCAGCCACTATGGCTAGAGCCTCCTTATCTAGCTGGCTGTAATTTCTCTCAGTGCTGGTCATTATTCTGGAAAAGAAAGCAATTGGGGCTTCTGTATTATTTGGCAATACATGTGCCAAGACCCCACCTACCCCATATGGGGACGCATCGCACGTAAGCCTGACGGGTAGCAAAGTGCTATACTGAACCACTACACTTTTGGAGGTTAATAACTGTTTTATTTGAGAAAAGGCTTTGTGCTCAGTTTTCCCCCATGTCCAAGGAGTTCCTTTCTGAAGCAGCCGGTGTAGAGGCTCTGCTGCTGTTGCCTTCTGCTTTAAAAAAACAGAGTAAAAATTTAGAAGGCCTAGGAATGCCTGCAATTCTGTTTTATTCTGTGGCTCTGGGGCTTCCCTGATGGCTTTTAATTTTTCAGTGGTGGGGTGGATGCCCTCACCATCGATCCTATATCCTAAGAATTCTACACTGCTAGTTCTCCAAACGCATTTGTCAGGTTTGATTCTTAGGCCCTTAGCTTGTAGTCTATGTAATACCTCCCTTATTCTCTGGTTGAGTTGGGATTGGTTCTCCCCTGAAATTAAGATGTCATCAAAATAGGGAATAGTCCCTTTAATTCCTGACAATAAGCGTTCCATTATGCTTTGAAAGATTCCAGGGGCTATGCTTACCCCAAATTGCAATCTGGTGCATTTAAAGGCACCCCTGTGGGTGACGATTGTCTGTGCGAGTGCTGTAGGCTCATCGACAGGGAGCTGTTGGTAAGCTTGTGCCAAATCGATTTTTGCGAACACTTTCCCTTCCCTCAGGGAGTGAAGGAGCTGTTGTACCACTGGGATGGGGGGCTTTATTGAGTGTGGACTTATAGTCCGCACAGACCCTTAAGGAGCCATCAGGCTTTAAAGGCGTGACTATGGGTGTTTCCCAAGGTCCTTGTTCTACGGGGACCAAAAATGCCCTGGCCTATGAGCTTATCAAGCTGTAGATCAAGCTTTGGAAGGAGTGGTAAGGGTACCCTACGGGGCTTGAGTCTGACAGGGGGAACCTTAGGGTCAATAGAAAAGGCCCTTTGTAAGTCCCCAAGTTGGGGCTAAAAACCTCTGGAAATTCCTGTAAGAAATTGGGAATGTTATCAGAGTTAACAGTACAAATACCCGAAATTTCAATACCCAATGGGGCCATCCAAGTCAAACCTAGTAGAGAGTGTTTAGCCCCTGCAACCACAACCATAGGAAGGGAACATTTGACATTTTTGAAAATAATATGTACATTCACTTTTCCCAACACTGGAATTAATCCCCCTTGAAAATCTCTAATTAGCAATGTAGTTTGTATAAGATCAGATTTTAAGAGAGTAGGCATGTACATTTTTAGCATTTCCCATGGCAAAATAGTGTACTTAGACCCCGTGTCCAGTTCCAGATTGCACGGCCTGTTGTTTAGGAGCAGCGAAATTATGATTTTGCTCCCATTTTTTGTCGCCGTGCTATTCACAGAAAATTGTTCGTTACCTCTTGTGTAGTCGCAGTTAGCGGTTGAGTAGTTCCTGCAGCCGGAAAACCGAGGAAATCGGTTTTCGCGCGGTTGAGCTGTTTGGTTCTGGAACCGAGGAGGACGTGGTGTGGAAAAGGATTCCTCAGGCAAGGGGGCTCTGCAGGCTTCGGCGATGTGGCCGCGTCGGTTTCAGCGGCGGCAGATGGCGTCCCGGAAAGGGCAGCGTTGGCGCTGATGGTTTCCTCAGCAGCCGGAGCATGGGGCGACGGGGCGAGGGTATCTAGGTTGTCTCAACTGGTCTGCGTGCAGCAGGAGACAGTTGTCCTTGGTGATGGCTGGTGGGCTGAGGTCGTCTGGGGCCTCAACGCGGGAAACTGTGGAGTCGATCTTGGCGACGACTTCCCGCCTGTCATTTTCTTTTAGCTCCTTGGCAGCAGCGTCGGCAACTTCTGCGGTCTGTGCCAACTTGATTACCGCTTGGAGAGACGGTTCGTCCTCGGTGAGGAGCTTGTTGCGGACCGTAGAATTTTTCATGCCGAAAATGAGGGCATCGGTGAAGCGAGCTTCTGGGTTGTCAAATTTACATTTTGACAGTACCATTCAAAGATGCGTAGCAAATTGGTTAATTGACTCGGAGTCGAGCTGGGCCATTCTAGAAAACTGGTGCCGGAACACGACAGCTGGCTTCGTGGGTTTGAAGTGGCTTGCGAGCTTGGCTTGCAGGACGTCCCATGCGACGGACTTGGCTGGTAGAGGGTCCGTTAGAGTCTGGGCGAGATCGAATATCTCTGGCCTGCAGTAATTCAGGAAGATTGCCCGCTTCCGTTCGGCTTCGGCGTCCCTCATCCCGGCAGCTTCGAGGAAGATCTCGAACTTGGCCATGTAGGCATCCCAGGAGGATTTCTCCAGATCGAAGAACTCAGGAGCCCGGCCGATTTGAAGGTTGTTCATCTTGCTAGCGTGGTTCTTCCGTCCAACGTTGCCAGTGAAAAATCCAGAGACAGGAGGCTTGACAAGACGGTTCCTTTATTCAGCTCTTTTAGACAAGTGACAATCAGCGGGAATGCGTCTAGATTTTAACAGAGAGCAGCCGCTCTTTTATACTTTTGCGGCTCCCGCCAAAAGAGAACTGTCAGCCTCTGAGCCAATCAGGCGCGACTTCTATTTTTTACATTTTCTGCCTAGAGATAGCAGTTTACATAGGAACCAACTATTTACATAGGATTTAACAGTTTTCACACTCATGACTGTTGCAGCATCCTCATGATCATGTGAACAAAATTCAAGCATTGCTAGTATGTATTTATGACACCGTCTCTGGCTATGTGATTTGTAACCTTCCCAGCCATTTCTGACAAGCAAAGTCAAAGAGGGAAGCCACATTGCACAACTGCAACTGCAGGGATTCACTCAACAATTGGGACCAAAAAAAATGGGACAAAACTCATTAGCCATAGAAATTTGGGGCTGAATTATGGTACTAAGACAAGGATTACCTGTAGCATTTTATACAGGAATATAGTATTGTAAGCAGAAGCAACCAACCAGCTTTGCCAACTAACATCTTTTCACACCCCCACCCACTCCAAAAAATATTCAGCATTCTAAATGAATTGAAGTCATGCAATCTGATTTCAAGCTGGCATAAAAACTGATTGGAGGTGTCTTACATCACTGGCTCACCCTGATCACCCTGATCTGAAATAACTTCATTGTATACTAATGATTTCTCTCTCTTCCCATTCTTTGCGTGAGGGGAATTGCTTTTCTAAGCAGTCCTATTGAGTGTGAGATTGTTGGCAGCACACACACACACATACACTCAGAATTTCACTCTGAATGGATCTGAACAGAATTTATAATCTAATCAATTCTTTAGACTTTAGAGACATGCTCTAAAGCAGGTTTGGGGAACCTTTTTGGCATCAAGTGCTGAAATGGGGGCATGCGTGCATGCTGGGAATTAAAAGAGTAGCCACCCGGGGCACATGCATGCACCAGGAAAATGATCTTTCAGATACTGGTACACGCATGTGCACTGGCCAGCTGGTCTTTGCATGTGCATGTGAGCTGTAAACTGGAAGACCAAGGGGCTGGCACACATGTCTGTGTCGGAAATGGGAAGATCATCTTCCCGGTGTGCACATGCACATTGAGTGGATGTTGTTCTGATTTCTGGTACTCCTGCGCATGTGAAGATCAACTGGCCAGTGCACTGGAACCCAGAAGAACAACAGTCGATAGTCTGCATGCCCAGAGAGATAGCTCTTCTGGCATGTATGCCATAGATTTGCCATCAAGCGTTACAAGTGGTGTGCCACAAGGGTGTGTTCTGGGTCCTATTCTTATTAATATGTTTGTGAGTGACATAGGGGAAGGTTTTGTAGGGAAGGTTTGCCTATTTGCCAATGACTCTAAAGTGTGCAATAGGGTTGATATTCCTGGAGGCGTCTGTAATATGGTAAATGATTTAGCTTTACTAGACAAATGGTCAAAGAAATGGAAACTGCAGTTTAATGTTTCCAAATGTAAAATAATGCACTTGGGGAAAAGGAATCCTCAATCTGAGTATTGTATTGGCAGTTCTGTGTGAGCAAAAACTTCAGAAGAGAAGGATTTAGGGGTAGTGATTTCTGACAGTCTCAAAATGGGTGAGCAGTGTGGTCGGGCGGTAGGAAAAGCAAGTAGGATGCTTGGCTGCATGGCTAGAGGTATAACAAGCAGGAAGAGGGAGATTGTGATCCCACTATATAGAGCGCTGGTGAGATCACATTTGGAATACTGTGTTCAGTTCTGGAGGCCTCACCTACAAAAAGATATTGACAAAAGTGAATGGATCCAAAGACGGGCCAGGTGGTGGAAAGGGGTCCAAATTTGGCACAGAAGCTGCTGATTCTCCATGAAAACTGGCCAGAGGCTTGAGAAGTGCTGATAAAATTCATTTTACTATGTCTTCTCACTTTTGGTGGAATCTTCTCTCAATGAGTGTGCTCCTTAGTAGTGATTAGTGGAAACCTATCATCTCAGTCCCACCAAACGCCTCAGAATGATGCTAAACTGGGGAAATAATAGGTGGTTAAATTTAGTTGCAAGAAGATGTTTGATGGGCTAGGCTGCATGCTTTGTTTTGTTTTTAAATCAGAATGTGGGCAAATATTATTAGTAGGCTCTACAAGGGAACTAAGAATATTTGGCTGGACCACTATATAAATTAAAATTAGGTTTGCTGTCAGTTTTTACTCCAAGTTTTATAAACCTATAAACGCATCTATCATGCATGGTTGGGTGTTACCCTAGAAGAATTTATGAATCCGACCAATATGTCTCAATTTAATTTTCCTCACAGGTTTATTTTGAGGATAAAAGGTGAAAGATGAAAAGGAACTATTTATTTATTAATTAGATTTGTATGCCACCCTTCTCCAAGGAGTTGGGGCGGCTTGTTGAAACATCTCTTGTACATATTCTGGAAAGGAAAAGTTTGAGAAAAGGGAAATGAAGAATCGTTGGAATTCTGAAACAATAATTTAGAATTCAAAATTCTATAAAACATTTGCTTCTTTTTGTCTAAACCTTATATTCATATTTAGAGTCCAGAAAAACATTTTGTGCATTTTTTTCCCTAGTGAAATAATAATCCATGGGTGAAAGACATCAACTTGTGATGTGATATGTGAAACTTCTGAGAACAAGCCACAAATGTACCTCTTTGTTTCTATTGATTTATAAATATTTAAATGTTGATGATAACCCCAAATGCCCCTGTGTTTTGCTCATTGCAGCATCAGTTTAATAAATGCACATGCCAGAACATTAAGTATGTTTTTGGATGGCTAAGGATTTGGAAAAGAATAAATTATATTTCCCCCAGGAGTAGGGCTAACAATGATTTGTGCCTGTCATTGCAATTCCCTATTTACCTGACCTATTAATAGAGGGCAAAATTCCAAAGAAATGTTTAATTAACATTTGTGAGTAGTCTTGCAGAATCACTGCCACCCCCCATCCAGCTTTAAAGCAGCAGTTTTAAAGCCTGAAGTGAAGGTCCTAGAAAAGACAAGCTCTTCACCCTGTAATTATTATTACTGCTCCCAGTGGGGCTTTCATTCATCTCATTAACATCACAGTCAGATGGTGCTGCTCCGGGTAACTTGTGGGTGTCTAAATAATTTTACTCCTGGGCAAAGCAAGCAGAGCTGTCTCCTTTTCTTTTTAAAAGCTTCCAATAGGTTTCTAGGTTTGCCAGTAGCAACATCTCACTGAAGCTTTGTGTTGTCTCAGCAAGACGGCAAACAAAACCTGAATAGGAAAGAAATTGAATGAAACCCAGTTGGGAAGAGGATCTTTTCTGTCTGAATTTAAATCAAATTAAACTTTAAACCTCCTGCCAGGAGCTCAGCGGGTAGCTATGGTAGGTGTAGTACAGATGCGTGATAAAATGGTTTCCTTGAATTTCCTTTTCCTTCTCAGAAAACTGAACCTTCTATGTATGAGATAGTGTTGAGAAGATATTGTTTATACCATACTCCGAGAAATGTGTTAATGTGTACACTTGGCATTAAAATAAAAGTATAGATGAATGTTCCTTTAAAAATCCCCTAAATTACCCCCCTTTCTTCAGAAAAAAAAGCAGTCAACTCTCACTTTTGGCTGATGTCCAAATATATTGCATTTTTTTGCAGGCAATCTCTCTCCATACTTCTGTCTGCCACAAAGGGACTCTGAGGTTAATAATATCTGCATTCTTCAGGGAAAAGAAAGAATGAGTATGGCAATTTTTTGGCCAGTGAACTGATACGAGGCCTCAGTTTGGTTTATGAGTGCATTTCAGAATTGAGCTAAATGGTTGCTTTAACTTCTAATTATATTTATAAAAAACAACTTCAATGGCATATCAAAAAGGCATATTATTTATTGGTTCCTATTCTACCATTCCTTGAGGAGCTAGTTTACATGAAAATTTCTCATTTTAAATCCTCAAAACAACTCTGGAAGGAAAGTTGTACTGAGAAATAGTGACTTTTGCAGGTAGTCCTTGGGTTATGACAGCAAATGAGATTGGAGTTTCTATCCCTAAGGGTGCAATGCACTTATAAAATGCAATATTATATGGTCACATCACACAGAAATTCTTGCAGTCTCTGTTGCCATCATATTTTATTGATTTATTTTGTCAAGCATATATAACAGATATAATTATAAACATGATTATGGATACATGAAATGGATACAAATAAATGGAAATACAGTGATACCTTATCTTGCGAACTTAATTGGTTCCGGGATGAGGTTTGTAAGGGGAAAAGTTTGTAAGATGAAACAATGTTTCCCATAGGAATCAATGTAAAAGCGATTAATTCATGCAAGCCCAAAACTCACCCCCTTTGCCAGCCAAAGCACCCGTTTTTGCACTGCTGGGATTCCCCTGAGGCTCCCCTCCATGGGAAACCCCACCTCTGGACTTCTGTGTTTTTGTGATGCTGCAGGGGAATCCTAGCAGGGGAATCCCAGCAGTGCAAAAATGGGTGCTTCGCTGGCAACAGAATTCCGGAGGTGGGGTTTCCAAGCGAGGGGAGCCTCAGCGAAATTGCAGCATCACAAAAACATGGAAGTCCTCGAAACCCCACCTCCAGCCAAGTGCCTGTTTTTGCACTGCTGGGATTCCCCTGCAGCATCACAAAAACACGGGAGTCCGGAGGTGGGGTTTCCCATGGAGGGGAGCCTCAGGGGAATCCCAGCAGTGCAAAAACGGGTGCTTTGGCTGGCAAAGGGGGTGAGTTTTGGGCTTGCACGAATTAATGGAATCAATGTAAAAGCGATTAATTCGTGCAAGCCCAAAACTCACCCCCTTTGCCAGCCAAAGCACCCGTTTTTGCACTGCTGGGATTCCCCTGAGGCTCCCCTCCATGGGAAACCCCACCTCTGGACTTCTGTGTTTTTGTGATGCTGCAGGGGAATCCTAGCAGGGGAATCCCAGCAGTGCAAAAATGGGTGCTTCACTGGCAACAGAAGTCCGGAGGCAGGGCATCCCAGTGGTGGCGGCTTGGGTTTGTAACATGAAAATAGTTTGGAAGAAGAGGCAAAAAAATCTTAAACCCTGGGTTTGTATCTCGAAAAGTTTGTATGACGAGGGGTTTGTAAGACCAGGTATCACTGTATTAGGACAAGTATGGTAGGCACACTATTGTACTTATGCACAGCCCTTACAGAACTCTTAGAAATGGGGTGAGGTAGACAATAGACAGTCTAAGGTTAAAGTCATGGAAGTTTGGGGAAGAAAGCACAGAGTCAGGTAGTGCATTCCGGGCATTGACCATTCTGTTTTCTGTTTGAAGTCAAATTTTCTGTAATCAAATTTGGAGCAGTTTGCCTTAAGTTTCTATTTATTGTGTGCTCATGTATTGTTGTGGTTGAAGGTGAAGTAGTCATTGACAAATAGGACATTGCAGCAGATAATTTTATGTGCTACTCTTAAGTCAGATTGAAGGCAGCATAGTTTTAAGTTGTCTAAGTCCAAAATTTCAAGCCTGATGGCATAAGGTATTCTGTTGTGAGCAGGGGAATGGAGGACTTTTCTCATGAAATATCTCTGGATTCCCCCTATTGTATTAATGTCAGATATATAGTGCAGGTTCCAGACAGATGAGCTGTATTTGAGAATTGGTCTAGCAAATGTTTTGAATGCTCTAGTTAGCAGTAAAATATTGCCAGAGAAGAAGCTACTCATTTTTGGCAATGTTGTTACACAAACTGTTAAAAAGGAAGAAGTGGAGATGGCAAGTAAGCAGAGCTATAAAGAGGTAGTGTGCCATCTGAAATAAAGCACAGGAGGTTGGATGCATGTGTTACAGTGGACAGGGAAGTGTTATAGGCAGACACTATGGGCATAAAAGAAGCAGGAACAATTTCTAACTTCCTGCTGGCTTCCCCATTGACTTTGCTTTTGGAATGCTGGCAGGAAATGTTGGAAATCATGATCACATGACTGAAATATAATTGTGAGCTGTACACTAAACACCCAGAGCATTCTCACATGACTGCTAGAGTGTAAGAATAGCCAATGTAAAGTCTTGCCCCTCCAATCTTCCCAAGAAAGCAGGACTCTTGAAACTGCAGTTGTTCCAAAAGGATCTTTTATTGGAAGGTTGGTGTTAACAAGATATGTAGGCAAGAACTGAAGCTTCTCACTTAAAACAAGCTATTAAAACCAATGCTAACCACACCCCTCCCACACTACATCATTGCAGGAAAACAGAAACAGAAACCCCAAACCCCCAAAACTTTAACCTTAGATTGTCTACAGTTGACCTCTCCCCGTTTCTAAGAGGTCTGTAAGGGGCGTGCATAAGCACACCATTGTGCCTACCGTCCCTGTCCTACTGTCTTATTGTCCTTTTCACTTATGTTTATACAAACTATTGCCCTATACATGTTTGACAAACAAACAAACAAACAAACAAACAAACAAACAAACAAATAAAGATTAACACAGAAATGCAAGAAACAGAAACAAACTTCATATAAAAGTTATACTTACTGTTCTAGCATGTGCATTTATTAGAAGCCCAGCCAGGGGAGGGCTACTGCCTGTGCAGGGTGGGGGGGAGACACACAGTGGGGTAGCAAAAATGGAGCTCCACTGCAGAGCACCCAATTTGCACTGAAAGATGTTGAAAGAAAATGCAGGGTGTCCTGCATAAGCCACACCCACAGTGTGGTAGTAAGAATTTTGGTAGCCCTTCACTGCTGACAATCAATAATTTTACAGTTATAAGTTCCCCTTGTTTCACACTATCATAGTGTTGAATGGTTTGTTGAATGGTTGAATGGTTGGTTGCCAAAGAGTGGTTGTAACTTAAAGACTACCTGTTTAGCAATAGCCAAATGTGTTCTCATTCCTAACATTCCCAGGCAGGAGAGTATTTGGTAATATTAGCTGGTGATTATGAAATTGAAGATCAGCACAGGCCAAGAATTAATTAATTAATTTATAATATGCATACATAGGATTACATTGCGAAAATGCAATGCAACCTACAGTGGTTAAGGAACTTTTAGGAGTTGGAGTGCACACTTCTTAAAAAAGCCAAGGTTGAGAAACACTGGTCTAGAGCTACATCTGTTCCCCATCTTCTTTAGTTTGAGTTCTTTCTGACTATATGTTTTTTAATCATATCAAGACATAAAATGTGTATGCCTAAAATAGACCCAATACTATTAAACAAACAACAAAACATACCGTACCTGAAGCCAGAAAATTAATTACTGGTGTCGAGCCCTATAAATATATGCTCTTAGCCATTTTGCATCTTTGTTCCACCAACAAAGTCCCACCAAAATGCACAAATAGTAGTTTTTTATTTCCACCAAATTTGCTTTTGTATGTGATCAATTATGTTATATATTAGTAAATAAAATATTTGTAGAACATTTTGCATGTATTTTCACTGATAATTCAACCCCTTAGTTAGCTAGAAACATTGATGCATATGAATCAATGAAAGAACTGTGGTTTGCCTAAGGCCACAGAGCACATTTCTGGCTTGAGTTGAATTTTGCATCACTGACTTTCCCCCCCTCAATTTTTCATAGTCAACCAAAGCTGCACCATCTGGTTCTTATAAATTGCTTCAGTTGAAGTTGTTATGGAGCTTGAATTGCCTCAACTGGTTGCAATAACCCTATAATTCCTTTTCATCACTATCCACTTGCAAATAAGCAAGAGTGTTTTAAAGGATATATAACAAATCCACCGAGCTGTCATTTCCCCCCAAAGATTTTTTCCTCCAGCAGAAGACCATGGAATGAAATGCTATAAAAATAATCTGCCAGCTAGTGGTGTCCTGTAATGATTTTTAACAGAGCTTCTTCCATCAGGCAGGCACTGATTTTATGTGTGATATGAGGTGTGTCAGAAATGTGCACTCTAGCTAAAAATAACAAAGCATAATGGGTCAAACATTAAGTCTCTAGTGATGGCCTCTATTTGCACTTTGTAGATAAGGGGAAACAGCATTTCTTTCCAAATGAATCAAATGAAAAGTGAATGACTTTTTTTATTTAGACAGGCAAAAAGAATTAGGCAAATACAAAGTTTCATGGAAACAAACAAAAGCCAAGAGTTTTAAACTTGCAAACATGATAGGAATCAACATGTGGATCTGGAAAAAAAGAGAGATATAGCTTTGCTTCGAGATCTGATCCACAGACAAGTAGGTTTTTGTCAAAGCTTAGGAAGTAAACATGATACTCTTCTGATATATTTGTGGTTTGGCCATGTTAAATAAAAATTCTGGAAATGGAATCCAAACGTACATAAAGATGCTCAATTAAAAAAATCTAGAGCAACTGTTTTCTGAATCCATGAATGGGAAAGTTAGTGGGAGGCTGAGCATAGTTTCCTGTTTCTGTATCATGACAGATGGAAGATGACAACTGGGAAAACACAAGCCAAAATCAGCTTCATGACTTGCAGTTGAATGTGAGAATGTTGAAGTAATGTAAATGGATATAAAAAGGTAGTTTCACAATGGGTCTTAAAGATACCTACCTGTTAGACATGACTATTCATATGGCAAATGAGTTATGTATATGCAGATAAGGATATTGGTGTCTTATCACATTATCACAGTAACTGTTGCTTTGTTAAGGTGGGAAGGGATATATGGATTATTTATAAACTAAGCAAGGAGGGCCTTTTTCTTCCCACAAACTGTGTTTACCTTTCTTAAAAAGGAAGAACAAAATATAACAGGACCATTTTCTTCTGATTCACAAGTCATTTCTTTAAGTAGCTGGAAAGTAGATGTGTACATGTCCACAATTAATCTTCAATAATAACACTTAATGGAAAATCTCTTTACAGACCAATGAACTGTTGATAATAGTGTGGATATTACATTTTGCACATAATGCTACTCCTATAACTGATTTAGCTGTTTCATAGAATCATTAGAGTGGAAATGAACCATTTCAGCCTCCTTTATCAAATCAAGACACAATATACCAAAACATTTTCAACAGATGTTTCTCAACCTTTTCTTGAACCATTTGTATCTGCAAGCATCTTATCAGAATATTGTCAAAAATTGCAGAAATCCTCACAAATTTTGTCTTGATATTTTAGGTCCATGGCAAAGTTTCTTCCTTTTTCAAAATAAATATTTTTTTTCCTAGTCCTACCAGAGAAACAATATACTATTTAGGAACTTATCGTTTGCAGTCTGGATGAGGTCACTGAAGCCATTCAAAGAAAAATATCAAGAAGGGAATATATGGGAAATATATTGACCTGGTTCACCCACTGTGCTCAAGGGAAAAATAATAGCCTGATATCTCACAGGTTTTGTGTGTGTGAATAAAATGAAGAAAATACCCAGGTAACCTCATTGAATTCCTGAAGGAAAAAGCAGGGTATAAATCTGAACAGTCACAAAAATGACTGCTGTCATGTACACATAGTTCCAAAATTCAGTATGAATTGTCAGTTATACAATAAGCCATGCTGATATAGTTGGTCAAAGTCTAAATTTATGGATCTTGGTTTGTCAGATATTTTTCCACTGAAATCAGTGCATAATGTCGATAGCATTGTGCTTTGGAATGAATAGAGTAAAACATACTCTACATTTAAATATTTGTGAAGCTGGACTTACTAGGAGATACAGTACAGTAGTCCCTCGCTATACTGCGCTTCACCTACTGCGGCTTCACTTCATCGCGGGTTTCTGAGGAAGTCGATCGGCAGATTTAAACAGCCCGCCGAACTCGATCGGCAGGTTTTTCAAAAAAAAAATATATATCTAAAATTGTAAATACTGTATTTAAATACTGTATCTAAAATAAATACTGTGTGGGAAGGGTTTATAAACACTTAAAACAATGAAAACTTACCAAACAATTACAATATAAATACTTAAATAAGTACTATCAGTTGATAAATTCCCCATCGCGGATTTCACCTATCGCGGCCAGGTCTGGAACATAATACCAGCAATAGGTGAGGGACTACTGTATATTGAATTCTTGACCACATGTGTGATGGGAAAATAATTTTGAAATTAGTATGTGTTTATCTAATGTGAGTGCTAAGAACAAACACATTTCATATTTAAATATGAATTAAATATGAATTAATCAGTGGAGAAAAATATTTGTGCAGGTCTGTGAGTAAAAAGGCATTTCTTTGGAAATTTTGTTTAAAAAAATAGAATGCATCTTCAGTGCCTATATGAAAATCACCTTGATTCTGAACACAGGGGCCTCTACTGTAAACTTTGGTGTTTATATTTTTTTTGTTTTGGCTTATTTATTTATTTATTTATTCATTCATTCATTCATTCATTCATTCATTCATTCATTCATTCATTCATTCATTCATTCATTCATTGGATTTGTATGCCGCCCCTCTCCGGAGACTCGGGGTGGCTTACACACATATATTTCCCATATATTTTACACACACGCACATCCGCACACACGCACACGCACACACACACACACAGAGAGATTATTATTTATTTATTTATTTATTTATTTATTTATTACTTAGATTTGTATGCCGCCCCTCTCCGAAGACTCGGGGCGGCTCACAACACGTGGAAACAAATCATAAATAATCTGACAATTTAAAATATTTAAAGATTTAAGAAAGACCCCATATACTAACAGACATACACACAAGCATACCATATATAAATTAAACATGCCCAGGGGGAGATGTTTCAGTTCCCCCATGCCTGACGGCAAAGGTGGGTTTTAAGGAGTTTACGGAAGGCAGGAAGAGTAGGGGCAGTTCTAATCTCCGGGGGGAGTTGGTTCCAGAGGGCCGGTGCTGCCACAGAGAAGGCTCTTCCCCTGGGGCCCGCCAACCAACATTGTTTCGTTGACGGGACCCGGAGAAGGCCCACTCTGTGGGACCTAATCGGTCGCTGGGATTCGTGCGGCAGGAGGCGGTCTCGGAGATATTCTGGTCCAATGCCATGAAGGGCTTTAAAGGTCATAACCAACACTTTGAATTGTGACCGGAAACTAGTCTTTCCTTAATTTTTTCCTAATATAACATTTATACCTATAAGATATTAAACAAGATGGATCTTTATGAAAAGACGTGATGTGAAAATAACTTTCTTCAGATGATACTAATCAGTCACTTGTAGCTATGATTCAGTATGTACCGTATTTTATCAAATTAGAGGTGTGAAAATGTTTGAACAAAATCCACTGGTTCTTCTCTTTCATTAAAAAAAATGAAGTGAATATAGTAAAAATGTTTATGTCTAGCACTTTTCTAAAATGCTAACATATTAACAAAATATGAAAGCTGAATCATTTCAATAAAGACAATTCATTCAATAACCCTTTTTTTAAAAAAATTCTATTTCAGGGAGAGTCAAATCTCTACTTCAATCTGATGGTGCGTGAATATGTACATAATTTTCAACTGCAAATGACAGCCTGAAAAGCTACTGCAAGTAACTACGGCTTATGTGAAAAATTACTCAGCCTCTGAACATGAGCTTGCATGAACAAATATCCTCTTCAGTTCTCCTTAGAGATTTGTATAAACCAGGAATGTCTAACTCACGGGGTCACAGGAACTTTTTCCCCTTCACTAAACTAGGCTAGGGTGTAGCCAGTGTGTGACATGGGCTAGGTGTTTGACAGCCCTGGTATAAATTCCTACTTTACTGGACATATGCAGGAGATAGCTTTTAACATTAGCAATAACAATAGCAATAACAATAGCAATAGCAATAAAATAGCAACAGCAACAGCAACAGCAGTAGCAGCAGCAGCAGCAGCAACAACAACAACAACAACACTACCAACTACAACAGAGTTGGAAGGGACTTTGGAGGTCTTCTAGTCCAGACCCCTGCTTAGGCAGGAAACTCTACACTATTTCAGACAGATCCAACATATTCTTTAAAACTTCCAGTGTTGGGACATTCACAACTTCTGTGGGCAAGCTGTTCCACTGATCAACCATACTGACTATCAGTCAGAAGTTCTAAGCTACTTCTCTCTTCGTTTAGTTTCCTCCCATTGCTTCTTGTTCTACTCTCAGGTGCTTTGGAGAATAGGTTGACTCCTACTTCTTTGTGGCAACCCCTGAGATATTGGAAGACTCCTATCATGTCTCCCCTGGTCCTTCTTTTCATTAAATTAGCCATGCCCAGTTCCTGCAACCGTTCTTCATATCTTTTAGCCTCCAGTCCCCTAATCATCTTTGTCGTTCTTCTCTGCACTTTTTCTAGAGTTTCAATATCCTTTTTGCATCGTGGTGACCAAAACTGAATGCAGTATTCCAAGTGTGGTCTTATCAAGGCCTTATAAAGTGGTACTAACACTTCAATTGATCTTGATTCTATCCCTCTGTTAATGCAACCTAAAACTGTGTTGGCTTTTTTGGCAGCTGCTGCACACTCCTGGCTCAGATTTAAATGGTTGCCCACTAGGACTCCAAGATCCCTCTCACAGTTACCACTGTTGAGCAATGTACACATATATTGTACCTGTACATTTTGTTTTTCTTGCCTTTTAGAGTCCTTGTCTATAGATTTATTAGAGAAAATTATTACAGAAAATAAGGGAAAATACTACTCTTAATGAAGGAGACCTTGGTTTTGTATATTAAAACTTCTTTAAATCCAGTTTGCAAACCATTTGTTTGAAGTCCATGCTGCGCAGTAATATACATTAGTTGGGAATCTTACATATACAGTATTCTCGGGCATATTCTAGAAATATTATTTATGTAAAACTTTTTGAGTTCTTTTGAAGAAGCAGAACCTTTTCATTTATATTTGATAAATATTGAAAATGGATTTTTTTATCTGTTTATTTATTCAGATTCAGATCTTAATTGAAGATTAGATTATTGAAATAATTAAATGGAATATCATTTAAAGGTTAACAAATTATTGTGGTATTCAACAGGTGCATGGCAGGGTATATTGAGACTATACAAACTCATTTGTACCTGAGCATATAAATTGGAATTAACGAAGTTAGGTGGAATGGCTAAACAAAGGAATAAATGCTAATATTCCTTGAAAGAGGCTATTTTCAAAACACAGTGTTAGAAAAATTCCCTAGAGACCAAGAGAATAAAAGCAAAAATCTTTATTAACAACAAAATATAGAAAATATAGAAAACATAGAAAATATCAGACTGGTATGATCATACAGGGACCTGGAGAGATCATGGGAAGATACCCGTGTTCCTCTGGAGGTAAATGTACTCAACTATAGGGATCATCTTATATAGGTTTCTTGTATATCTCCACCCCATGTTCAGTCAACGAAGCAGTGGAAGTGATGTGCCGGTGCCTGGAGGCTGTTGGGATCTGTTGGGATTCCTTATTCTACTACTTAGGCTGTAAAATGTGTACCTGTATTATTATCAATATATATACTATTAACCAATACCTAGGTATAGTTGTTTCAATATTATATTTACTACCATCTTAGTATTCATCATTACACACAGGCATTGTTTTCCTTGATGAGTTGATTACACATGTGACTTTTTTTTCCTTTTTTTCAAGTCATAAGAGACTGAAAGTACCTTGGACTTTAGAATTTTGCCCCTTTCTTTTTCAGACTTTGTCTTTTAGGAAATTATGTTAAGGTAATTAACAATGTACACAAAAAAAACAAACCAAAAATGGCCAACATAATGATAACTTCAATATCAATAAGATACAATGCATTTATTTTTTTTAAAAAAAATCTTTATGTTAGATTTATAATCAAATAACTTTTATGTGCAATTAATCTAATTTTCCTCAATAAAATGACCAAGTTATATTTTAAAGATTGAAATTGTACAATTAATACAGGAAAAAAAAACATATAAAGACAGCAACAACAAAAATACCAGCAAAAATATCAACCCAAAGTAAAATATACAAATAAACCAAAAGTTAAAAATATTTTAACTGAAGTAGAAGTTGTCACTTTCAGTTTTGCTAAGTTTCTTATTTTTCCAAATACGATTAAAAAACCTTTCTTAAACTTAAATTTAAATATTATTTTTCTATTTTTTTCTTAACACATACCCTTTGTTTATACAGTATTTCCCATAAGATGCAATACATAAACCTGTAGTTTTATTTGCATTTGACTTTGCAAATGCAATTTTTGTTCATCCAATGAGTGGATTTTGGGGGAAAATAGTCAAAAATATATTTTTAGATACATTTTTTGAGTTGAAAATTGTACACAATTCAAAAAAACTGTTAACAATATTAAAGGTATTAATAATTTGGAGAAATATTAATTAAGTATATTCACATTAAAATGTGAACCAAATTATTTTTTCTTCCATCTTGACATCTTCAGCGTAAGTATTCTCTGTTTATCTGAGAAGATCATTTCAATGATAGACTCTACCACCCCTACCCCATTGCTCATAGTTCTACATGACTAATCAAAGACACATAGCATCTGAAGAACTGCTCCTGAAAGTAATCGGTACAAATGACGTCCAATATGGAAAAAAAATGATATATTAAAAAGCTTATCCAGAGTTTTATTTCTTTTTTTGCTGTTAGTGTTGAAAAAGGTTACAAAATCCAGTAGACATTAGGATATTAAAAGTCCCATAAGGTCCATAAAACCATACATACATGCATGCATGCATGCATGCATGCATGCATGCATACATACATACATACATACAATACATACAGATAGATACATACAGATAGAGATAGAGATAGAGATTTAGAGATATATAATATGTGATCTATATCTATCTATCTATCTATCTATCTATCTATCTATCTATCTATCTATCTATCTATCTATCTATCTATCTTCCTAACTAACTCTAACAACTCTAACTCTAACTATCTATATATATAAATAAAGAGATTGGAACTCTTAAAGATTGGAACTGGGAAAACCATATCAAATCAGTTATGGGACCAATGATAGGCTTTCTAAGCCTCTTGTATTTGTGGTTGTTCCAAACGAATAGTGGCCTTTTCAAATGAATAGCATTTGAAAGAGATGAGCATCATTTGATATTTTATTCTCTCTATTGTATTGCATCCGAGAAAGATGATATATGTTATGACCTCATCTGAAACTGTTCCATTTCTTAAGGAAGAGGTAAAGTCAAACATAGGGGTTTTGTTTGAAGTAATAGTTGCATATCCATCATCACGCATTTGTCCAAGGACAAATTTGCAAAGTTAAATAATAAACTTTATCAAAATTGTGAAAATGCAGGTTACAAATTTTATAGTGAAAGTACACAAAATGGATCTATTGCTGCAGGGTTTAGGTAAATGTGAATCTTACTTCTGCAAACTTGAAATAACTCTCTGGGTTTTAATTTACATAATAATGGCATGCTTTGAGCCATCATGTTCTATACTTTTAGTAAGAATAATCTGAAGTAAGATAAATGTGGAGTGAACCCATTATAAAGCAACTTAATGATACCATATCCTACAATTATTTTGGGAATAAAGATAATCTAATCTAATAACTTCAAATAATGACAGTTGCTGAATAGATGTATATTTCAATTCATCAGAACAATAACGTAATTAATCTTCATGATGGCGGGTGGATTTTGAATAAGCTAAACAAATTGCTGTTTTAAAAAGGTTAATTTGCTCAAATGATCTGTCCTTTCACAATACTCAGAAACAAGAAAAATCCTTATCCTTTAATATAATTTTATAGTTTCGGATTATCTTGTATTCTCCAATATATATTTTAAATATTTTGGGGCTAGAAATAAAAGGAGCAGTACCTGATCATATATCTAATGAATATGTGTCTTATATGGGAAATATTTAGCATGATTGTAAAAGTAAGATGGTAGCATTGAAAAACCACATTGCAAGACATTGTGTTTCACAAGTCAGAGCAGCAAATCACCTCCCTTTATCCAAATAAAAATGAGTAGTTGCCAAAAGCTTCCCAATTTGTTTAAAGTATTTCTCCATTTTTGGCAAACAGCAGATATAGTAATTACAAATGAATTAATGAACCTTTTACTTTTTATAAGCCAAAGTGAAATAGCTAAGAAGACCACTTTTTGTTCAATAATGATCATCTGAAGGATTACAAGACAGATCCAAGGAAAAGCTGATGTTGGAAAGCATTATAAAACTAACTGGATGGGATTCTGGAGTATCTTTGAGGAATTCTGACCTAAACTGATTTGATTGGCTTTTACGCAATCAAATCAGTTTTGATTATGTAAATCATAGTTACCCTTCCTTCCTCCTTCCTAATTTTTTTATGTAGCTATTCGGAAAAATACATACAAAGACTTTCTTATGGTTCAGATATACCCACATTTGGAAAAAAAAGTGTAACCTTTAGAGTAAGCATTATTCGTCAATTTTGTAATATGGTGGAGCATTGTGAAAATTTTATCATTTCTATGCTTCTTTCCTGTTGTTATGAAACAGAATGAAAATAATGGAAAAACATATGCAAGAGAGTCATGGGCTATAATATGGCTGCTAGATCTGGATTGCAAAATCCAGAAAACCAATGAATAACTTTTATCCTGCTGTCATCAGGAATTTTGCAGTCCAAATCTGGTACACTGGCTGGTTAGAGTCCAGATCAAACATATGAGATGGTAACAAACTAATTGGTCCAAAATGTCCAAATGTCCAAAGATACTTCACCAGAAGAGCCATTCACTCCTCCACTCGAAACAGAATACCTTACAGAAGCAGACTATCAATCCTTGGTCTCAAAAGCTTAGAACTACGACGCCAAAAAACACGATCTAAGTATTGCCCACAAGATCATATGCTGCAACGTTCTACCTGTCAATGACTACTTCAGCTTCAATCGCAACAACACAAGAACATGCAACAGATTGAAACTTAATATTAACCACTCCAAACTTGACTGTGTTGTTGAAGCATGGAACTCATTACCTGACTCAGTAGTGTCAACCCCTAACCCCCAACATTTTTTCCTTAGACTATCCACTATTGACCTCTCCAGGTTCCTCAGAGGTCAGTAAGGGGCGTGCATAAGTGCACCAGTGTGCCTTCCATCCCCTGTCCAATTGTCTCTCCTTATCTCATTTATCTTTTCTTCCTTTCAAATTTGTTCACCTATACTTTTATATCTTTTCTTCTATTCGTTTCTTTAATTATATTATTAAATATCTATTCTCTTCAATGTGTATTATGTATTGGACTAACTAACTAACTAACTAACTAACTAACTAACTAACTAACTAACTAACTAACTAACTAACTAAATAAACAAACAAACAAACAAACAAACAAATAAATCTCTTATGCTTAGTGATCTCTTTTGAAAAATGACATTTCATCAATCTTTCTCACTGCCTTTGTCTGCATAAGGTGTTTGTTTATTTTTTTTAAAAAAGCCTGTTAATTATGCTGACTTCCCTCCCACTTTTTCTTTTCTTTTTCTTTTTTAGCTTTCTCATAAGCAATGTCCCTCATGCAGCTTACCAGGGAAAAGGCAAAAATGGCTGGCCTCTTGCTTCAGTTCTGTAATGGGCAGTCCTATAATTGATCTGGGAAGAAAAGAATGAAAATGGGAGAGTTCAAAGACAAACAATATCCAACCTCTTGGCTACACCTGAGAGCTAAGAGCTGACCTGGAAAACACTAAGGCGTGAAGTAGCTGTACAAGATGTCCTCTGCAACTTAGCAGCTATGATTCTTTTATTCACAAGATCATAAGGGGAAAACTACATACCGGTAGTTGTATTATTAGTAAAGGGAAATGACGGGGAGAAATTCTATGGAAGGCTAAACAGTGCTATCTATGAAACGTTTAATGCTGTTTTCACCGGCATATATTGAACACAAGGAATGAAAGGAAATCTACATGGAGCATTAAGAATTTTAGTAAAAGTGCTATCTACTGTAATTACCAACTATAACTGTAATATTCAGGTTAATCTCGCTGTACTATTGATGTTTTTTTCCCCATCTTTTTCCAATGTACGCTTCATTTGACCTCATAACCTTGAGATGAATGTCTCAAACAGTAATCATGTTGCTTTCTGTTTTTCCCTTCTTAATGTTTTTGTCATCAAAGGAAGGGATATTTGCTTGCTATTTAAGAGCAGACAGAGTAATAAGAATTAAATTCATGCTGGCAAATTTCTCTAGTCTTTATGCCAGACCAAGACAATTGAATTCTCAGTTAATTAAGACTTAAATGGAATTGTCCTTACCTAGTATTGATATCAAATATGCCCCTCCTGAGCATCACAGCTGCGAAATATCTGGTGGATGTCAATTACCATCAAACCATTCACAAAGTTTTCTTGTTTTCTTCTTTACTATTTTCAATGAACAATACAGGTTTCATGACTTGTTAGTAGTAGTGATTAGTAGAATAGTGCTTCATCTAATTGAGCATAATACCTGGCTGGTGACTTCATCCCCAGCCTGTTTTGCTGCAGGGCCAGGGAGACACGACCCTCGGCCAGCTCCTGGGAGGCTTTGGCCTTCCCAGTGACATCTTCCAGGGGCGGAGCCTGCAGCCCTATAAAAGGGCTGGTCAGGCTCCAGGGCCTCTTTTTCGCCCTGGATGATGACAAAGCGAACACCCTCCCTATCTTTCAGTGTGCCAAGGGGGTCGCCCTTAGGGGGGCCGAATAGGAATTTTTGGCAGTTGCGGTATTTTCTGCGAACGTTTTTTCGCCTATTCCACACTGCGGTGACGGATAGGCAGTTAGGGGGTGCTTCGCCCCCCGTTTAGGCTAATTGACTTACCTTTGGTCATTTGGGTAGGCAGGTTAGGGGCGGAAAACTGGGTGGTGGTTTAGCAACTGCGTGTTCTCCGTTGGGCATCTTTGGGGATGATTGACAGGTTCTCTCCAAAGGCTTGTGGTGGAAACGACCTAATGGCCTGAGCAATTGGGGGGAACCTGTCTTTGGGTCCCACCCATTTCTTTCCCCTTGTATGGGATAGACGGTGAGACCTCCCACATGCAGGTGCATGGCAGTGAGTCAGGTGAGGGCATGGCCCCTCACCTGGATCAGCATGGAGCTACGCCCATAATTTGCCCCGGAAGTTTTTCTGACGTCATTTTCCGCTCTGGAAGTAATTGTTTGACCCTGCGGGTCCTTGTTTAGGGTTATAGTTAATTTATGCTAATTTATTTAAATAAATTATGCAAATTTAATTAATAAAATGACCCATTTTAAATCCAGCTCTTGTGTCCGTGTCGTTACTCCACCTCTGCTGCAAATTCTTTGCAGGGCTCAGATTGGTGGTTTTTTAAAAAAAAAAACAACAACCCAAAGTATGCCATTAATATACATATAAATATATTCATGTATTAATTATATGCTACTGATTACCAGGAAATCTCATACATCTTGCTAGCATATCTTGCCAGCTAAACAGCTGATATGCAGGATCACACTTAATAAATAAATAAGCAAAACAGGAGAGCAATCTTCAGTTGGTGGAAACTTCACAGTGATCATTGCTCATTGTGGTTTTGTAATTATCTAAATAACATAAGCATTTAGACTAACACTGCCTACTGTGTCTGTTTTGTTTGAAACAGATTTTCTCCATAGAATCTCTCTCTAACTGTTCCTGAACTTCCATTGGCGCACTCATTGCCACTATACCTTTTTTTTTGCCTTTTTTGCTACATGGTGACCCTCTTCTCTTTCCTTTAAACCTTCCCTATAATTCCAGCCAGTGGTGAAATCCAATTTTTTTTACTACTGATTCTGTGGGCATGGTGTGGCTTGGTGGGTGTGGCTTAGCGGGTATGGCAGAGGAAGAATACTGCAAAATCCACATCCCCTCCTTACTCCTTGGAAAAGGATATTGCAAAATCTCCATTCCCTCCCCACTCTGGAGCCAGCTAAAGGTGATATTTGGTGATTCTCTGAACTACTCAAAATTTCCGCTACCAGTTCTCCAGAACCTTTCAGAACCTGCTGCATTTCACCTTTGATTCCAGCCTTCTACAGAAAACCATTCCTTCTACATAATGTGTCTGATGTATCAAAGGATAATTTGACTATGGTCATGAATGAAAGCCCAAACAACTCTGGGTTGTCTGATTTGATGATTTGATTCGTTTGCTTTATCTTCTGTCCATTGTATTCATGGTAGAGCAAAAGCTATCTAGGTTGTCAGTTCTGAAGCTCATTATTGTACATGTTATCATTATCTTAGGCTTCTTTATATTTAATTTACTTCAATTTTTCACTCTGCTCTCCAATTTTTAATATTAGAGCCTTTTATTTGCTGTCAGCTTCTGCATACTGGCCATCTGGGAGCTGCCAGGCTAATTTCTAGGTTCCGTAGAAAAAATTCCTGGAGGAACTACGTCCCAACAGCTCACCATGTTCTTTTTATTGCTGACATTGAATCAATGGTAGAGGGGGCCGCATGTCAGCTCCTGTATATTGGCTATCAGAGAGCTGCCATTCAGTAGGGAGAGGCTGCACTGATCTTTGAGCAGCTTGGACACTAATGCAAGAACTGCAAGCTGAAGACATAGACTGGATTATGGAGTAGCATGGCTCATTTCTGGACCATAGGGGAGGGACATGTGTGAATGAGTCGGTAGGCGGTGATTAATGAATATAAGGTGATGGGGAGCATGGGCTAGCAGCCCTAACACTCTTTGAGATTGTCAGTGAGTGTCAGGAAATAAGTAAAGCAGACATTAACAAACCAGATTTGTGTATGTTTGTTTTCCTTTCTCTTGTCTTTTCATTTTGGAACCTGATATTCAGATTGTCAGAATAGTGTCATCAACCTAGGGCAGAGTATTGCTGGTTTTGCTACCTGGGATGTAGATTGACCTCCCCAAGATGTTCCCACCAGTTTGTTAAATCTTTTCTGAGTCATTTGTTGACATCTTTTTGCAATTTTTGTATTGTTTTTCATGCCTCTTTTCATCCTCAATATCTTTACAGATGTTGTGATACTACTTTGTGTCTCTGCTGTCTCAACCTCTTACATTACGTTCATGGTTCCCTCTAAGCTGAGCAGTGAGCAATCGCTCACTTAAAAATCATCATCAACTCAGAGTTTTCCAAACCTGCCCAGAAGCCGAGAGGGAAGGAGAGAGAGGGAAGGAGAGAGAGAGGAAGAGAGGAAGAGAGAGAAACAGATGGAAAAAAGAGAGGAAGGAAAAGAGAAAGAAAAAGAATGGGAGTAAGGAAGAGAGAAAGAAAATCAAAATCTAGTTTGAAACTAGCTCAACTATTTAAGTGGCATTTTTATATTGATAGAGTTGCCCTATTATTAGCTCACTGTTATAGACACACAGTACAGTATTTTATTTTGAAATTCTCTGAGGCAAAACAGGGTGGGTTTTTTATTTGTTTGTTTGTTTGTTTGTTTATTATTTCTGTGCTGCCCAGTCCCGAAGGGACTGCCGCTCAGACACTATACTTTTCCGCCCACCCCAAAAAACAATTAGAGTGAACACTGATTACGTTCTTTCCTGAGATTTTTCTCTTTGTGGGCTTTGGCTTTTCTTCTCTTCTTGGAAATTTCCATGGTTTATTCTAACTTTCAGATTGCTTTGTTCTTAAGTTCATTCCATAAGTTCTCTGATTTTCTATCAATGACATTCAAAACTTCAAACAAATTCCTGATCCTGATGTCCCCTTTGAAAATTGTGGGTAGATGCTCAAGTTTTTATTTGTAGAAACTGACCCTCCTCTTCCTGTTCCTCTTCCTCTTTGTGATCTCTTCTACACTCAGAATGAACTTATATTGGCTATGTACTGTAGCATAAATGTGCTCCTCCAATTGCTTTTGCCAATATGAAGTAAATTTAATTTTTATTCAGTTCATCTGTTGATATGCCTATGATAGAGGCATGACTGTGATTGTTTGGAAACAAGAGTTAGATATAAAGAAATCACCGCAGTAAACAGAAATTCATAAGCCATTCCCCTGCTTCATTTCAATTATAAAATATATAATTCAAATATATTTGCTTCTTTAATATTTCCAACTTTGGTGTTCCAATCAACAATTAGAATTGCGTGTTCTATCAGTGTCAGATTTAATTTTATTATAAAGCTCATTAACCTCCTCTTCTTCTATATTAGTGGTTGGAGCATAAACTTGGATGACTAGAAGTTTAATTGATAATAATTTGGTCATTTATTGCATTTTACTGTTTTTACAATACCCTCCCTAACTATTAAAGCAACTATAAAAGCAATTTCCCCAGTTTCATGTCCTGTGCAATAAACAGAGTTATCTTATGACTGAATATCCAATTCATTTCAAATCACTGATGCATAAGATAAACCATAAAATTGTAGTTGTTTAATTTCATCTTTGCCTGAATTGAGCTTTCCTATGTTCATGTATATTATGTTCCATTTCCCACTGCAATTTTGTCTTTGAAACTGTGGGTTTTCTTTCCCTCTATGGCAACATCAGCATCTACGGTAGATGTCCCAAAAACCTTTATTTAGCCATGTCATAAACATAATTAGTTTACTAAAAGATCCTCAGCATCTCCTCAGTAGTATATCGATTGCCATTTGATCTGAGGGACAATCATTGTCAATCATTTTATATCTTTGCCATGTGGTTTTCTTAGCAAACATTCTCCTGAAGAATGTGAACTGTTGCCATTGGCATTGACCTTCAGTCTCTAATATCTTCTAATATAAGTGCCTACTTGCATTAGCTGGGCAACTGGAATAATCTTCATACCTTGATCCTGCCAGGAAGTTATGTACTTGCCATAACATCTGGAAGATCTTCAATCATATTCCCTGGAATATTGCTGTGCCATGATAAAGCCATACAGCATTTCTTGAAGGTAAGGGTGATTAGCTTTGCTTAGCAAAATCATTTATTCATATAGGCACTGCCAAAAAATTCTGTTGGGTACTTTATTGTGAAAAATGTATAAATTCAGGCTGCCAACTTAAACATATGTAAGTAGAAATAAGTTCTGAATAAATCACTAACAGTTACTTCGAAGTCAAAATTCTATCTTAAGTTTAACTTCTAAATTTATGATTTACACATTACTGTACCTACAGCTTAATGCAAGCAGAAAATTCCTCATGGAAGTGATTACAAGCAGCATTTACCCATTATTTTAGTAATTTCCAAAGAAGTGTTCATGTTAGTCTGTTCCACTTCTAGGGAAAAATTATGTAGCTCTTACCACCTGCCCATCATTGCTAAGTGCACAATATAAAGTTGTTGAACTCTGTATATTCACTAGCCTTCTTCAAGTCCAATTAGGCACAACAGCATAGCATTTTAAAGATTTGTTTTAAAGATTTGTTAATGATTCGCTACTATATTACATTCTGAACTAGCGATTCCAAATAAGGTGACTGAATATTATTACTCGTGCTCAGTTGAACTAGGATTCACATATAGTCAAAATGGCAAAGTAACATTAAACTATACTCAGTCTGAAAGCAGTTACTTATATACTTAAACTTCTGTGCTATCCTGAACCAGATCTGCAATTGTTCCATTTTCTGGGTTATTTTCTGGCACTTTAAGTTATGTGATTTTGGTAGGATGTTACTTCCTAATCTTTCTTGGCTAATCAATTCCCTATTTTGCCATACTATTGTCCAAATATTGTCTTTAGTGTAATGATCTTAATTCAGTATACTTTATAACTTACTTTCAATCTATTATTCCAGCATTCTTGCTACCCCCATGTAATACTATCTAATTGAAAAAGAAGTTATAGTATGTTATACAGGCTAAATTAGGGCAATTGCATTCATTTTTATTATATTCTTTTATCCCAGCTTTATTTATTTTATACTCAAGATAAAGAGCATAACTAATGCTTCTTCCTACTTCTGTTTTTCTTTTTTAAATAACCATGTGAGGTGAATTAGGCTGAGAGAGAGAAATTATCCCAAAGCCATCCAACTGGCTTTCATGCCTAAAATAGAAGTCACAGTTTCCTGATTTCTACACCAGCACTTTAATCACACCAAACAACAACAACAACAACAACAAAGTTGGAAGGGAGCTTGGAGGTCTTCTAGTCCAACCCCCTGCTTAGGCACATTGCTTCAGACAAATAGTTATGCAACATCTTCTTAAAAACTTCCAGTGTTGGAGCATTCACAACTTCTGAAGGCAAGCTGTTCCACTGATTGTTCTAACTGTTAGGACATTTCTCCTTAGTTGCTTCTCTCCTTGTTTAGTTTCCACCTATTCTTCTTGTTCTACCCTCAGGTGCTTTGGAGAATAGTTTGACTCTCTTCTTTGTGGCAACCCCTGAAATATTGGAACACTTCTATCATGTCTCTCCTACTCCTTTTCATTAAACTAGACTAGACATACCCAGTTCCTGCAACCGTTCTTCATATGTTTTAGCCTCCAGTCCTCTAAATCATCAGATAGAAGAAGAAACATAGAAACATAGAAGACTGACGGCAGAAAAAGACCTCATGGTCCATCTAGTCTGCCCTTATACTATTTCCTGTATTTTATCTTACAATGGATATATGTTTATCCCAGGCATGTTTAAATTCAGTTACTGTGGATTTACCAACCACGTCTGCTGGAAGTTTGTTCCAAGGATCTACTACTCTTTCAGTAAAATAATATTTTCTCATGTTGCCTTTGATCTTTCCCCCAACTAACTTCAGATTGTGTCCCCTTGTTCTTGTGTTCACTTTCCTATTAAAAACACTTCCCTCCTGAACCCTATTTAACCCTTTAATCCTTTAACCCTTTAATATATCTGAGTCTCCTTCTATTCATAATTCCATTTTAAAAGCTGCCAATAAAAATGGCAAGGATGAGATAGATTAGTGGTATCCAAAGTTGACTCTTCTATGACATGTGGACTTCAACTCCCAAAATTCCTGAGCTAGCATGATTGGCTCAGGAATTCTGGGAGTTGAAGTCCGCAAGTCATAGAAGAGCCAACTTTGCCTACCCGTGAGACAGATAATTGTCCATGAAAGCCAATACAAAATATATGTATCAATCTATGAGATGTTGCAACATTTATTGCACTCAACTTTATAATTTCCGCAAAATAGAAGCCACCTTTTCCTAATATCCACGCAAGAGAGAATGACTGCACAGTTATTATGACATTTTTAATGTTGATTTCTCTAATATAGAGGCCACCAACCTTTCCAGACATCATATAGTATTGAAAAATGTAGTAACCTCGCCTCCCAGGCATCAAATACCTCACCTCTCAGACATAACTGTCACTATAGGATTCCTGCTTGGGCAGGGGGTTGAACTTGATTTTATTTATTTTATTTTATTTATTTATTAGATTTGTATGCCCCCCCTCTCCGAAGACTCGGGGCGGCCAACAACAATACAAAAACAATGTAACAAATCTAATATTGAAAAGTAATCTAAAAAACCCCAATTTAAGAGACCAATCATACAAACAAACATACCATGTATAAATTCTATAAGCCTAGGGGGAAGGGGGAAAATTTCAATTCCCCTATGCCTGACGACAGAGGTGGGTTTTAAGGAGCTTGCGAAAGGCAAGGAGGGTGGGGGCAACTCTGATATCTGGGGGTAGCTGGTTCCAGAGGGTCGGGGCCACCACAGAGACGGCTCTTCTCTTGGATCCCGCCAAATGACATTGTTTAGTCGACGGGACCCGGGGAAGGCCAACTCGGTGGGACCTAACCGGTCGCTGGGATTTGTGCGGCAGAATTTGATGGCCTTCATGGTCCCTTTCAACTCTAACAATAAATAAATAAAAATAAATAAATAAAAATAAATAAATATCATGGGTTTTTTGCATTCAAAATGATCTTGCAAGGATACTAAAAGTATACAGTACAAGCTGTGGTAGTTTCAAAGTGGTTTCATTTATAATTTTTTAAAAATAGTTTTATATATGTTTATAGGTGTTACAGTAGTCTTGACATCCAAGGAAAAGCTGGTCCTGATCTGTGATCTAATTGCTAGTGTTTACTTTCCTTATTAAACTGTATTTATTCTCCAACTTTCTACCTCACTATCTGTTAAATTTTATCTACAAAATGCCATTCTTCCTTGATTTCTTAAAACAACAAACTAGGACATTTGTTGCATTACTTTTGCCTTGTAGAGTGTAAGCTTAACTCGGTAAAGCACACATTTAAATATTTTTATTCTCACATTTTAGGAATCTGAGCCCTGTGAATTTGGCATGCCAGCCTGATTCTGGTTACAAAAAGATAGTTGTTTAATTTTCATGAGTGTCTATTATTATACAAAAATGCAAATAAAGGGATAATGCTTCATTTTTCTATCAAATTGGGACAAAGGTTCAGTATTTTGCTCTGAAAAATAAGTAGTACTGAAATATATAACAATTATATTATCATATATTAAAGCAAATTGAGAAATACGCTTACCATCTGAAAAGGAGAAGGATTTAGAGCATTGTCCAGAATCTCAACTTACTTAAAATCCTACCTAATTATTGAGAAAGCCTACTTTCAGCCATTTATGCTCTAATAACTTCTCAGTCAGATTGTTGCAATGCACTGTAACTCAAACTACCCTTAAAGATATTCCAGAAATTCAGCTTGCGCAGGTTGTTGCTCCCCAGTTTTGAGTGGATAAATATATTTCTAAATGCAATATAGGCCTAACATAAAATATTTATTTTTATTTATTTATTAATTAGATTTGTATGCCGCCCCGCTCCGCAGACTCAGGGCGGCTAACAACAATAAAAAAGGCAATAGAGACAAATCTAACATTAAATTAATTTAAAAAAACCCAATTTAAGAAAAAAACAATCATACATACAGATATACCATGCATGAATTTTATAAGCCTAGGGGGAAGGGAAAGTCTCAATTCCCCCATGCCTGACGACAGAGGTGGGTTTTGAGGAGCTTACAAAAGGCAAGGAGGGTGGGGGCAACTCTGATATCTGGGGGGAGTTGGTTCCAGAGGGTTGGAGCTGCCACAGAGAAGGCTCTTCCCCTGGGCCCCGCCAAACGGCATTGTTTAGTTGACGGGACCCGGGGAAGGCCAACTCTGTGGGACCTAACTGGTTGCTGGGATTCGTGTGGCAGAAAATGGTCCCAGAGATATTCTGGTCCGATGCCATGAAGGGCTTTATAGGTTATAACCAACACTTTGAATTGTGACCGGAAACCGGTTGGCAACCAATGCAGACTGCAGAGTGTTGGTGTGACATGGGCATATTTAGAAAAGCCCATGATAGCTCTCGCAGCTCCATTCTGCACGATCTGAAGTTTAAAGTTAGAATTATTTACTCTAGTGCCCTCTTTCCATAAAATGAATTGGTTAATGAATTACTATGATGCCCCATGGTTGATGTTGATGATCATAGTTGCTGGAAGAATTGGATTTTTCTACAATTGTGTGGTGCTGTCTGCACTGAGCAATTCTTGTGCAAGTCATTAAGCATACAAAGCTGGACATCTCTCAGAACATAAGCTGGCCTTCTGTTAGACAAGTTAGATGTTTTAATCTTGACCATTCATTATAGCTTCATTGGTACCGGGTAGATCCTGAGATTTCTCAAGCTCCCTGACATTCAATTTCTTCACGAGTCTGCCTGTAGTCACTACTAGCTGTTTTTTCTTCCCCTGCTTTCTCCATCCTTCCTTCTTAAAACAGAGCAGCAGCTGAGGTCTCCAGACGATCAGGTTTGCATTTGCTTTTTCTGTAGTTTTATCACATTGTCGGCTCATGTTCATCTATCTAGACACCCAAATAATTTTCACTAATGCCCAATAAGTTCCCCCTCTCCTTCAGTTCTGGGGACATTCCTTATCTTCTTTTGCATTTCAATCTGCTACAGCACAAGAAAGAGTCAATCATTCCAGGTTTTAATCAGCCAACTTTCACGCTTTTACTCATCTTTAATTTTAAAGAAGTTCATTCTGCAGCATTCAGCTATAGCCAGACATTTCTCAAAATTTCATTGTAAATAAGCTGTGCTTTAATAATAATTTGAACTGTCACCCTTCTCACAAAATTGAATTAATTTCAAGTTGTTCAATAAAATACAGATACCCAATTTTTTACTTCGTATACATTTTATTGATGTGTATGGGACGGTATGCAATTATGAAAATATGTGTAATTGATTATTTTGTATATTCTACCATTTTTCCTTAACGATTTAAAAATCCAATATTTCACTGTTTGATTGCTATGGAAGGATATATCTATATTCAACTGCGCACAATTATTTGTACAGCCCCTTGAAGTTTTGCAGTCGTATTACCAAGGACATTTTAAAAACAGTTTCCAGGAAGCAGATGGTAAATCATTGCAAATGGTGTCAGAATATTGCTTTCTGAAGGAAAATCCATACTGTGGTTCTAGAACAAGATTTGTGTTTCAATCTATTTTATAAATTCCCTCCTTTCCTCAACAATAATTTCTTGCTCCACATACATTGCAAGCCTATCTATATTCTCCCCATTTTCTTGTGTAGTTCTCTATGAATACTTGAATGGATTTTCAGAAATGTGGTACAGCATGTATATAATGTTGGGCAGCCTGAACTTATACAAGTTTTAAATGATTCTGTGAGACTACCACTCTCCCATACATGGGAAGTTAAGTGGTAGTTAAATTATATCTCAGTAAAGCAGTGAAGGCAACAGTGGTAGTGTCGAATTCTCCATAGTAGGTGGAGCTAGCCTCCAAGGGTGGGAACGACACTGACCATAATCAATCAGGCCTGAATTTGAAAAACAACAACAACAATAATAATAATAATAATAATAATAATAATAATAATAATTTATTAGATTTGTATGCCGCCCCTCTCCCCACACCTAGATCCCCCTCTTTTGTCTCAGCCCTTAGTTTTAGGATGCATGCATTGCTCTAATCCTTCCAGGCTAGCCAGTACTGAAGTTATTTTTTCTCTCTTCAAATATACCATCTGAGTACCAGTAAAATCAGTAACATCTGCCTCCCCGGTCCTGTTCCAAACATCAGGGTTGAGGCTGGCATAGGCCCCCAGCCCTGCCAGGGCTGGTCCTCCAGCTGATGACAGCTGTCAAAATGACTCATTATTTTTTCCCGGCTGTCCTAGTCCTGACAGACAAGGTGATGGCTAAAGCGCACATCAACCAGCAGGGGGATACCATCTCTAAACAACTTATGTTTGAGACCAAAATTTTGGGACGCTGGGCAGAGAAACATCTGCTTTCCATCTCTGCAGAACATATCTCTGGGATAGCCAACATGACGGCGGATGGGTTGAGCCGTCATGATGTGGATCAGGTGGAGTGGTGCCTCCATCCTTCCCTTTCCCAACAATTAGAGGACTGCTACAGTCATGGACCTTTTTGTCCCTGTCAATATCTCCACCCTGGAAGATTCCGCCAACAGAGTGGTCACTTGCTTAAGGGTCAGTGCAGCATCCCAACCCACACTGGCTGCTGCTCACTGCCTGGCACGTGAGCAGCTCACTCTAAATCATCACCAGATTCCAGATGATATCATTGAGGTCATGTTGGCTTCCTATTGCCCTTCTACGGAGCATATCTACTCAGTGATGTAGTGAATTTTCTGGTTGTGGTGTCTCCAAGCGGGCTGGTCCCCTGTTGATTTGTCCATCATCCATGTTCTCTGATTCTTCTGACAGGGTTCACCAAACACCCTCCATCACCAGGTGGCCACCCTCACCACGGTGCTCTCATGTCACTCAGTGTGTTTGATGATTCATCATCCACTTATCAGTAGATTCCTCAAGGAGATGATCAATCACTGTCAGTGCACACTGACAGTCTTGGGACTTGGCCACTATACTCGGAAGACACTTCTGTTTACTGTCTAACTATAAAAGGGTTTTTCTTGATGGTGATTACTTCTGCCAGGCGCATATGTGAGCTGGCAGCTCTTTCTGTACATGGAGATTTGTGCAGGTTTTGTGATGATAGAATTGTTTTAAAGTTAGATCCTTTCTTTACCCCCAAGGTAAACACTCCCTTTCACAGGGTGTGGGAGCTTGTTTCCCCAGATTTCTGCACTCACTAATGACCAGGAGACTGTGGAGTACTCTTGATGTTCGATGCACCTTAGATACTTACATTAGGCACACTTCCTCCATCCAAAATTCAGAGTCTATGTTCATTTGCCTCCAGGGTTCTGTGACAGACCGTAAGGCATCCTCCACTACAGTGGGACGCTGGATCCAGGTGGCTATTTCCTTCACCTACAAATAAGCGCCTCAGCCTTGTCCAGCTCCTCTGATTGTTCACTCTACTCATAGCACCACCACTACTGCAGCCTGGTTGGTGCATGCTTCGATTGCTGAGATATGCCAGGTGGCAACCTGGGAGTCTCCCACTCCATTTATCCAGCATTATAAAGTGGATCAATTTGCTTCTGCTGAGGCATTGTTTGGTTGGAGGGTGCTTCAACAAGTGGCATAGCTTGGACTTGCCCAGCCAACCATAAGTGCCCTCCCTAGGGACAGGGACTTTTGTATGTCCCATCCTTGGAGGCTAACTCCACCTACTATGGAGAAGGGTCATTGTACCTACCAGATATGCCCTTTCTTGTAGGGCGGAACGAGCCTCCAAGTTCCTCCCTTATATTGTATTATTTTTTTCCTGACTGGCTGTCCTCCCATTGGTCTTGTAAATTGTTTCTTCTCGAGAGCTGCACACTGAGTTTGTTTTTGTCCTTCACACAAAATAGGGAGATCTAGGCATGGAGGCAAAATTTAGTTTTCAGACTCAGTCCTGATTGGCTATGGTCCATGTCATTCCCATCCTTGGAGGCTAGCTCCACTCTACGAGAAAGGGCATATCAGATAGATCCAACACGCCCTCTAATTATTTGGATTTGTTGCTAGTTGTTGTCTTTCTTACAATTGTTATAATGGTTAACAAGGCAGTGGTGTCAAAACAAATTTTGTTTAAGCTTACCATTTCACTATTTTTTTAATCATTAAAAAAAGGCACAAAAAAGACCTATTTTCCCAGACAGGATACAAAAACATACTGATTTTGGACATCAACAGATTGTTTGAATATTTAAATATAACTGCATATATAGGCTTCTGTCTTTTTCTCTCAAAAATATAACTTACTGACTTCTTTAAAGGTTTTTTTTTCTGATTGTTTCCCTCAAGATATAACTTAAGGAGGAACAAAGTTAGCTTCCCAAGGATGCTGGCTCCTTCCCTAATGTGAGTGATTTTTTTCCCTCCATGGCTACTAACAAAATTTCCTGCTGATATTAAATTCTTGAAGATGAAATACCAGTGGGTGTGTTTTAAAACTGTGATTTCTCCCTATGAATACTTTTGATTCTTTTTGAAATAACATGGTTATCTACAGCATGTCTCTGTTCCTGCACCCTTTTGTGATGTGTTCTTAATAGTTAACTCAGGGGTCCTCAAACTTGGTAATTTTAAGACTTATGGACTTTATTTTCCTGAATACTCCAGCCAGCTATGCTAATTATAAAGTTTAATTATTCAGTTAAATGATTCAGCCACACATCTTTTCTGTTGACAAACGATAGAAAGATGCACTTTGTGGGAAATATCTTCTATGCTGAGTTTTGAAGCTGCCCTGCCACCTTTTTGAAGCAGCCGTCCCTTTTTGCATGTGGAAAATTATCCACATTTCTCTAGTGCCTGAGAAGCTAAATTGTTCCTTTTTACCTTATAGCTTATCTGCTGTTCTTTTTCAGATTCTTCTTTCACAAGAACTTACATTGAAAATGCCAACTTTTAACTTCTCACCAAGTTATCTAAATTTGTTTTCCTAGCTTAATAACCACCCTGATACAATTGATTCTACTACAACACTATTCATCATTTTTCTTAAAATGAGGAATATCTGCATCATTCACCAAGTTTTTTAGTTGGATAAAACCTCCCAACTATCTATGTTATTAATATCAACACTCCCCAGAGCAATAATTCTCTGATCTTAGTGGCATTTTTCTCACTTTGCAAAGGTATCTGTTGGTTCTCTAATTTAAAAGTAAAGGACCTTTAAGCAGCAGATGGCCAAAGGCAGATGACTCAGTTTTGGCATCTTGTCTCCACCAATACTTTATTGCTGACAGAACATAAGGAGTGGGGATACCATCCCTAAACTTTGCCTAAAATTAACACCAAGAAGGAAAAAAAGGCTGTTTTTGTGGTACTTGTAATCAAACTCCATCTTCATGTTATATTTGAACTGCAAGAAAAATTTACTTGGTGACATCATGATCAACTATTCTCCAACCTAGTGTTCTAACCACATGAGTCATAGTGCTCCTGATTGCTTATAATATTCAGCGATATGGGGATAGAGAAATACAAAAGGAAAAAAAAGAAAAAAATAGAACAAATAGTAACAACTATAGATTTTGACTAAAAAGCTCTTTCTAGTGATGCATCTCCCCTCCTTTCCATTTAGGTCCCCAACCATTAACTGCAATGTAGATATTTATACTTTATATTCACAATTAAGGATTGTTGTTAGTTCTGTTTAAGTGCTTTTCTCTTTTGCTTTTAATTGTTCTCATAGCTTTTTTTCTAGCTACCATATTCTAAGTATCTTAATGCGCCTTGCTTTATAATGCTTTATAATGCTATTTCTGTTTAATATGATTAAACTCCTAGTATCTCTCTCTCTCTCTCTTTCTCTCTCTCTCTCTCTCTGTGTATGTGTGTATGTGTATGTGTATCACGGTGATCTTCCAATATGGCATCATTGACATTGATCATTGATTATTTTCTCAATTATCTGTGGTTGCAAACTAATTTTAATCCCTGGAAAGCTGTGCCAAGTTCATTTTCCCATTTACATTTTCTGGAATTATTCTGAATAAGAATATCTTTGATTTCAGTTCAAAGTTTATTCTTAGGATTTTTTAATGAATATTTTGATGTATTTGTTTCCAGTATTTCTGAGGGATTTGTTTTTATATAATTACCACATTTGGCAAAATGTTCCTTGTTGCAGCACTTCCAACAATGTTTTCATATCCTTTATCTATCTTGATAATTATTGATAGAATTATATAACTCAAATTATAGCTTGGAGTAAATTTTATTTTTTCATAACATTTCTCATTGTTCTACTTGCTTTGAAGTTTTCCATCCATTTTATCATGGAGTTATTAATTTGTTACATTTCCATGCTACCGGTATATTTCAATAACAATTAATATATATACACCCTAGAAGATGATTTTAGTTTTGTATATCAGTGAGAAATTCTGTCATTTTTCTCAAACCTTCACTGAATTACAGTATTTTGTTTTCTGAGCCTTGGTGCACCTTATTGGCAATAGAGTACATCATTCTTATCTAGTTTTCTTTACACTGAGTATAGAAAAATGGATTAAAAGACCTTTAACAGTGAAGCTAATGATGAAGTCACCAAATTTAATTTATTTTTTAGAAAATTCTGTATCAAATATTGTCTTTCATTATTTCCATTTAAGTTCTCCACGCACCTATCTTTTCTTATACCATAAATATCTATGAAATAGTTTAGCCTGCTTCTTCTATAAATGATACTCTATGATTTGAGGATTCTATACATTTGATTATCACAAATGCTTGCACAATAATATAATTTAAAATTAAAATAACGTCTTTTGATTCTTCCCAACTTTAAATCTATCATTTTTCCTCTTCCATATGTATGTATTTGCTATTCCTTGTCAATTTTCTCTCAAATTGGGGTACATAGCATTTGAAGATTTTATTAGATAATATATTCATTTTTATTATTGCAAGGAATCCTAGGCAAGAAAAAAAAACAATTATTCAACCTTTATGAATTGTTTACTTCTTTTCTTTGTTTATTAAAATTGTTTTGAAATATGCATTTGTTTCATCCTGACAGGGTATTAAATATTCCATTGTCTCTGGGTTTTTTTCCCCTTATCTCAAAGCCAGATTTCACCCCCACAAAGTTGTCTTCTTCTGATGTTAAATTTCTCATTATTATCTCTATTTGGTTTTTTTTTTTATTTTGCTTTGCTTTGTATCTAAAGAATTCATTGAAGTCCCTGATTATTTTTCTCAACTATCTGTGATTGCATACAAATCTTTATCACCTGAATAACGTTTCAACTTGTATTTCTCCCTCTGAATTTAAATACCAGATATTTGTTTGTGATTCAGAGTCTTCTGTAGTAGAATACTTGGCTGCATAGCTAGAGGTATAACAAGCAGGAAGAGGGAGATTGTGATCCCACTGTATAGAGTGCTGGTGAGACCACATTTGGAGTACTGTGTTCAGTTCTGGAGACCTCATCTACAAAAAGATATTGATAAAATTGAACGGGTCCAAAGAAGGGCTACAAAAATGGTGCAAAGTCTTAAGCATAAAACTTATCAGGAAAGACTTAATGAACTCAATCTGTATAGTCTGGAGGACAGAAGGGAAAGGGGAGACATGATTGAAACATTTAAATATGTTAAAGGGTTAAATAAGGTTCAGGAGAGAAGTGTTTTTAATAGGAAAGTGATCACATGAACAGGGGGGCACAATGTGAGGTTAGTTGGGGGAAAGATCAGAAGCAAAGTGAGAAAATATTATTTTACTGAAAGAGTAGTAGATCCTTGGAACAAACTTCCAGCAGACGTGGTTGGTAAATCCACAGTAACTGAATGTAATGCCTGGGATAAACGTATATCCATCCTAAGATAAAATACAAGAAATAGTATAAGGGCAGACTAGATGGACCATGAGGTTTTTTCTGCCGTCAATCTTCTATGTTTCTATGTTTCTATGTTTCTCTGCCCAATATAAAGTTATTACAAATAACAATGAAGAAAGTGGACACCTTTGCTAGACTCTTTGCCAGGGGTGGGTTTCAATTTTTTTACTGCCACTGTGGGCATGGGTTACTTTTGTGGACATGGCTTAATTGTGTGGAAGTAGTTTGATAGTCATATTACCGGGTGGGGGTGGCTTGAGAGTCATGTGACTGGGTGGGAGTGAATTGACAGTCATGGGCAGGATGACTTGGTGATCATGTGACTGGGTAGTCATGTGATTGGGTGAGAGTGGCCAACTTGACGTCACTTATGTCAAGAGTTAGGCTTAGGGTGCCTGGCCTCTCCTCACCTCAACAAGATATAGTTTTGCTGTCTATTTACGATTACTGAATATTAAGTATACTATTTAATCCTATATATATATATGCCACACAAATATATACATTATCTACTATATTTACTCTATGACTATGTACACACACAAGCATATACACACACCTCTTCCAAAAGTATACACATTCAACCTCATTTACTGCATTTGGAAAAACACACTCAGAGTCCATTTTCTGCCACACATTTAACTTCTGTACATTTGAACATTACACATGCCTTCAGATGTACTTCCCTAGTTTGCACATGCTCAGAAGAAAAATAAATTTTAAAAAAATTAAAAGAAAGCCAAAAACAAGATGGCGACTGCATGCACAATACTAAAAACTTGGCTTCTGCACATGCTCAGAAAAAAAAATATTCAAGAATATTTTTTAAAAAAATATAGCAATGCTCATGGACCAGCACTGACAGTTCTGGTTTGGTGACATCATTGTGACATCACCAACAGGTTGCTACCAATTTGGGCAAACCGGTACAAACTGGGAGGAATCCACCCCCGGCCTTTGCTTATGGGAAATTTGTGGAGAGTTTTCCATTTTCTGAAGTCTTTTACTATTTGTTGATGATATACACTTTCCAAGCTAATCTTACATTCTTCTCATGAGTTCATTTTGTTTAAAAAATGCTGGCAAAAAAAGGCCACCCCAAGTTGTCAAAAGCTTTTTCTTTATCTAAGAAATATCCGTGCTGCCTTCTTTTTTGCACCTTCTATTTATATATTCTGAACCATTTGTTAAAAATCTGTGGGGTCTTTGGTACTCTCAATTTGGTTGTTTTCTTACATGTGAAAACATCATTGGTACTAATAAGGAAGTAGGCTTTGCTCTCATTTTATACACTAATGGCTTGTGTGTCTGATTTTCCTACCTTTTACCTAAAGTTACATTGAGTACTTAAAACTGAAATATATAGTTTAAATAATTTAGATGGTTTAGATAGTTTAAATAGTTTTGGATATAAAAATATAAGATTAAATTTATAGGTTATTAGAGATTGAATAATATTTAACAATAGTTAACAAATATAATAGATTTAATAGTATAAATAGATGTTGACATATTTACAAATAGTTTTGAATTTCAGAAATTGTAACTTGTTACAGTTTATTATTCATATATTCACAGCCATTAGACTAAAACAATTATTATTACATATATTACTTCTGGGATATTGAATATTATTGTTTATATTTAGTTGATATTGATATAAGAAGAAGCTATATTAGAAATAATTCTAGAAATTGTTTACTTATAAATAGATATAGATTTCCAAATACAAAATCTTAATAGCTATAAGTTGAAAAAATAATAGAATATTGTGTAGAGGATTTGGTGAATGGTGGTTTGGGATAGAATATATGATATATTAGAATAACGCCGGCTGACTCACCGGCCCCACGGCGATGTTGCTGAAGGGCCGGGCAGACTCGGACCCTTCAGATGGCGGCCGCCATCTTGTTTTCGGCCGAAATCTCGCGAGACGAGATTTCGGCCGGGAATGCCCTGCCCACGTGGCTGGGCATGACGTCAGGTCCGGGCGGGGCCTGCTGGCCCTATTTAAGGGGCAGCAGGCCGGGAAACAGCCTTTTCGCCCGGACCTGGTTGCCTGAGCAGACACTTCTTTGGTGCTGCTCGGCCGCCATTTTGGGTCTCCCTCGTGTCGCGGCCGCCATTTTGTGGCCTGCCGAGGGGGCGAAAAGTGCTGTGCTCGTTGCGCAACGAGGTTATCCGGCTCTTCTCATTGCAAGACGACGTTGTGGCCTTATTCCTCTTCGCGTGGCTGCAGTCTTCAGGATCCCCCTCGGGCCCGAGGGGGACTGGTAACCTCCTCCCGGCTGGGAGGAGGGCGTGGTGGGGGGTGTTTGGTCTGGGCCCCCGGTCCTGGGAGGTTGTCGTGCCTGGATTGCAGGCCTTTGAGGCCTGCCTGCGCAGGGAGGCTTGCCATTTGGTGATAAGATATCAATCAATAAATACTGTGTTATAACTTAATTAGTATTATTCCCAATAAAGGGGGTGAAGGGTAGCTGGGGCTCTTAGGCTCTAGTTTGGGCCCTGCGGTGGGGGAGTTGGGCCTGCCACTTGTGCTGGGGGTTTCGGCCTAGGTGGTTTTAGTGGCTCATTGCATATACAGGAAACAGTGTGATGGCTCCTAAGAAGAGGCCTGCCACTGCTCCTATGGCTCCGCCAGCAGTGCGCCCCAGGAGGGCCCTTAGGCCTTCTGCCCGGGCCCGGGCCAGCAGGGAGGGGACTGCTGGGGTGGTCCCTGAACAAGGGGGGGTGGTCTCGTTGCCTCCTGCCCCTCAACCTGATTTTTCTCCTGCTATGTCTTGGGCCAGGGTGTTGGAGAGGCTCGATGAGCTCGAGCAGTGGAGGAGCGGTGCAGTCCCCGGAGCGGCCAGCGTTCAAGTGCCCGCGGCGTTGGGGAGAGATCCGGCGGCGGCCCAGGCTGGGCAGCCGGCTCCGTTCGGACGGCAGGCCCCTGCAGGGCCGATGGCGGCTTTCCCGGGCCCCGCACCATTGGGCCCCCCGTGGATGTCTTCAACCCCGTACGGGGCAGGTGAGGCTGCACCACACAACACATCCCTGTCTTTTCTTCCTCCCCCCGCCCCGGGTTTTCCCCCGGCGGGGGTCGGGAGTGGGTCCAGCTTTTTGGGGTCCCCCGCGGGCACCTGTGGGCAGGTGTGGGCTCCGCCGGTACCTCCTCCGGGGCCGCCGGCGGCCAGCGCTGCTCCGGTGTCTGGGACGGGTCCTGCGGGGACACCAGCGGTGCCAGGGGCAGGGGGGTGGGTTCCTCCGGCCCCTCCTGTCATGCCCCCGCTCCCGGTTTTCCCCTACCCCCATGGGGCGGGTGTTTTTGGTGTGGCGGCCAACTCGGTGTGGGACCCCTTCGCTTGTATTAAAGCGGGGGCCATACCGTGTGGGCTGCCGTCCACCCCTCTAGGATGCCACCTTCACCCGTCGGTCAAGGAGGCTATTTGGCGGGGCGAATACGTCGATCTTTTTTCGCTTTTGAACCGCGAGGTTCCCAAGCAGGAGAAAGAGATTGTCCCGGGGGAGAAAACGAAGAAGACCAAGGTAACGAAATGCTTCAGCTCCTGGCTGTATGCCTTTCTTACCTATGGGTCGGTAGTGATCCAACGGCAGCCGGCTATGGCCTCTGCCATGTTTAAGTATATAGACTTAATTGCCAGGGCCCACTTTGAATATAAGGGCACCATCTGGCGCCATTATGATAAGGGTTTCCGCATGAGGATGTCTGTGGAGCCCAACTTGCCGTGGGATATGGTGGTCCCGGACCTGTGGTTCCGGGCCACGCATATGTCCGGGAAGGAAGGGTGTGAGCGCACGGATAGTGGGCACTTTATGGAGGAGGAGCCCGGCGCGGCTTCGCCGGCCAAGGCGACTCCTGGTGTGGCTGGCAAGGGGGCCTCGCCCGCTTGTCATGAGTTTGCTGCAAAAGGGGCGTGTTTTCGTCCCTTTTGTAAGTACAAGCATGCCTGCGGGAATTGTGGGGGGTCCCATGTGGCTTCAGTCTGTCCCCGCCCCAAGAAAGGGGCGGAGAAGAAGGGCGGGGGTCCAGGAAAACCTCCCCCACCAGCTGGGGGAAAAGGGGCCCAGCCCAATTAATGTTTCTGTGCTTGAGGGTTGGTTGATCGACTACCACCCTCGCCCGAGAGCCGAGTTGCTCTTGAGGGGCTTCTCCGAGGGATTTAGGATCCCTTATGTGGGTATTAGGAGGGCCTTCATGTCCGACAACCTCAGGTCGGTTGTCGGACATGAAGACATTGTACGGGCTAAGATTCGAAAGGAGGTGGCTGAGGGCAGGGTCCTTGGGCCCTTCCCGGAGCCGCCCTTTCCGAATCTTCGTGTGTCCCCCTTAGGTGTGGTCCCCAAAAAGGCGAGTGGTGAATTTAGGTTGATTCACCATTTGTCTTTTCCGAAAGGGGAGTCAGTGAATGACTTCATTCCTGACGAGCTTTGTTCCGTCCGGTACGCATCTTTTGATGCGGCCGTGGCTATGGTTAGGGAGTGTGGGGTGGGAGCCCTTATGGGTAAATGCGACATTAAGTCGGCATTTCGGCTCCTCCCCATTCACCCAGGCGACTTCGAGCTGCTGGGCTTCCATTTCGAAGGTGGGTTTTACGTGGATAGGGCATTGCCGATGGGCTGCTCTGTTTCCTGCTCCCTCTTTGAGAGCTTTAGTACCTTCCTCGAGTGGGTGCTCAGGAGGCGGAGTGGCCTGGGGTCTGTCGTTCATTACCTTGATGATTTCTTGATGGCCGGGCCTGCGCAATCGGAGCAATGCTTTGCTTTGATGCGGGACTTCGAAGCCCTTTGTGCTCAATTGGGGGTGCCTTTAGCCTCCGAGAAGACCGAAGGCCCTGCCACCAGGATTACCTTCCTGGGTATTGAATTGGATTCAGTGGAGCAATCTTCCAGATTGCCCCTGGATAAGTTGATTAAAATCAGGTCCAAGCTTGAGGCGGTCCTGGGCTGCAGGAAGGTTACTCTTCGGCAGCTCCAGGAGTTGGCTGGGATTCTTAATTTTGCCTGTCGGGTAGTGGTGCCTGGTAGGGCTTTTTCTCGCCGGTTGTATGATGCGATGAAGGGGCTAAGTTTGCCCCACCATCGTACCCGCTTATGTGCAGGGGTCAGGGCTGACCTCTGCGTGTGGCGGGAGTTTTTGGAACGTTTTAACGGGTTGTCGTTTTGGCGGCAGGAGCTTCTTTTGGAAGCGGAGCTGCAGCTGTGTTCCGACGCCGCAGGGACTTGCGGTTTTGGGGTAGTGTTAGGTGACCAGTGGTGCTGGTCGGCATGGCCTCCGGAATGGAGTGCCTGTTCATTGGTTAAGGACTTAACTTTTTTGGAGCTTTTCCCCTTAATAGTGGCCTTAGAGCTCTGGGGGGAGCAGTTCAGGGATAAGACTGTGCATTTTTGGTGTGACAATCTAGCGGTTGTCCATGTTGTGAACGCCCTGTCCTCTAAGAGTGACAGGGTGATGCGGCTTGTCCGCCATTTTGTGCACAGGTCCTTGTCTTTGAACGCCTTGTTTTTGGCTAGGCACGTCCCTGGTTTAGATAACGGGGTGGCTGACGCCTTGTCCCGTGGTCAGTTGTCCAGGTTTCGGACCCTGGCCCCGTGGGCCCGAGAGTCGCCGGAGGTGTTTCCAGCCCACCTGTGGAGCCTGGGCGGGCTCTCGAGAGCTGGAGAGACGAGGCCTCCAGGGCGATCGCCTTATCGGTAGCTCCTAGTACCCTGCGAGCTTATCAGCGTGCAGGTAAGGAGTTTGGGGATTTCAGGCTGGGTAAGGGTTACCCCCATTGCTGGCCTGCCCCGGTTGAGCACCTGGCTGAATTCTGTGTCCTGCTGAAGGGGCGTGGCCTTTCAGTGAGGACTATCAGGGCTAGGTTAGCCGGCCTCGCCTTTCTGTCCAAGGCGGGGGGGTTTGGTGATTTTACGGGTGATTTTCGCATCCGGAGGATGCTGGAAGGTTGGGTGAGGGAGCGACAGGGGTTTCCCGCTGACACTCGTCGGGCCCTGACGGTTCAGCAGCTGTCTCTGATTAATCAGACATTTGGCAGTCTGTGCGCCTCTCCTTACGAGGCTCGGCTGTTCAGGGCAGCGACTTGCATTATGTTTTTTGGGGCCCTCAGGGTCAGCGAGGCAATGGCCTCCTCGCAGTCTGACTTGTCGCTCCGCGCCTTCCAGCTCGCTGATCTGTCCTTTAGACCGGGGGGTGTCTCTCTTTTGGTGAGACACTCCAAGACAGATCAGTTACACAGAGGGGTTAGACTTGAACTTAGTGCAGCCACCGATAAGTCTGTTTGCCCGGTGGCTGCTTTGCAGCAATTTTGTGTTTTGCGTGGGTCAGGGCGTGGGTACCTTTTTATACACCAGGATGGTTCCCCTCTGACCCGGTATCAATTCTGGGCGATAGTGTCTAAGGCTATGTCTCAGGTAGGCATGGATCCCGCCGGCTATGGAACGCATTCGTTCCGTATCGGCGCCGCCACTAGCGCGGCACTTTCTGGTCTCCCGGCCCAACGGATTCAGGAGATCGGCCGCTGGCGGTCAGCGGCATATTTGGGTTATGTCAGGCCCGCTGAGGATCCGGGGCAGGGTTTAGGCTAGGTAACCTCTCTGTGTGTGTCCTCTTCCAGGTTCCCAGTCCAGGCAGAAACCGACGGCGCTGCTGTGTGGCCACAGCATGGTCTTCTGGGCCGGCCGCTCAGCAGCCAGAAGTGCCATCGGGACCCAGCTGTCGTTGGGACGGTGGGTCAATGTTGTTTGGATGGGCCGGAGGGGTATGCGGTGGGAGGGCCTCCTACCGACGCTGCTGGGTACGCAGCATCTCAGGGCGGTACCCGGCGCTGCTGGGCGGGCGGCTACCCAGGGTTGCGCCCAGATGGGACTGGGTGGTCGGCAGCCCATAGCCGCACCCAGATGGCTGGTCTTGCACCTCGGTGGCAATGACCTATGCCTGCTTGGCGGTCTACCGTTGATCGTCCAGGCGCGCGAAGACCTGCGGCGGCTTCGCACGTTATGGCCCACCACGCAAGTGGTGTGGTCAGAGATCCTCCCACGGATCGTTTGGAGGGACGCCATTTCCCTTAGGGCCATCCACCGGGTTAGACGTAGGGTGAATAAGGCCGTGGGAAAAACTGTCAAAGAATTAGGGGGGATTGTAGTTGCCCATCCCCTCATCACTGTAGATCGGCCGTGGCTTTACCGGGCCGATGGCGTTCACCTGTCAGAACAGGGGAACGCCATTTTCTTACAGGACCTGCAGAGGTCTCTGCGTGAGCTGGCGCAGATAGAGGGGGGAGTCGGGGGGCCAAGATAGAGATCTGACCCCCGCTCCGTGGCAGGTTAGGGGCGGAAATCTGGGTGGTTTCACCAACTGCGCGTTCTCCCTTGGGCATCTTTGGGGATGATTGACAGGTTCTCTCCAAGACCATGGTGGGTGCTACCTGCGCACTTGGGGGGAACCTGTCTTTGGGTCCCGCTATTGAAGTCCCAGGGTAGGGGTGAGCCGGCGGGACCCCCCTCATGCGAGTGTATGGCAGGGTCTCAGGTGAGGGAGAGGTCCCTCACCTGGACCAGCATCGATTATGCCCATAGTTGCCCAGGAATGTTGACCTTTTACGTCATTTCCGCCCCGGAAGTGTTTGTTTGACCCTGCAGGTCCATTTGGTTCCGGGTCATAGTTAAGTATGTTGATTATGCAAATTTATGCTAATTCATTCTAATTTAATTAATAAATTATGCAAATTTATTATAATAAAAATGACCCAAGTTTAAATCCAGCTCTTGTGTCCGAGTCGTTACTCCGTCTCTTCTGCAATAACGCCGGCTGACTCACCGGCCCCACGGCGATGTTGCTGAAGGGCCGGGCAGACTCGGACCCTTCAGATGGCGGCCGCCATCTTGTTTTCGGCCGAAATCTCGCGAGACGAGATTTCGGCCGGGAATGCCCTGCCCACGTGGCTGGGCATGACGTCAGGTCCGGGCGGGGCCTGCTGGCCCTATTTAAGGGGCAGCAGGCCGGGAAACAGCCTTTTCGCCCGGACCTGGTTGCCTGAGCAGACACCCACCCGCCCTTCCCTATTTTGCAGTGTGCCTAGGGGTCGCCTGCGGGGGCCGAATGGGAATTTTTTGCAGCCTCGCCCATTAGGCCAGGCTGTTTTTTCGCCCATTCCACACTGGAGAGATGGATGTGCGGTTAGGGGGTGTTTGCATTTAATTAGGTTAATTGGCTTACCTCTGGTCATTGGGTAGGCAGGTTAGGGGCGGAAATCTGGGTGGTTTCAGCAACTGCGCGTTCTCCCTTGGGCATCTTTGGGGATGATTGACAGGTTCTCTCCAAGACCATGGTGGGTGCTACCTGCGCACTTGGGGGGAACCTGTCTTTGGGTCCCGCTATTGAAGTCCCAGGGTAGGGGTGAGCCGGCGGGACCCCCCTCATGCGAGTGTATGGCAGGGTCTCAGGTGAGGGAGAGGTCCCTCACCTGGACCAGCATCGATTACGCCCATAGTTGCCCAGGAATGTTGACCTTTTACGTCATTTCCGCCCCGGAAGTGTTTGTTTGACCCTGCAGGTCCATTTGGTTCCGGGTCATAGTTAAGTATGTTGATTATGCAAATTTATGCTAATTCATGCTAATTTAATTAATAAATTATGCAAATTTATTATAATAAAAATGACCCAAGTTTAAATCCAGCTCTTGTGTCCGAGTCGTTACTCCGTCTCTTCTGCAAAAGCAAAATAAAATACTGAAAGAAATGTCAACCACCAATACAACCACAATGACCATAAAAGGAGGTAAAAAACAGCAAATAGCAGGGGGCACTGGAGGTACATCTCCAGCAAGCCAAAAATCTATTGAGGAGCTATTTAAATCAGAGAAAGCAGGGAAAACAGAGGATACAACATTATTACAAACTATGAATTTAACATTAAATACGGTACAAGAAACAATGGTTAAATTACAGGAAATGATCATGCAGAACCATACCGACCTAAAATCAGATATTTTGAAGTTAAATACCAGTATGGATTTGGTAGTTTCTTAATTGTGGTATTTTGGGGTTTTCATTGCAGGGCAATAAGGCCAAGTGCTTATTTCAGTGTTCAAAAAAATAAAAGACAGGGTCTTATTTTTCGGGAAACATGATATTATGCAAACATAAAAACTTTTAAAGAGTCTAGAGCCATGATGGCAAACCTATGGCATGCATGTCACATGTAGCATGCGGAGCCATATAGGAGGGCATGCGAGGCATTGCCCTATACCAGCTCCAGCATGCACGCACATGCTAGCCAGCTGATTTTCATCCTTAGAGAACCACTTTGCCCTCCAGAGGTTTCAGGGAACATTCCCTGAAGTCCCGGAGTGCAAAAAACAATCCAATGGCCAATCCAGAAATTCGGAAATGGACTTCTGGTTCTCCTTGTGCTGTTTTCCACACTCCAGGGCTTCCGGAAGCTTCGCTGAAGGCTCCGGAGTGTGAAAGTCCATTTTTCTGAACTTTTGGTTTGTCATTTTTTTCACCATCCCAGGCTTCAGTGAGGCCTGTGCGTATGTGCAGGGATGGATAGATTGTGCACATATACAGGGACAGCAGGAGTGCGCATGCATGGAGGGGAATGGGTGTGAGCACATGAGCATGTGCTAGCGCGTGCACACACACACTGTTAAGTCAGACCAAGAATAACAATTGGTCTGTTAAACCAGACCAAAAATAACATTTGTTATCTGGTCTAGATATCTCACTGGTGTGGATTGTGTGGCTTTATAATACTGACTTCAGAGTCATTTGCCATTCTCTATATTGACTTCTATCTCAAGGAAGTACATTATGAATATTAGTAGGACCTGATTTGAGTACAGAACCAATAGTGCCCCTTAGAGAAATGCCACAATGGTGAATTTTGTCTTCAATTCCTTTCCTCCAGGAGAAGTAAAAATTGTCCTTGAGTATGAGCAAAGCCAATTTCTGCAGTTGACATGTTAATTGCATCCAGTATCTAAAAAAACATCTCTCTGTTTTAATCAATCCAGCTTCTGGAGAAGATATATGTAGTGATGAATATATGTTGACTCATAAGGGGTACAGAAATTGAAAGAAGGATACTGAAATTCTCCTGGTCTAAAGTTACATAGCAGAAATACAGCATTGTGGCTTGGAAGATTACAGAAAAATAGGCAAACAATATTAAGCTTTTATCATCTAAGTTCTTATTATCATATGGTATTGTGATAAAACAAAGAAATACTGGGACAGAGTGCAAAAGTGGCTAGAAGAAATATTGGAAAGGAAAATTGAAAAAAAAAAGCTGGACTTTTTCTTATTGGGAGTAACCCACCAAAAATATGAAAAAATGACAAATTTATTTAATTTTACATATAATGACAGCAGCGAGAATTATTTTTGCACAATAATGGAGAAGCGAAAATATACCATCCGAAGAAAACCTATTAGAAAATATAATGGATATATTAACACTGGAGATAAAAGATAAAGATGAGTCAGAATATTATAAATGTTGGAATAGGTTTTATTTTTGTTTCAGAAAAAATATATAGTCAACTAAATTAAATCTTAGAAACCAAAAGAAAAGAGGATTGGTCAAAAGTGGAACAAAAGTCCTCCGAGAGGGGCGGCATACAAATCCAATTAATTAATAAAAAAAAAAAAAGGGATACCTATGCAAGATCTATGTAATACAATGTGCAGTATATAATGTATATAATAATAGTAATGCTGATAATATAGAAATATCACAATAGTAAATAAGAAACAAGACACATTGTCCAATGTTTTTAAATGTCTGTTTATGTCTGTTTATATTGAAATAAAGAAAACTTTTATAAATAATAAAAAAGATTAAGTTTTAGCCTAGATATTCATAGAGAATTTACACAAGGAAATAGAGATTTCATGGTTTCTCCTAGAGAAATTTAGGGTTTTTTTCACCTCTAGCAACATTTTATACCTTTCACCTGAAATTACAGATAGATCTTACCTGGATAAATACAAATCACCTGGGCAAGATGGTTTATACCCCAGGTATTTGAAAGAGCTGTCAGATGTAATATTGGAACTACTGAATGCAATCTTTCAGGGCTAATGTAGCACAGGGGAAATACTAGAGGACTGGAAAAAAGCCGATGTGGTTCCAATTACAAAAAGAAGGTGAAATAGGTCCAGGAAATTATATATATTAATACCTGGGAAAATTGTGTAATCAAACAAAGGATTTGTGAGGACCTAGAAACAAGCTGATTACTAGAAGCCAGCATGGGTTTGTTAAAAATGGTTCATGCCAGACAGATCTTATTGCCTTTTTTTTTAATAAAGTAACTAAAGTAGTGGACCAGCAAACTTTTGTGGACATAATATATTTAGACTTCAGCAAGGCATTTGAAAAAGTAGACCACAGGCTACTTCTTGGTAAAATGGAACAATAGATAGTGTCCAGTGTTCCCTCTAATTTTTTTGGGGGGGTGGGTGCAAAAGTATAGTGTCTGAGCGGCAGTCCCTTTGGGACTGGGCGGCACAGAAATAATAAATAAATAAATGAATAAACAAACAAACAAACAAATAAAAAACCCACCCTGTTTTGCCTCAGAGAATTTCAAAATAAAATACTACTGTGTGTCTATAACAGTGAGCTCATAATGGGGCAACACTATCAATATCAAAATGCCACTTAAATAGTTGAGCTAGTTTCAAACTAGATTTTGATTTTCTTTCTCTCTTCCTTACTCCCATTCTTTTTCTTTCTCTTTTCCTTCCTCTCCTTTTTCTATCTGTTTCTCTCTCTTCCGCTCTTCCTCTCTCTCTCCTTCCCTCTCACTCTTTCCCTCTCTGCTTCTGGGTAGGTTTGGAAAACTCTGAGTTGATGATGATTGGGAGGAGAATTAGCAAAGAAATTATCAATGCAGAAACTGCATATGCCTGATTGCATAAAACTTCACTGTTAAATTAATGCTCACAGTAATTTTATTGGTTGTAAATATAATCATTAATGAATAATTCTGAAATAAGTGGAGAGGAACATGGTATTTTAAATCAGAGAGCTTTTAAAATTATGTTTCATCTGAATCCTTTTAGTGAAGAGCTTCTTGAACTTGAAGTGTAACAGATTACTTGCAGAAGTCAGATTTTGGTGTGCTCAAGTTTTCTTCCTCATTAATCCTTGTATTGATAAATGACAGATTTTTATGAAGAAAATCTCTTCAAAATTTTGACTGATGTAAACATTACTGGAGAAGAAAATTCCAGAAAGTGCTTCAAAAAAGCATAATTTTAAAGTAAAATGGACGACTACAGACCAGTTGCTCTAACATCTGTAGACATCTGTAGTTATGAAAATCTTTGAAAAGCAAGTGCTGTCCCACTTGAAAACCATCACAGATCCATTGTTAGATCGCCCTACAATTTGCATACCAAGCAAACAGATCAACAGATGATACTGTTAATATGGCTCTGCACAACATCTTGAATATGGCTCCTGCAACATCTTGAATTGCCAAGATGTACAAGAGTCCTCTTTGTAGACTTTAGTTCAGTTTAGTTTTTTAGACTATAGAGCACTGCACACCAGAATAACTAAACACAAGAACGTTTTTTTCCGAAAACAATCACTCTGCTAAACAACTAATTCCCTCAACACTGTCAAACTATTTCCCATCATCTCATGTTCGCATCTCCCATCTCCTCCCACAAATGACTCTATGACTGTAACTTTGTTGCTGGTATCTTTACAATTTATATTGACTGGTTCCTAATATGATTGGATTGCTTATTTGCACTCAGACTATCATTAAGTGTTATATTTATGATTCTTGACAAACTTTTCTTTTATGTACACTGAGAGCATGACACCAAGACAAATTCCTTGTGCATCCAATCACACTTGACCAATAAATCCTATCCTATCCTATCATATCCTATCCTATCATATCCTATTCTCTGAAGGAATGGCTAAATACAGAATTGATGTATTCAGATTCTGAAGATATTTAATTGTGCATTTGCCTTCATTCTCATTCTTCATTTTACTTGATCAAACTAATCTGCCAGACTTGGAAAAACAAAACAATGTCTACATTTTCTTACTTGGTAAGAAATCCCCCCCCCTTTTTTCCCCCAATTTTGCTCTGCTTCTTTTCATTGACACATCATATATTCCTGGATGTATCTGCACTATCTAAAAATTAAACAACTGTATTTTTCAAAGAAATCCATTGCTACTATGTTTTGTTGTAATTTTACATAAAATATTTATATGATATTTTTGTTTTTAAGTAGTTTCCTTGTGTATATATGATACCAGTTAAATTTATTTGAAGGACTAGGACTACTTTCAACAAATGTCTTTTTAGAATGAGAACTTGCTCATCTTGAAATTACTAGGTCCCAACTTTGAACATCTAGTATAAAAATTTCTGGAGTTTTCACAACAAGCTGGCCAGTCCTAAGTCATCTGAAGCAACTTCATACCAAGGTGAATTAATTCTGTAGGAGAAAATGTATAGGTATATACCTGCAGAAAAATAGGACTTAGTTTTCAATATGCAAAATAGTTGCAAATTATTAAAGTGAATGTTTCCACTTATCCTTGTTATTCTAAGTAAAAGCTGGGTGTTTTTTTTTTACTTTTAAAGTATAGAAAGGAAGGGAAATCTAAATGAAGACAATCTGTGCGATTTCTGTCCATGCTTTTGTTATGTATATAAATTAATCCATACATGTTTCCTCTTGCTTAACACCAGGGATTATTTTCCATATTATATATTTTGACGAAAAGATCTGAGGAAGTATAATACTGCTGGGTAATCCAAAGGAAGCCAACAATTTAAATATTTTAATCTTCTATGTTAAGTCTAAGCTATTATTTTACCAGTTATCATTCAATCCAGATTTGTTACTGCATCAGTGTAAGAAATTCCATTGATTTTATCTAGGGCCAATTTAGAGTTGACCACTAGTTGAACAGATTCTTGTGTATAGACTTCAATTAATCATTTATGCCGCAACCTACAAGTATTGTTCTGATTCTTTGCACATGACAGTAACAAAGTATAGGGGTTCCTTAATTTACAACCATTTATTAATGGCCGTTCAAAGTTATGTCATTGAAAAAAGTGACTCATGACCATTGCAACATCCCCAAGGTCACATGATCAACATTCAGATGCTTGGCAACTGACTCATATTTATGATGGATTCAGAGTCCCCGGATCATGTGATCACCTTTGGCAACCTTCTGACAGCAAAATCAATGGGAAAACCATGTTACTAACTGACCAGTTGTAGTGATTCTCTTAACAATTGTGGCAAGAAAAGTTGGGGCAAAAAAAATGGGGCAAAACTCAATTAACAAATGTTTCACTTTTCTCACTTGTGAAACAGGAGTTTTGGGTTCAGTTGTGGTCATAAGCTGAGGACTACCTATATTGGGAGATTATAGGGATCTTTAAACAAAGTATTTTTATTTAAGGAAAAAAATACAAAATACTTTAAGCAACGTAGAGTTTTTAAAAAATTATTTTGAATTATATTTTAAAGATTGTGTTAACAACCACCACCACCACCACCACCACAACAACAACAACAACAAGAGTTGGAAGGGACCTTGGAGGTCTTCTAGTCCAATCCCCTGCTTAGGCAGGAAACTCTACACTACTTCAGACAGATGTTTATCCAACATCTGGTTAAAAACTTCCAGTGTTGGGGCATTCACAACTTCTAGAGGCAAGCTGTTCCACTAATCAACTGTTCTGACTGTCAGAAAATTTCTCCTTAGTTCTAAGTTACTTCTCTCCTTGTTTAGTTTCCACCCATTGCTTCTTGTTCTAACCTCAGGTGCTTTGGAGAATAGGTTGACTCCTTCTTCTTTGTAGCAACCCCTGAAATACTGGAACGCTGCTATCATGTCTCCCCTGGTCCTTCTTTTCATTAAACTAGACATATCCAGTTCCTGCAACCGTTCTTCATATGTTTCAGCCTCTTCCCTGCATTTTTCTAGAGTCTCAATATCCAATATATATTTCAATATATAATTTCAATATATACTTATATAATTATATAATATATATGTTTTCATAGATTTTCACGGGTACAGGTATGAAGGTCTTGGCATATTTGAGTTTCTTCCCAAGTAGGATTTAGAGATTTCTGGTGATGTTTTGAAGAGGTCCCACTTGTCATCTTCAGGCTGGTGCTTCTGTCCTTGTTCTAGGGCGAACAGAAGAACAAGGACAGAACAAGGACAGAAGCACCAGCCTGAAGATGATGAGTGGGACCTCGTCGAAACGTCACCAGAAATCTCTAAATCCTACAGGAAGAAACCCGAATATGCCATGACCTTCCACTCATCATCTTCAGGCTGGTGTTTCTGTCCTTGTTCTAAGGCGAACACTGCGAGACCTAAGCTGCCTTCCTTCTATAAATACTGGTGGTTGGGTGTGGTTTGATGGCTCAGCAATTGCCTGCTGTGTAGAAACTTCCTGGTGAGTCAGTGGGGTAACATCTGGGGTCGTTGATATAGCTGAAGTATGCTGATTAGTTAATGGTTGTTGATTAGGCGTGATATCCTGAGTAGTTGGAGCTTGCAGGCTGCTTGATTGTTTTGCAATATGTGTTCTGAGTCTAGTTTCTGTTTTTATGGCTGGGTTACGTTTGAGGGCTGGTTTCCAGATGTCTGGTAAGCAGGAGGTATCATCCCGCTTGTTCATATTTTGGGGATGTTTTTCTATCTCGTATATATATATATGCCTTGGAAATGGCCCTGGGTTGGGCCGAGAGGCAAAAAAGGAGCTGCGATGTTCCTTCAATACACCAGGGTGATTTGACACAAAAATATGTAACCCTTCCCTGGTGCAGAGCTGAAGGGATTGGATACTGTAGCCTAGAGGTTAATTCTCTGCCTTACAAGGCAAAGGTTGCAGGTTCAAGTCCCAGTGAGGGTATGGCTAGCTGATGAGGCCAAAATAAGGCCGAAATAGATCTATCCTAGTCTCCCTTAACTTTCAAATTCAGCAAAAAACAAAACAACATATATATGTGTGTGTGTGTGTGTGTGTGTGTATTCAATATAATTGAAATATATTAAGCAAAATATACATTCAATATATTTGAATTAGGCTGATTGCTTAGCTTTATATTTTAATTATGTACGCCATCCAGAGTAACATGCACAAGATGAGTGGTTATATATATATTCAAAGAAATACAATTACATAAAAATGTGGTCTTGAGGCAAAGTGTGCTCCTTAATTATAATATATCATATCTGGGAATGCAAGCTATTTTGGTAGATTCTCCCGCCAATGGTACTGCAGAACTAAATGGGGAAATGCCAAGCCAATAACTGGTGTTTTAGAAATACAGCCTGCAGCATCAGTGACTAGTGCTTGAAGGAACACCCCTCTCACCCAAGTAAATTCTTGGCTCACCTTAGCTCCAATTTCTTTGAATCCTGTGGAGCTGCCATGATTAAGAAAGGGAACCTAAACACAGAAATGATGGAATGATGGAATTTGGAAGACACTTGGAAGTATAAAGAAAATAAATTTATCTTATTTTATTTATTTATTTATTCCTTTTTAGTTTTGAATAGAAGATAAACATTTGCTTGAGCCCTGATATGAGAAAGAATATAAAGGAACTAAGGATAGTAAATAAGCTGGCAGTTCTGAACTATTATCCAGAAATAGCAACAGCAATAGAACTTAGATTGCACTCCACAGTACTTTACAGCCCTCTAAGTGGTTTACAGAGTTGACACATTGTCCCCAAGAATATGGATCTTTATGTTACTAATCTTGGAAGGATGGAAAGCTAGGTCAACCTTGAGCTGGTCAGGATCGAATTCTTAGAGTGAATAATGAGTTAGCCTGCAATATTGTATTCTAACCACTGTGCCACCATGACTCAGTAAATTAGGGTTGTTTGGTGATTATCTATATGTTTAAGACTTGCGAATGATGCTCACATTCAGGGCATTTTTTTTTTTAAAAAAACCTATATAAATCTAAAACCACAAAATATTTGAATGCTTTTTAAACTGGATTCTAATTTTGCATTTATATTTAATGCACATATTTATATTTCCATTTCCATTTACACAATTGAGTCATTATACATGATAATTGCTTCAGTGCCATAACTGCTTCAGTGTTACACTTACTTGGTTTCATCTAAATAACTATGGTTCATAATTTTCAAAAACAATCCTCTAATTAAAAGCGCCCTTTAACTCTACAACTAAAAGCTCCAAGTCCAGCTTAAAAACAAAAGAACTGCAAGAATAGGGAGTTTATGGCCATGGCTATACAGGTCATTTGGTTAAAGAGTTCTTTACTATTCTGAAATGAAATGCGACATTTATATTTAAAGAATGGTAATTATTTCCAAATAAATATCCATGCATATAAATTAACATCTCTAATATTATGCAAATTTATATCCTCTGTCCTTTATTTTAATTATGCATCAATGATTATTATATTCTTCTCTGTTTAATATGTACTATATTCATTACTGAGCTTGCTTTCCTCTGTTGTCTCTTCTCTATTCTTTCTGTGGGTGCTTTCAGACTGATGACGTCATTGTCATCACTTCTGATAGCAGAGAGTTAGATAACTTAGAAACCTGAAATATAGAATTTATGTGGTTTAAATCACTGCTTTTAATTAATTTACTGTAAATCAGTCCTGACTGAGAAATGCTGGGAATTGAAGCTTAAAGTTGCCAAAAACAGATTTAAATGAACAAAACAATAAAGCCATGCTATTAAAAAAAAACCTTGCAGTTTCAATTTCTCCTGAAGCAGTTGTATAAGCCAACTAATTATCACTATTTCTTTCTTTATAATTTTAGTACAGGAAAATAACTATACACACAGACATACAACACAGACTTACCACCATCATCCAAGTTACACACACATGACGCTGCCTTCTCATATTGCTTATACTAATGTTGTGGCATGTTTTTCTTTCTTTATTAGTCTTCTCTATGACTGACCCAATGGTATCCATAGGGGGAGGATCAAATATGTCAAGATGTTGCTCAAAGTATTGTAATAAAAACTCTACCTCTTTTAGACATTGACATCATACATATGCATGTACAGGTAGTCGTCAACCTACAACCACAATTGAATCCAAATTTTCTGTTGTTAATTGAGACATTTGTTAAGTGAATGTTGCTTTCCCTTTAACTTTCCTTATCAGCAGTTGGTAAAAAGTGATCACATGACCTTGGGACACTTCAGCCATCATAAATATGAGTCAATTGCCATGTGTCTGTATTTTGATCATATGACCATGGGGAAGTTGTAATGGTTGTAAGTGTGAAAAACAGTTATAACTCATTTTTTTCAGTGCTATGGAAACTTCAAGTGGTCATTAAATGAACTGTCATAAATCAAGGAATACCTGTACACAAGCTTGGAAAAAGTTTCAAGCTGTTTATTACAACTGCCATCTTGCCTTTTTAGACCTCCTATTCATGAGCTGTAATGAACAGATTAACAGTATCCTGCAGTGCTTATTGAAAATTGTACAAGAACTGACAAGCAATAGTGTTTTTAATTCCTTATTTATCAAGCTAAGTTCTGCCACTTTGATTTCTTACTGGCTGCTGAAACTGGAAATAGAATCAGTGACTGTAATTTATAGCATTTGTGTCAATTTACATCATGTGTGTAATATGGTCTAATTGTATCCATTAAAACCAAATGTCCATTAAAACAAATTGGCAAAATGTGAGTTATATCCATTGCACCAATTTATGTCATTTGTACAAATGTCATAAATAGACATGGATGATGCGAATTGTAGCAATTGCTTAATTATGCAAATAATGTAAATTTACAGAAATTATGTCAGTTGAAACCATTTTGCTTTAATGAACACTTGTTTTTAATGAAATTCCCTTTCCCCTAAATTGTATTGTAAAAATGGGAATGGGAAGGAGGGGAAGAATACGGCTGTTAGAAAGTCATTCTGCTTTCAGTATGAGTGAACATGAGACAAAAACCATTTACTAACCAAAGCTGAGGTCCAAATAATATCTTAGCAGACTCCAATATTATTTGTTTACGGGGTTAGAATAACATTAGGATAACAATGGCCAGTATAAAAAGGATCAGTATGATTAGATGGTGGTTTATGAGCATAGCATTTGTTAGTAGCAATTAAATCTAATCCCTAAAACCTTCCCTGTAGATCAGTGGTTCTCAACCTTTGGGGGTCGAATGACCATTTCACTGGGGTCGCCTAAGACTACGTGGGAAAAGACAAATTTCCCCTGGTGTTAGGAACTAAAGTTTCTATTCTGGCACCTTGGAACATATTTTTACAATCCGACCAACCAGGCGTTTACAGTGGGGGTGTTCCTCTGACCTCCCTGCCAATCAGCTTCAAGCTCTGTTGAGAGAATTGGCGCTAGGCTTATGGTTGGGGGTCACCACAACATGTGGAACTGTATTAAGGGGTTGTGGCATTAGAAAGGTCGAGAACAACTGCTGTATTGTGGGAATGAGAGTAGCCTGCAAAAGACACCTCTTCTCTGGTTTTTTGGTTTGTTTGTTTGATAAATGAAGATATTGTCTAATTATAGCTTTGGATTTCTTTTGTTCTTTTTTTAAAAAGAAGCACTGGTTACTGCATTTCTGTATTCTGCTTGCAATATAATAGAGTTGCAGAATCACTTCTGTTTAACATGAAGAGGCACAGTAGACATCTTAGTTAATTTCCCTCTGATTTGAGCAACTGCTTGTTATGCTTCTATGCTGTAGAAATCAGATTTTCCCACTAATAGAATGCCATGGATTAAGTCATGATATAACTCCCTCCTACAATTCAGTAGTGCTGGCACTGCCGAGTTCCTTGCTTAACCTGGTGGGAGCTAAATCAAAGAAATTGAAGGATTAAATGAAGAGATAAAGCTGTCTTGTTAAATACAGCTTATTTGCAATTTCTATCCCAGATAACTGGGCATGCAGCTTATTATCATTGCATAGATATGAGTCAAGAAATTGTATTAGTGCTTTATTTTCCAAATGCATAAATACATTATTTCACTTCAAGGACTGCACTTTAGGAATGCAGAATCGAATTATATTGATTAAGAAGAATTACAGAGTTACTTCCATGAAATAAATATATACAAATACCACTCAGGCATATGTAAATATGTCACTGTATATATGGTATGTGTGTGTGTGCTGTGTTTATCTGTAGGCATTGTATGTGTGTGTATGTATGTATGTATGTATGTATGTATGTATGTATGTATGTATGCATGCATGGACGGACGGACGGACGGACGGACAGACAGACAGACAGACAGACAGATAGATAGATAGATATGTGTGCATCATACACAAACACACTTACATTAATAGATGTATGCATTCTGGTAGATTTGTGAATTTCCAGTTTTCAAATATATTCCAATGAACTTTGACAATCAAGTTCAGTGATTACATATATTCCTTCAGGCTTTCTACATTTGTTCATTCATTACAATTGTGTACAACTGTGTAATTCACTGCAATATGTAAGTATTAAGAATAAGGAATTATATTGAAAGCTTTAACCATACGGAGGTTCTTTATTCACTTCAATGATTTTTTTTGCCCTTCATACAGAGCCAGTTTAGGAATTAATCAACCTTTTCTTTTCTTTGCAAGAGACCATCAATGCCTATGAAATGGTTTGAATGTATAGGGATGAAAAACATATCCAAAAGGGACCAGGAGATTTACAAACCTGAATTTTAAGTAGCATTTCTGAACGGTTCTCCCTCAACCACAACCACCATTAAAAATAATGTATTAAAAGATTAACAAAAGACACAGTAAGTGGATTAATAAGCTCTTCATTATAGCTACATTTTAGTGGAGAATGAAAGTGAATTCTAAAAAATAAAGTTACTAAAGTGAATTTAATAAAGAGAAATTCACTCTTAAACTGTATTTGGATACACTTAGTGCAAATTATGGAGAAAAAAATAATATTGTTTGGATGGTCTGACCTTGAACAATATGGGATAAGTATTGAACACAATGTTTCCATTGTGTTTCATAAACCAGTATTACTTTTAATGGAAATTTCACCAAACTTTCATTGTTTTCCAGATTGTGTGTTTGCATGTATAACATTCTTATGCTTACCAAATCTTACGCTATTTGGTTAAAAGTAGAGAAAGGGTACCTATGTCTTAGGGTGAGTTTGTTCTGTCCGTCCGTCTGTCTGTCTGTCTGTCTGTCTGTCTGTCTGTCTCTCTCTCTCTCTCTGTTTGTTTGTTTGTTTCAAGTGTTTCAGTTTATACCTATTCTGAACCCACTTTCCAATTATGTTTTGTCCTAGAATGATAATTTTTTCCCTGTCATTTTATTTTAAACATAATTTAGTAAGTTAATGAAGTTAAACACAGTACTTTCAAATAATCATCAGAAATAACAGCAGGAAATCTAAGGTAATCTCAGGCACAGGATAGTTGATTCCACTCCAGCAGTCATATTTAAATTCAGAACCGGTAAGTCCAACACTTTCATGTACTGATTTGTGATAAGCCATTTTTATTCATATTTTTTTCTTAGAAAAACCACTAGCATTAGCAGAGATTTAGCAAAGGCAATCTTTAATTTAACTGATTAGAACAATTTCCCTGCTTTTTTCCTATTAGAAAATGGAACAATTTACATGCACTGCTTCTAGGGGCACACCTACTACTATTGTTCAGCGATGGCATGCGAGCTGTTATCCTAGCTGGCCAGCTGATTTTGGCTCACACAGCTCTTGGAGGGTATTTTTGGCTTCCAGAGAGCCTCCAGGGAGAAGCCTCTGGAGCCTGGGGATGGTGAAATGTATGAGCCTACTAGGCCCACCAGAAGTTGGGAAACAGGCTGTTTCCACCCTCCCCGGGCATTGAATTATGGGTGTTGGCACTCACACATGCACAGTAGCACACACACACACTCTTTCAGCACCCGAAGGAAAAAAGGTTTGCCATCACTGCTATACTTGGTGGTTGTACAATTAGTTAGGTGTTTAGATATGTTGGATATGGCATTTTATCCACCTATCGAGTAAATGATGTTTTATTATGTTAAAGATATTGTCACAAGATGTAAGGTTTTCTAAGTAAAGCTGCCTTTTGCAATTGACTGATGGTGGTTTTGTCAACGCCATTTCTGTTCAAATGGTGCTTTAGATGTTTTGAGATTGCACCCAAGGTGCCTATAACTATTAGATTGTTATTCTACTTCCCTTTATACATTGTGATTTTTCTCCAGTTCTTTCTTTTCTATTCGGCTGTTTCCAGGTACTGCAACATCTACAATATATGCATATTTTTTTTATATCGACAGTTGTTTTATCTGAGATATTAAGTGGAAGGTGATTGTCTGTTGTAATTCTAAAGTCCCAGAGCACTTTAGCTTCTTCATTTTCTATTACTTTCTCAGTTTTGTTGTTCTTCCAGTTCTTGCTTGTAGGTAGAAGTATTCTAATGCACCATTATTGCTACTTTGTTATGCTGTTATTTGTAGTCAGTCTGTGTGATCTTCTTGCAGCAGCTTACTTGATGGTCCACTGTTTCTTCAGCTTCTTTTCAGTTGTGATATTTGTTGTGTGTTACTGGTCTCTCAAGTCTGGCTTTGTATGCATTTGTTCTTAAGGCTTGGGGTTGGGTAATCAGAATTAGCCCCTATGTCCTTTTCTTCAACTTTTCTGGTCTTAGCCATTGCCAGTTTTATTGTTATCTGCTTGGCCTGCTATTTATTTTTTATGAACTGCCATATAATATTTGATCTCCCAATTCTCTTTTCTATTCTTTGTTCGATCTTTTTTGTAAGCTGGTTTTATATCTCCAGTATTCAGTAACACTTCAAGGTGTATCATTTTCAGTGAATCTTTCTCACTGTCCTTCAAATATTCTTCAATGTCCCTTTCCCTCCCATTCTTCCACTGCCTGGTGTACTTCAATGCTCCATACTCACCTATGCTCCTTGGTAAGTAGCCTGTCCTCATCACTGCTTGAATTCTTCACAGCTATTTTTATTTTATTCCCATCCAGACTATTAATTCAGTCTGAGTCCAGTCCACTAATCCAGCTGTTTATCTAATGACTTCAAACACCCTAGTGGTATTGCCATGATGATATATTTCCTACACTGAGTTTGGACTTTAAGATCTTCTTTATTCCCATGAAGTATTCACTTCTAATTTTATTTTAACTTCAATGTGTTTGATGTTGTCAGTTTGAAGGATGCCCAGGTATTTGTAATGATCATGCAGACTCTTGATCCACCCACCACCCAAAAGGGCATCTTTATTCTTTCAGTTTTCATTACTTTTCCCTTGTTGCTGGTGAAGGTGGCACATTTATCCAGTCCAAATTCCATTGCAGTATCTTGTTAAGGCAGTGTATGTTTATTTCTATGTCCTTTTGAAATTAGACATAGTCATCCTGTTCAACCCAATCTGTGATTGAAGATGGAGTAGACACTGAGTTTTAACCATTGCATATAATGTCTCTCAGTATAGGATTTCTAGTTACTGGGAGTAATCCCATTAAAGTAATCATTAAACTCCTTGGAATTACAACTAAAGAATCCATTCCTTTCTTTCATTCAAGATGATTATAAAATACCATTTACCAGAACAAATGTCACCTCATCTCTAAGTAATTGTTTGCAAAAGATTCTTTTGCATCTTTTCATTCCTCTACTTTTGATATTCAGACACTAAGCTTTTTCAGGAAATAAACTCTTTCCCGTTTGTGTTCACATGTATTCACCCACTTGCTTTGCTATCTACATTAGAAAAGAATGAATGGGATAATCAGTACATATTGTAAACACACTTAATGTGAATAAATCATATGATTTCTGAGTTTGTTGATAAAAGTGGAATAATAATGGTTTGCATTCTGACACAGAGTCAAGGTCTTTTTTGAGGGTAACAGTGTTGTTGGTAGTGTTGAAGAGTTTTACAGCATCAATGAAGAGAGCACAGTTGCTTTAATGTGATCACAAAGGTAATTTATATATAGTATAAAGAGTGTTGGTCCTAGTACGCTGCCTTGGGATACACCGCTGTTAACAGAATAGGGCACTCCCTATATTGACCACTTATTGTTTGTTTGAAAGGAACACAGCTATCCAGACATGTAGAGGTCCAGAGATGCTGTAGGATTTCAGTTTCAGAAGTAGTTTATCATGGACCACTGTGTCTAAGGCTTTAAAAAAGTCTATTTAAATTGCATCTATTGTTTTGCCCAGGTCAAGTGTTGAGGTCTATATGTTTTCGCAGAGTAGTAGTTGTAGTTTGCATGATATTTTTTTCATGAATTGCTTGTCTGAAAATAGGTTGGTATTTTATAGGTGGAAGATAATGGATTGATTTATGATTGATTCCATGACTTTGCGTATTACACAACACAGAGAGATTGATCTGTAATTTTCTACTAGACTGGGATCTCCCTTTTTGATGATGGGATGACTGTGGCTAGTGGCCATAGGTTTGGTAGGGCACTGGTCCTGTAGGATTTTTCCAAGATTATTCTTAGTGGCTTAGCTATGGCTATGGGGAGCTTTTTCAGGAAGTATGCACATAGTCCATTAGGTCCGATTGACAGGAAAGGTTTTATGCCATGTAGTGCTTTTTCAACATTGTCTTCAGTGAAGTCTATTTGTGTTAAATCGTAAGTTTGTGGTATGACTAGGAAATTTTGGGCATGAGCCATTGCTGTTTACAAAGAAGCATTTTTATGGGATGACAGCCCTGAAGACCAATTTGATGCAGCGTGTGACTTATGGTCTGAGAACTGGCAGGCTAATAACCCCCCTCTTCAACTTGTACAGCAATGCTGGCAGCACTCATACATCTATTTCCCAAAGCCAACATCTGGATATGATGTTGAGCACAGGCACTCAACTTCTTTGGTTGACCATAGCGAAGCCTGCTCTATATGGTCTTGGCCACCATACTACTGCTCAGTTTTAGGGTCTTGGCAATCTTCTTATAGCTTAGGCTATCTATATATAGAGCAACAATTCTTTTTTTCAAATCCTCAGAGTTCGTTGCCATGAGGTGCCATGTTGAAGATAGAAGAATGGCAGAAGACAGCAAATGGGCCATGGGACTGTATATAGAAGTTACTGGTTTCTGGTTGCCACTGATGTTAAAAGAATCACCAGGACATTGAAGGATCTGCAATATAGAAATAGATCAAAGTGTCAGACAGCAAGAAATCCTGAGAGAGGGGAATTGTCCTTGGCAAAACATTGAGAGTTATATGGTGTAGTGAACTCAATTTGTTGGTGCACATGGACCTTTACTCTCACTTAGTGAAGAGATCATGCAGTTAGGAGAGTTAGAGATTATCCAGCCATGAGATGCAGCAGCTGGAAATTACTTCCTACTATCTTAATATCTTCTCACTGTAGCATTGCAGATCTCCAGTAGCCACAAACAGCTTTGATACTGTTTTTCTATGAAAAATTGTATAGAAAGATTATTTAAAAGGGGAAAAAAAGATAAATTTTGATAAGGGCAGAAAAAAGAAGCAAATTTCCTCTAGGATCTAGAACAATCTTTTCACAACCTAAACTCCAGTTTTTGCTCAAAATATGTCATAAATTGTAGTCCTGTCACTGAGGCATACTGCAACAAATGTAAATGTGGGCTGATTGCCCAGTGCCTAAAATGCAACTCTGTGACTGTGGTGGGCATTGGATTTTTTTGGTCAAAACTTGGAATCTGGATCATAATCACTATTTGTGGCAGGGGGCACCACAACTTGGAATGGTGGCTAAGCAAGCAGTTTAAGTCAAGGATGACATAAATTTAAATGTATTCTGAGATGTGAAATAGAGATAGCCAGTAAAAAAAAGGATGTCTCATTAGTCTTTCTTGGTTCATTTGTACCTACAAACACAACTTTTTCCATTGAAGAGCTATAAATATACTCACGTATCCTTTTCAACTAAATTTTATTTATTTGTCAAATTTATGTGGTTGTCCATCTCACAGAAAGACACTTTAGGTCCATACAATATCCAGTTAAACAGTAAACCAATAAGAAAATTATTAGATAAAACTATTACATAGTACAGGTAACCCTTTACTTAATTGAGCTCAACATTTTGGTGGTTAAGGGAAACATTTGTTAAGTGAGTTTTACTTCATTTTACGACTTCTGTTGCCACGGTTGTTACTGAAGTTGTTAAGTGTAAAATGAACCTGGCTTCCCCATTGACTTTGCTTGTGAGAAGGTCGCAAAGGGTGATACCACGACCTTGGGACCCTGCACCATCATAAATATGAGCCAGTTGCCAAGCATCTGAATTTAGATCACATGATTCTGGGAATGCTGCCACAGTCTTTAACTGTGAAAAATGATCCTAGGTCACCTTTTTCTGTGCCATTGTAACTTTGAACAGTCACTAAATGAACTGTTGTAAGCTGAGGATTACCTGTAATTATTAAAAAGAAATAGACATTATAAAAGCAGAATAAAAACATAAAAAGAGAGTAATAGTTGGATGGATGTTAATAATAAGGAAGCATTTTGCATAGCTACTGCACTGTTTTCTTGAACTGGTGCCACTTCTAATGCATCGTTTATTTGCTAAGTAAAAAATGTTGAGGCATATGCAGATTTTGAATAATGGAAGAATAAGCAGGTACATTAAAAAAAAACCTTTGAGTCCATCTTAATGAGTTAGGAGATATTACTGCAAATATCAATAATGCACATACTCTCTTGAAAGAGTTTCTTTTTGTTTTTCACTCTTTCCCCCATGCTTTAGAATTGCTGTGCGAGATGGGCAATTACATAAATGTGGTAAATAAATAAATCTTTGGCTCCAAAGAGAACTGATCACTTTTTTTTCTTTTGGAAAATTCTTTTAATACATACCCAAGGTAAAATGGGGTATTTATTTAAATTTGTTATAGTTGCTCAACTCCAGCAGATTCTGGAAAGCTTACGAAATCTAAATCAGCAGTTAGAACAATTAATTAATTATAAACGCATTATTATTATTATTATTATTATTATTATTATTATTATTATTATTATTATTATTATTAGGATTTGTATGCCACCCCTCTCCGCAGACTCAGGGCGCTAACAACAATGATAAAAAACAACATGCAACAATCCAATTTAATAAAACAACTAAAAACCCTTATTATAAAAACCAAACATACACACAAACATACCATGCATAATTTGTAATGGCCTAGGGGAAGGAATGTCCTAACTCCACCATGCCTGGCGACAAAGGTGGGTCTTGAATAATTTGCGAAAGACAAGGAGGGTGGGGGCCATTCTAATCTCCAGGAGGGAGATTCCAGATGGCCGGGGCCGCCACAGAGGAGGCTCTTCCCCTGGGGCCCACCAAACAACATTGCTTGGTCGACGGGACCCGGAGAAGGCCAACTCTGTGGGACCTTATCGGCTGCTGGGATTTGTGCGGTAGAAGGCAGTTCTGGATGTATTCTGGCCCAATGCCATGTAGGGCTTTAAAGGTCATTACCAACACTTTGAATTGTGACCGGAAACCGATTGGCAGAATCATATCTTATTGGACTATGATTCTGCCTACTTTCACCCCATAACAGTATGTGATCAATTCAATTTTTATTATTACAGGCTTAGACCAGAAACAAATAAAACTAGTCCATATATAAACTCAAAACTTCTAATTTAAAATAATAAATAACAATTAAATCTATAATAAAATCCAAAAAACAGGTAGTGTCGGAATGGCCAGGATACCTTGCAGTTATTGGTAGAATATGTTTTCTCCCCCTAATCTCCATATAAAAGGAGCATCTAAGGAACATGTATCCCACAGTTTCCACCTCTTCTGAGCTGCAGGGGCATAGTCTTTCTGTGAATGGTAATCTTTTGTATCTGCCATACAGAATCGTCGATGGCACCATGCCATACAGAATGGAAGCAAATGGCACCATGCAAGTACAAATGCTTTTTGGTGGTTTGCTGATTCCAACTAAGATAGCTGGCAGGAGCAACAACACATCTAGTGGTATCTGGAGCCAGAAAAATGGAACTTTCCCTAAATCGGCCTACCTCTTGATGTCCTCCAGGCTTTGTCGCAAGGTTTGTCTTGCTAGATTATAGTATGTAATAAAAACTTGGGAGATGGGACAAAGACACAGAATGTAAGATTCTCCCAGCATATCCTTTAAAACCCTGGGAGATTCTGTTAATATAACTTTGCAATAAAGTAGAATTAGTTTGTTTACTTGGTCACTGTCAGGCCGAAGCCATCATAATGCTTCCTGAATGTTTCCTGAACGTTCTACTTGGTAAGAGTCTCTCGCATCTAGTGAGTACAGAAAACATACACCAGAATGACAAAACCTATTTGAATATTTTTTCCCTAGATGTTGTGGATTTGTTAAAGTCTTCAGAGTATTTTGGAGGTGGGGGTCGTAAATTACGTATTCAAAGTCACTCATTTGAACACAAATTTTAGGCAGATCATTAAGACTGCAAATTTTTCTTCAGTGATAAATCAGTAATGTCTGAAACTATCCTTTATCTGCAGAAATGTAGCCGTTCATATTAAAGAATAAGAGATTGTTGAATTAAAAAAAAACCCAGAAAAACCTGCTCATGAGTAACCAACATTTGAAATAGTCTCATTAAGAAGTAAAATACTTTTAATTTTCTAGCCATTCTGTTTTTTAACTCTTCTGCTGTTTTTGAGCTTCAAAAGCTTCATCAATTTAAAAATGGTTGCTTGCTGCATAAAAATATAAAGCAATCAAGGCCTGCAGATTTTTAATTGTAGAAAGTTTGCTTCTTTTTCTGCAGAAAATAACATCCAAATTACTTTAAAATTTTGTTAACTCAAAGTTTGCTTCTATAGTTTGTTTCTGTAAGGAGAAAATTGTGGTTTTTATTGCATTCTTAATCCGCTTGACATACATTTTTATTATTCTTTAAGCAGAGGAAAAATTGAATTGAATATTAGAAATGAATAAAAGGACTTAACTCTGCCTGCCTAGCTCAGAAACAGAACAAAATGAAACACAACTTGACATAGTGGAAGAAACTGACGAAAGAAAGCTCAGATTTGAAAATGGGATTATTCTGGAGGTCTGCAAAGAAAATATGTCCCAAGTGTCTGGAGAATGGTCAACATCTTAATCTGGAGCAATATTAAGTAGCCATTAGTGATAATGATGCATATGGAATATGGGAACATAATTGAATAAGACTAACTACTACAATTGTCCTTAATTTACAATCACAATTGAGCCCAAAATTCATGTTGATAAGTGAGAAATGTGTTAAACAAGTTTCTCTCCATTTATTACTTTTCTTGACACATTTATTAAGTGAATCATTGCAGTATTAGTAACCTGATTGTAAACCTAGTTTCCCCATTGACTTTGCTTGTTAGAAATTTGCAAAAGATGATCACATGATCTGAGGATACTGCAACCATCATAAATGTAAGTTGTCAAGCATCTGAATGTAAATCACATCATCATCGGGATCATGGCTATTAATGTAAGTCTGAAAAATGGTCATAACCAGTGATGGGCAGCCAAAAATTTTACTGACACACTGTGGGTGTGGCTTATTTTGTGGGTGTGGTTTGATGGTCATGTGACTGGGAAGGAATGGCTTGCCAACCATGTGACCAGGTGGGAGTGGCTTATTGAGAAGAGAGGGGGGAGGAAAAGGGCCACCTGCAACTCCTGCTGGTGCTGGTCTCCCTGCCACTTTCTGAGGAGGATGATGAGGATGGGGTGGGGGTTTAAAAATATTGGAAAGCCAAGGGAGAGTTACCAGGTTATTATTGCCGCATGATGCCTTTTCATCTCAGCTGCAGGCAGAGTGAGGGCTTCGCAAGGGGGGGAAAGGACCGCAGCCCAGACTGCTTTGGCACAGCTCACCTCAGCTTGGCTCAGCTCTCCTTTTTTCCCTGCTGCTGCTGCTGGTGCATGCTCCTTGCTTTTTTCCACTTTCCTCCTTTCTGGCCTTGGGAGGTGGCCGCATGAGGCTGGAGGGGAGCTGGGCAGGAGAGAGAGAGAAGCTTGTCTAAGGCCAGGAAGGAGGAAAGAGGAAAAAAGCGAGGAGTGCAGACACAGACACAGCAGCCGGGGAAAAAAGGAGAGCCCAGCTGAGCCCTGTAATCTCGGAAGTGACTGCTGCTGGTCAGCTGGAGCTGGGTATGCAGCTTCATTTCCACTGGTTGAACTGCGTTCCACCCTGTCCTGCCTGCTGCCGACCCCTGGTCATAAGTCACATTCTTTTCAGTATAATTGAAGTGCACCATAGGTGCATCAGAGTGCCTTCCATCCCTGTCCTAATGTTTCTCTTTTACTAGTATCATGTATATAAATATTATTATATCTTTGTATACCACCAACGCATACTTGACAAAAAAAATAAAATAAAATAAAATAAAATAAAATGAAATGAAATGAAATGAAAAGAAAAGAAAAGAAAAGAAAAGAAAAGAAAAGAAAAGAAAAGAAAAATAAAATAAAATAAAATAAAATAAAATAAAATGAAATGAAATGAAATGAAATGAAATGAAAAATAAAATAAAATAAAATAAAATAAAATAATAAAATAAAATAAAATAAAATAAAATAAAATAAATAAAATAAAATAAAATAAAATAAAATAAAATAAAATAAAATAAAATAAAATAAAATAAATAAAATAAAATAAAATAAAATGAAATGAAATGAAATGAAATGAAATGAAAAATAAAATAAAATAAAATAAAATAAAATAAAATAAAATAAAATAAAATAAAATAAAATAAAATAAAATAAAATAAAATAAAATAAATAAAAATAAAATAAAATAAAATAAAATAAAAATAAAATAGTAAAATATCTTCTGCTAAGTGAACTTTTGTAAGCTAAGGACTACATGCATGTAATTTCTAATATGACTCAGAAGGTAATACCATGGCATATAATACATTAACATGCATTGTATATTAGCTACTTAATTAGGAAGAGTAAGTCTTGTAAATAGCATACAAATAGAGAAGATTTACATCCAGTGGTGTCTACAAGAACAAAAGGGGGGGAAATGAAGGCAGTGTCTGTCATCACAATGTAAGCCCTTCTCTTCATATATGTAACAGATGCCTGCAGTTCTAAGTATACAACATCCAGAGGTTTCTGTACTCATTTCACAAATTCAATAAATATCTAAACATGTTAAGTGTAATGTCTTACAATTTATTGTAACTTTCCGGAAATGCTTGTTTTTCTCTTGAGAGAATCTACCTACTACTCTCAAGAGTTCTCAGTGAAAAAGCAATCTAGAACTAAGGAGAAATTTCCTGACACTTAGAACAATTCATCATGGGATGACTTGTGGAGCTTGTGGGTGCTCCAACACTCTAGGATTTTAAGAAGAGATTGGACAATCATTAGTCTGAAATGTATTGACTTTCCTGCTTGAACAAGACTAGAAGACCTCCAAGGTCTCTCTCAATTCTGTTATTCTGCTATTATGACATTGTAATGTTTTACCCTCTAATAAAACTTCTCTTTCCTGTACTACGGTTTTATTTTTATAGTTATAATGTACACCAAAGGTGGCATTTAATTTCATTGTACACGGTACAATGACATCAAAGTAAACTAACAAATCATGATATCAAATCATTTTCTGTGTTATACTTTGAAATGTATAAATCATCTCCATGATTGAGAACTCTTCTCTTCATATGGGAAATAGTATATGAATTGATTTTTAAAAATAACAGTAGCCTACTTCTATGTATTCAGAACATCTTTCTGTTCCAAAGAGATTTTCATAAATAAATAAATTCATAACATTTTTTTAAATTCCCAACACAGCATAAGTATACACATTTTTATTCTGCAGACTCTCATTAGAGAGAGATCAGCATTTAATTTTCTGGCTAGTGACACAAATGTAACGTTGAATACTCTCTAGTTTAGTTAGGGATTCTAGCTAATTATTCTTTATGTCCCTTCAGGTTTGCTGGGTTATGAGAAGGAATCTTGTGGTTTTCAAAAAATAGATGAAGTTCTAGCTGTATATTCTCACTGTAGCCATCAAAATATCAAACTGGGATCACTGTTGAATGAATTTATTGGGTGACTCTTTCATGTTTCCATTCTAACATTATTTGAATCTGAACTCACAAACACAAAGATTTAAATTCAATTAAGCACCTGTTACTAATAATCTCAGATTTGTTAGACTTCTGTACCCATAATTCCTAGGCTAGCCTATATTTTGAATCATGGAGAATTACATGCAGCAAACTACCATAGAGTCAGTTATGCAATTCGCTCAAACTATGAACAGATGGTTCACATCCTCATGAAAAATCTCAAGGCTCTGATATAATACAGGGGACATATCCTTTTTGCAACAAAGAGCTGCACTTTTTAAAACTACATTTTTAACTTTTAATGGCCGAAGAAGATTGTGATAATCACTGATGTATTGTAATTAGAAGAACTTCTGTCTATTGCTGAGGTATTTGGTTTTTTAAAAACATTTTTGGAGTTTTGGTGAGATAAAATTTTACTCTTTAAAAAAAATGAAGTGATTGAGTAGGATATACCAGCAGCTGGAAAAGTAGAGCTGGATCTCTTGCTCAGCTTGCTTTTATATTATGTTTCCAAATGCAATGAATTTGGCTGAAATATTTAATTTGGCTGAATCTTGCATGTTCTTCCTTTGATTTATGTTTTGTTCTCATTTTAGGATTCAGCCTAATCACTCCCACATATAATTTTCCCACTCGTTGAATTATACTATGAGATCCTAGAAATGCTGCCAGCTCAATCTCCACTGACTGCCAAACAGCTGACTGGTGGGCTAACTCCACATCTACTGCTGGTCCTCCAGATGGTTTCCTTGGCAAATTTAGCAGGTTATTTTTTGCATGCACTTGGGGCAGATTGCTTCTACCACCCTCCCTTGGACTGCCAGTGAATTTCCATGATTCTCCATTCAAGGAACATGTTTCTAGTGGCTGAGTCAACTCAAGTCCCTTCCAGTCATTAGAGTAGTATAAATGTATAGGTAATATGTGTTTGCACCAGTTGTGGGATTCAAATAATTTAAAACCCAGTTTGCCCAAGATCAGGTTGACTATCATAGGAGGGGTAGTCCATCCTTGTCTTCCAGAGAAGAACCTCCTGTGACAAACAACCTGACCCTGGGAGAACCAGGTGTTAAAATTCCACCCTTTTCCAAAAGGCTGTTTCCAAGGGTGTTTGTCTGCCCATTGGCCTTTTAGCTGTTTTAGTGTTCTGACCCAGTTCCATAAACATGACAAGCCCTCTGTATTTGAAGCAATGACCTTTGTTAATAGCCCTGGCAAAAAGTTTCTCTTTCACCGCAGGCTAACAAGTCTGTCCAGCAGGTAGGTGAATAGTTGTCTATTCACATCTATTCATCTCTGTCCCCTGCTTTTTGTCTGCAGGGATGGGGTAGGGCTTCACTAGCAGTGGTGACTCTTCCTTCCCAAGGATGGACCCACAGATTTCCACTGTTCTTCTTTCCTCTTCCTTCTATGTGCATCAGGCATTGGACCCAGCTGTTCCTCCTCTTCCTCATCAGCCACCTCCAGACCTGGGGGCTGTTGACACTCTATCTGAGGGCTGACGGGCAGCCCAGGCTCCACCTCTGTCTCTCTCTCACTCTCTCTGCTACATCCATTCCTCTTCCCTCTCAGAGCTCTCAGGTTACCTTGATTCTACCATGACCTCTACATTTCCCCCCTCATCTGGTTTGGCTACCATAGGGGCCCGCAGCTGACAGGCCACAACATTCAACTTTCTGGATGGCTCCTTTAAAAGGTGAGATGTCTGAGGAAAGAGAGGTGGGTTACCATAGAGGCAAGGAGTTGATGCTCCTAAGAGAAGGAGAAGCAGTGGAGGAGGAATTCCTTCCCTCCCCATGGAACTGCATGCAGAAGGTATTGGTCAGTCTGTGGGCAAAAGGGAGATGGGTGAAAAGTTAAGTTGGCAGTATGATTGAAGCTGGGCCCAATGTAGGGGGGACTATGGAGTTAGATTAGCCACGCAAATTATCAAAGTGGATCCTGGACACTGGGCACACTGTCAAAGTGGATCCTGGGTGCTGCAATGGAGGAACAGACAATGAAGTCACCAGCATGAGGGAAGGAGGAATGGCAGGGAGAAGAAAGAGGGAAAGCAGCAGTCTTCTTCCCTTGCACCAACTGCTCAGTTTCCCATTTCTCCATTGCAGCATTGCGTAGCACCCAGGATCCACTTTGATAGTAGGGTGTGGGTAATTTAACAACTGGTTTGCCTAAACCAGTGCAAAACGGTTAGGTTCCATCACTGGTTTGCACCATATAGTTGGGATTGTGCAAAGTGAAACTGTCTGAGATATATTTTACTCAATTCCTAGCTCTTTCTTGGAATACTTAGAAAATACTGTTGCTAGAACTTGAATAGCAGCAAAGTAGCAAAACATTTATTGTATCAGCTGGACTGCTTTCTTTCCTTAGTACAAGTCCTAAATGATATGGAGTTTTGAAAAAAAAACTTTCTGGTTATTTAGAATTGAATGTTGCTTTTCTCTTCTGTGTATAAAACTCTTGATCCAAATTATGAGAATGTTTTCTTTTTTAACTGGGTTTCTCAAACAAGCAAAGATATGCCTTTCAGTGAAAATATTTGGTCTGATTGTTGCTAAACTGTATGGAATTATCATTTTCTGTTTGCAGCAGTGAAGTCACAGCTGTCAGTTCTTTAGTTGGGGTTGGCCGTCATATGCATCAAGTTTTTCTCAAGAACTTATAATGTTGCAATGCATCACTGTTGATTCAGCATTGTGGTCTTTTACAATTGACAAGTAGACATTTTAGTCAAGATATAGATTTCCTAAATGTCACCCAAATTTTTTTGGTATGGCACTCAGTATGCTGATAAGCACTGGGACCACCATAGCCAGTTTATCCCACAATCTTTCAGCTTTGAATTTCAAAACTGATACTTTGTGATCTCTGTTTTGTTTTGTCTTCTATTCTACTATTCCCTGGTATTGTCACATCAAGTATTCACACTTTTTACCTTTCAACTACAGTCATATCTGTAGTGTCATGAGCTTACACTTTATTCCTGTATTCAGAAATCCCACAATATTTTATTTTTGCTGGTTATTATTTTTTGCTTTTGTTGTTTTGTGCCAGCTATCCATTTGTTAACATCTTTATTGTTTTTTGTAAGGTACTTACTGAAATATTTTTAGAGGCAAAAGCAAACATTTAAGATGATCCTGGAATCTTTAACAAGGAGACATTTTGTTACAGACATTTTAGTTATTAATGGGCTTTCCCCCAATATATACTAGTAGTTTTTGTTTACTAGTTGTAAACTCTTACTGTCTTTTGATCTAAAATGCATTTTGTTTATGTTAATTGTTGACTTTGTTGCACATAAATATTCATTACTTGCATGAATACTGAAGTAAGCTAAATCTTTACTTTAATAACATGAACATTAACCTACATATAAACTCTTGCTTTCTTGAACTTTAAAAAATTGTTATTTTCATTGCTGAAATGTCCACCCTTGTAAATATAAACATCAAAAGCCAAATAAAAAGAATTTCCTTACAAAGCAAGCATCTAACACTGTACATCATACAAATTATCCCTCTACAATAGAAATGGTTGGGTTTTCAAAATTCCACCATGACCTTTTTGTTTCATCTAAGCAGTTTTCAGTAAGTAGTTCCGTATCTCTTAATAAAATTTAATTAAGGGCATTTAGAAAAGAAATATTGTTCCAAGCTGCATTATTTTAATCTATGAAGATTGAATAACTATGGAAAAAAATCGACATATATTTTGAATTATTTTGGTTAGTAGCCAATTATTCAACATCCTATCCAAAATTCTTTTCAAGCAGATTTGTTAATTCTATTGGGTTGTCCTTAAATACTCTTTCCATTTACTTCAAATCTGTCACAGCTCAATGTTTAATCAGTGATGAAGTGAATGCACAATAAAGAGCTGCTAGATAATTAGAGACTCTTTATTCACCCATGCAGGTTTTTGAGTAGACTATTGTAAACTTTAGGAATGATAAAGGCTTTTATTTGGTCATCTTGTTTAACCTCATTCTGATGTCCTGCATTTAATTTGTGGATCAGTATAAAGTCATTGTTTGGGTTTTATACCTCTGAATATGTTTTATCATCTAAAAGAAATATCAGAATGCATTAAAGTTAATGTGCCGTACAAAACTCTATCCATAAATGCATTTCATGAAAGAGCATAGAAAAATAGGTCAGGTAAATCAATATAATCCAAAAATATTTATTTTATGGGGAAATACATTAATGCACAAATATACAGATTTGTCTGTTTTCAAACAAAACAAAATAGGATGCGAGAGATTAGTGGCTCAATATTTACAAAGTTGGACTAAGTTGGCAATAAATGAATCTATCCACAATCAGAAAACACAGCAAATACAAAAACCTATTTGAGTCTGGCCAGAAAGACAAACCATATGAAAGATGTATCAATCTTCTGTTTGTTCCCTAAAATAAACTCATCGGAGGAAATTCCTCAGATAGCTATATGAATCCTTCCTAGTATTTTCTTTCAAGATAGGAACCCAACTCAAGGGAGGAAATAGCTCAGACAAAATCACCACAAATACAGATTGTAAAGAATAGGCCATTTCTTCGTTCTGTTCTTTTCCCAAGGAATATTCATACTCATACTTCCTGACCCTGTTTCCTTATCCACACAAAGAAACCTTTCCTATTCATCTTTGCCATTCTTCTTCTGATTCTGAGTATAAAATCTGAGTATATAACCTTCATCATGTATTTTATTATGTGTGTATATATATATATGTGTGTGTGTGTGTGTGTGTGTGTGTGTGTGTGTGTGTGTTTTCTTAGATTTTCATGGGTACAGGTATGATGGTCTTGGTATATTCGGGTTTCTTCCCGTGTAGGATTTGGAAATTTCTGGCGACGTTTCGACGAGGTCCCTGGTGAGTCAGTGGGGTAACAGTGGGGTAACATCAACGACCCCAGGTGTTACCCCACTGACTCACCAGGAAGTTTCTACACAGCAGGCATTTGCTGAGCCATCAAACCACACCAAGCCACCAGTATTTATAGAAGGAAGGCAACTCAGGTCTCGCTGTGTTCGCCCTAGAACAAGGACAGAAACACTAGCCTAAAGATGACGAGTGGGACCTCATCGAAACGTCGCCAGAAATTTCCAAATCCTACACGGGAAGAAACCCGAATATATATATATATATATATATACACACACACACACACACATAAATATACAGTGATCCCTCGATTTTTGCGATCTCGATCTTCGCAAAACGCTATATCGCGATTTTTCCACCCGCTGACATCACTCTCTTCCTTCCTTTCTCATCTTTCTTTCTCTCTCTCTTTCTCTCTCTTGCTTCTTCCTCTCTAACACTCTCTTCCTCCCTCTCTCATCTCTTTCTTTCCTTCTCTATCTCTCCCCCTCTTGCTGGCGGGCGGCAGGCGGCGGGCGGGCGAGCGGGGGCATCAGCGAGGAGCCGGGGTTTCCCCTTTGCGTGGGCGGCTGGGAAACCCCGATCTTGATTTCTAATTTTTATTTCCTTCAAATGTCTAAATATATGTGTGTAGTTGGATTAGGAATAAGATAGAGATGTATTGTATTTTTCGAGTATAAGACACACTTCCCTCCTTAAAAGAGGCTGAAAATTTGTGTTCATCTTGTTAGTACAGGAGTACATGTGTGTTAGGGGATTGCCATTGTAAACTGTACTAAACTTGTACTTAAAGAATGAATGTGCACTTAAAGGGTTAACTTGTACTTGAAGAGTTAATCTTCAAGGCTGTTTCGTCACTTCCTCATTGAAGCTATAAAAGCTCATTATTTTGCTTGGTCATTTCCTTTCCTTTCCTTTCCTTTTGCCTGAGACAGGGGAGTTGTGTCCAAGCTCCGTGCTTGTATAAGCTTTGTGCTTTTATTGTATTAGCTTCGTGCTTTATCTATATTGTGTTTAAGCTTTGTGCTTGTATAAGCTTTGTGCTTTTATCTATATTGTGTTTTGCTTTGTGCTCTAATCTTGTAATTGCTCAGTGCGTATTATTCTGTATTTGCTTCGTGCTTATTCTGGATTGTTTATATTTTGTTTATATGTAAATAATACTTATTTAACTAAGTCTGTGTCTTGGCTTTATTACACATCCACACTCTGTTAAAATTCTCTGCTTGGTATTGTTGAAGGTTTCATAGCTTAGCTAACCGAGACAAGCCAACACATCTTATACTCTGAATATAGCCCCACCCACCCACCAGTCTCCATGCATCCTCTTTCTAGCTGTAAAAATTCCCAAAGACAGCGGCTTGCATTTTCTGGCTCCATGCTTTGCATTTTCAGCATCCAAACCTTCTGTGTGAGAGCTGTTCAAGGCTGTGGGAAACACAAAACCACATTGCCTCCAATCACCACCTCCATGCATCACATTTTTAGCCTTTGCACATCATGCTTTAGGCCTCTGCATGCCCTGTTTTGGGCCTCTGTCACGTCTTGTTTTCGGGTGGCAACTGGTGGCGATGTTTTGGTGAACCCCCAGACTTGAACTGCTCTCAAATGTAGTCTTTGGATGGTGAAAACACAAGATCGTAGTCCAAAATGGCAACCCAGAACAGCTGCTGCCTTGCCTTACTGCTTCCGTGTTCCACCTGCTTTACTCACTGGAGCTCCCTCTGATGATAGAAACATAGAAACATAGAAGACTGACCGGCAGAAAAAGACCTCATGGTCCATCTAGTCTGCCCTTATATTATTTTTTGTATTTTATCTTAGGATGGATATATGTTTATCCAAGGCATGTTCAGTTACTGTGGATTTACCAACCATGTCTGCTGGAAATTTGTTCCAAGGATCTACTACTCTTTCAGTAAAATAATATTTTCTCATGTTGCTTTTGATCTTTCCCCCAACTAACTTCAGATTGTGTCCCCTTGTTCTTCTGTTCACTTCCCTATTAAAAATACTTCCCTCCTGAACCTTATTCAACCCTTTGACATATTTAAATGTTTCAATCATGTCCCCCCTTTTCCTTCTGTCCTCCAGACTATGCAGATTGAGTTCATTAAGTCTTTCCTGATACGTTTTATGCTTAAGACCTTCCACCATTCTTGTAGCCCGCCTTTGGACCCATTCAATTTTGTCAATATCTTTTTCTAGGTGAGGTCTCTAGAACTGAACACAGTATTCCAAATGTGGTCTCACCAGTGCTCTATATAGCGGGATCACAATCTCCCTCTTCCTGCTTGTTATACCTCTAGCCATGCAGCCAAGCATCCTACTTGCTTTTCCTACCGCCCGACGACTCTGCTCACCCATTTTGAGACTGTCAGAAATCACTATCCCTAAATCCTTCTCTTCTGAAGTTTTTGCTAACACAGAACTGCCAATACAATACTCAGATTGAGGATTCCTTTCCTGACCCTGTTTCCTTATCCACACAAAGAAACCTTTCCTATTCATCTTTGCCATTCTTCTTCTGATTCTGAGTATAAAATCTGAGTATATAACCTTCATCATGTATTTTATTATGTGTGTATATATATATATATATATATGTGTGTGTGTGTATGTGTGTTTTCTTAGATTTTCATGGGTACAGGTATGATGGTCTTGGTATATTCGGGTTTCTTCCCGTGTAGGATTTGGAAATTTCTGGCGACGTTTCGACGAGGTCCCTGGTGAGTCAGTGGGGTAACAGTGGGGTAACATCAACGACCCCAGGTGTTACCCCACTGACTCACCAGGAAGTTTCTACACAGCAGGCATTTGCTGAGCCATCAAACCACACCGAGCCACCAGTATTTATAGAAGGAAGGCAGCTCAGGTCTCGCTGTGTTCGCCCTAGAACAAGGACAGAAACACTAGCCTAAAGATGACGAGTGGGACCTCATCGAAACGTCGCCAGAAATTTCCAAATCCTACACGGGAAGAAACCCGAATATACCAAGACCGTCATATATATATATATATGTTTTCGTAAATTTTCACGGGTATATGTATGTAGATTGTTCTGAGTTCGGGTTTTGCCCTGTGTAATGTTTTGCATGTCTATGCGACGTTTCGGCGAAATCACATTCACCATCATCAGGCTGAAGTTCCAATCTTTGTGTTGTTGTAAATGGAATGTTAGCAACTGTCATTTCTTCCTAGTATATAGTGTGGGGGTGGAGATTTGTTTTGAATGTAGCAAATAGATTGGGTGATTATGTTTCAGTGATCTGATTGGTTGGTGTAATCATAGTTATTAGAAGGAATGACATGGAGATTTTTATGGAGTGTTTTGTTTAAGGCTGATTTCCAAATATAAAATTCTAAAATCATAATTATTAGAAGGATTGACATGCTGATTATTATGAAGTGTTTATTTTGTTTAAGGCTGGTTTCCAAATCTCTGGCAGGCGGGAGGTATCATCTCTTTTATTTATACAAAGGGGTCTCCTCTCAAATTCTATAGCTTCTAGAGAAATTCTTCTATATAAATTCTCTGTTTTGTGGAGTAATTTAGTTTTTTCAAAGTCAATTTCGTGCCCTGTTTTTTTAATGTGCTGGACAAGGGAGGAGGTCTTTTCTTCTTTTTTGACTGCATTCACATGTTCTGCTATGCGTTGGCTCACTCTTCGGTTAGTTTGTCCAATGTATGTGGCTGCACATGTTTTGCAAGGGATTTCATAGATTCCTTGGTATTCCAATTGGATTTTATCTTTGGGGCTCCTTAGGATATTAGATATTTTTTGGTTAGTGCAAAATGAAGTTTTGATGTTATGTTTGTGCAGAATTTTACTAATTTTATCCGTGGTGCCTTTGATGTAAGGAAGGATGGTGGTGCCATTGTCCTGTTCTTGATCTTGTTTTTTTGGGGGTGTCTCTTTATTGATTAGGTTTGTTATTGTTTTCTCTTTGAATCCATTAGAAATTAGTACATCTTTGAGTTTGTTCAATTCAGTTTTTAAGTGCTCATGGTCAGCTAAGCGTTTGGTTCTGGTGATGAGAGTTTTGGCCACTGAGGTGATTTGTGCGGGGTGGTGGTGTGAGTGTGCATTTAGATAACGGTTGGTATGGGTTTTCTTTTGGTAGATAGTATGTCCTAGGCTGCCATTGGGTTTTTTATAGACCAGTACATCTAGAAAGGGAAGTTGATCATTGATTTCTGTTTCCATAGTAAACTGTATTTTGGGGTGTAGGCTGTTGAGATGTGTGAGGAAATTGTCTAGTTTTTCTTTACCATGTGGCCAAATTACAAAGGTATCATCAACATATCTCAGCCAAAGTTTGGGTTTGTATTTGGCTTGCTTTAAAGCATTATTTTCGAAATATTCCATATAGAGGTTGGCTATGACAGGTGATAGAGGTGATCCCATGGGGGCTCCCTCTATCTGTTTATATCTTTGTTCATTATAGATGAAGTATGTATTGGTCAGGCAGTGGTTGGTAAGGTCTAGGATATATTTGGGGGGTTTGTGTTTGTCCTGGATAGCTGTCAAGGCTTCTTTAATAGGTATTTGTGTGAACAGGGACACGACATCGAAACTTACAAGTAGGTCATCGGGTTGTAGGTTTTGTTTTTTAATTATTTGTATAAAGTGGAATGACTTTTGAACATATGAGGTAATAGTTTCTGTATATGGTTGAAGGTATTTGGCTAAAAATTTGGCAAGGTTTTGTAGAGAGGAGCCTATAGAACTGACTATTGGCCTGAGAGGTATTCCTTCTTTGTGTATTTTTGGAAGGCCATAGAGTTTTGGACATTTACAACAACACAAAGATTGGAACTTCAGCCTGATGATGGTGAATGTGATTTCGCCGAAACGACGCATAGACATGCAAAACATTACACAGGGCAAAACCCGAACTCAGAACAATCTACATATATATATATATATATATATATATATATATATATATATATATATACACACACACACACACACACACACATATATATATACAGTGATCCCTCGATTTTCGCGATCTCGATCTTCGCAAAACGCTATATCGCGATTTTTCCACCCGATGACATCACTCTCTTCCTTCCTTTCTCATCTTTCTTTTTCTCTCTCTTTCTCTCTCTTGCTTCTTCCTCTCTCACACTCTCTTCCTCCCTCTCTCATCTCTTTCTTTCCTTCTCTATCTCTCCCCCTCTTGCTGGCGGGCGGCAGGCGGTGGGCGGTGGGCGGTGGGCATCAGCGAGGAGCCGGGGTTTCCCCTTTGCGTGGGCGGCTGGGAAACCCCGATCTTCGTCTGCTCGCTGCTGCTGCGCCGAGCAGATCAGCTGCTGGGCGGCCGAATGAACCTTCCCTGGGTCTTCCCGGCCGCCCACGCAAAGGGGAAACCCCGGCTCCTCGCTGATGCCCGCCGCTCGCCCGCCCGCCAGCAAGAGGGGGAAGACCCAGGGAAGGTTCCTTCGGCCGCCCAGCAGCTGATCTGCTCGGTAGCGCAGCAGCAGCGAGGAGCCGAATCGGGGTTTCCCCTTTGCGTGGGCGGCGGGGAACGCAAACTCCACCATCTATGCATGCGCGGCCATAGAAAAAAAGGGTGCACATGCGCAGATGGTGTTTTTACTTCCGCAACCCTACATCGCGAAAAATCGATTATCGCGAGGGGTCTTGGAACGGAACCCTCGCGATAATAGAGGGATCACTGTATATATATTTGTTTTCATAGATTTTCATGGGTAAAAAGATAAAATCTGACTAGAACACCAAGGAATCTATGAAATCCCTTGCAAAACATGTGCAGCCACATACATTGGACAAACCAGAACATAAGAATGCAGTTAAAAAAGAAGAAAAGACTTCCTCCCTTGTCCAGCACATTAAAAAAACAAGGCACGAAATTGACTTTGAAAAAACTAAATTACTTTCCAAAACAGAAAATTTATATAGAAGAATTACTATGGAAGCTATAGAGATTGAGAAACACCCCCTCTGCATGGACAAAAGGAATGATACATCCCGCCTACCAGAGATTTGGAAACCAGCCTTAAACAAAAAAACATTTCATAATAATCACCATGTCAATCCTTCAAGTAATTGTGATTCCACCAACCAATCAAATCACTAAAACATAGTCACCCAATCTATTTGCTACATTCAAACCAAATCTCCACCCCTAACACTATATACAAGGAAGAAATGGCAGTTGCAAACATTCCATATTTACAACAGCACGAAGCTTGAAACTTCAGCCTGATGATGGTGAATGTGATTTCACTGAAACGTCGCATAGACACTCAAAATATTACACGGGGCAAAACTCGAACTCAGAACAATCTACATATATATATATATACACCCACTAAAACTCTCATTGTGTATTGGACTAAATAAATGAATGAATGAATGAATGAATGAATGAATGAATAAATAAATAAATAAATAAATAAATAAATAAATAAATAAATAAATAAATAAAAATAATATAGTACTTCAGGAGATATTATGACAAGCATTTTAACATTTGGTTCACCTGGTTTAAAAAAATCCACTTATTCAAGCAGTGTCACTATCAAGCACTTCATCTAATTTAATGTTGATTATACCTCAGTTTAAAGAAAACTAAGAATAGTGAAGAGGAAGGAAAAAGAGATTTTAAACAAATCTTGTATTTAGTATTAATTTTTACTGATAAATCCTGCAAGGATTTTGAACATTCATCAATAACAACAAGTGGAAAATACAAAGTTTGGTTCAGCCACAGTCTTGAATTAAAAAGTCCCTAAACCAGTGATGGCGAACCTATGGCACGGATGCCACAGGTGGCACGCGGAACCATATCTGCTGGCACGTGAGCCATTGCCCTAGCTCAGCTGCAATTTGTATGTGTGTGCCAGCCAGCTGATTTTTGGCTCACACAGAGGCTCTGGAAGGGCGTTTTTGGTTTCCAGAGAGCCACTGGGGGATGGGAGAGGGTGTTTTTAGCCTGAGGATGGCAAAACATGAGCCTGAGGATGGCAAAACATGAGTCTATCCGGCCCACCAGAAGTTGAGAAACACACCTTTTCTGGCCTCTAGAGGGCCTCCAGGGAGGCGGGAAAAGCTGTTTTTGCCCTCCCCGGATATTGCAATATGGGTACATGCGCACACTCTTTCAGCACCCAATGGAAAAAAAAGTTTGCTATCACTGCCCTAAACATTACTATGTCAACAGAATAATTAGTTGTCTGAAGTAAATCTATGTACTAAACGTTCAAAGTAGTTGCCTACCATTGAATCAAATGGTCTTTTGACACTGAAATCATTCCATACTCTTTTAAAAAACATGCTTCTAATATTGATCTAAATGAGGTTAGCAACAATAAAAACATTGTTAATTATGACCGGTGCAAGAATGAAAAGTAATAAAGCCAAATGCTGCTTACTTTAAAAGCATAGGCTGTTTAGAAGTCTGTGAAAAAATGAAATCAACGTTTGCACAAACACTCATTACAGCTAATGAAACCAAGTATTAAGCACATTAGATTGTTTTGAAGTCTGTCCGGGGAAGCACTTAACTCTGCAAACATTCTTATTTTAATTGAGTTAAGGCATAACTCAATTATACGTTGTCATATATCTTAAAAGAAGATATGTTGTTTTTTTTCAAAGACTTTGATAGTTTGTCAATTTGCCTATTAAAACAAGTTTTAAAAGATACTATTACAGTAGCTACCTAGAAGGTACCTGGTCTCCAGAGAGACACATGGAGGAGACTATTAAACACTGCATTTCTCTACAATGTGATAACTGATTGGCATCTCTAACCAATTGAAAAATTTGAAAAACAGGATGGAGAATTTTGTTTCCCTGCTGTTTTGAGCAAGAGCAGGGAACTGCAAAGCAAAAGAAAGGGAACAAGCACAGAAGTAGATGTCAGGTGATTCAATATTTTATTTTATTTTTAATTTGCCATTATTTCTGAAAAACTGTAAATGACAAAATTAAATTCATTCATATATTGCAATGCTTGTTATTTGAAAATGAAATAATGGCATTATGGCTTTAAGGGGGATTATGAAAATTATTTCATCCAACTTTTTTTTTTCAAAGCAAGATCTTGAATGCATTGAAATCATTTCTGGCTGCTGGATGTGTAAGACGAGATTCCCAAAATGATCCAAACCATTCTGACACAATCAATCATATAACTGCTATTCTTCATCAAGATAAACTGTGCCTTCCTCGCCTAATCCTAAAATCTACCTCCTGCAGTTTCCACCAATATGAGTGTTTACCTTGGGAAGAAATGAGAAATCTCTTGAACTGCTCATTAAAAAAAAGACATATAAAAATCTAGGCAAAAGCTCACACAAACTAGGTTAAAGCCTTTAACCAAAACCAAGTATTGAACCTCTTACAAATTTAGGAAGTCAGTTTAGGGAATTAGTTTAGTTTAGAAATAATTGTACAAAATTAATTTTTATTTCAATTGTTTATTTAAATCTAACTTGTGTACTTCATACATGTTGAGTAAATTGAGCATTATGCAATTTGGCAACTCTTTATATCAGTGACACTGATCTGCTTAGGAACTTATCTTGCCCTATCTATTTTTTCTGCTGGAGAGTCTATCTGTGATTTGAACAACTCACTATTTCAATCTCCTTTGCCTGTGCATGGTTTATATGGGATTGTTGTTAAAACAATAAACAGACATTTCATATTTTCTTTTTGCTTTTTTTCAAAATATTTTCATTTATTACATCCTTATGCAGGGATTGCTATGCAAGCATAGCTATTAAAATCCTGAAGAGGCTTTTTACTTGATTTCTAATTTTTATTTCCTTCAAATGTCTAACAATATGTGTGTAGTTGGATTAGGAATAAGATAGAGATGTATTGTATTTTTCGAGTATAAGACACACTTCCCTCCTTAAAAGAGGCTGAAAATTTGTGTTCATCTTGTTAGTACAGGAGTACATGTGTGTTAGGGGATTGCCATTGTAAACTGTACTAAACTTGTACTTAAAGAGTGAATGTGCACTTAAAGGGTTAACTTGTACTTGAAGAGTTAATCTTCAAGGCTGTTTCATCACTTCCTCATTGAAGCTATAAAAGCTCATTATTTTGCTTGGTCATTTCCTTTCCTTTCCTTTACTTTTGCCTGAGACAGGGGAGTTGTGTCCAAGCTCCGTGCTTGTATAAGCTTTGTGCTTTTATTGTATTAGCTTGGTGCTTTATCTATATTGTGTTTAAGCTTTGTGCTTGTATAAGCTTTGTGCTTTTATCTATATTGTGTTTTGCTTTGTGCTCTAATCTTGTAATTGCTCAGTGCGTATTCTGTATTTGCTTCGTGCTTATTCTGGATTGTTTATATTTTGTTTATATGTAAATAATACTTATTTAACTAAGTCTGTGTCTTGGCTTTATTACACATCCACGCTCTGTTAAAATTCTCTGCTTGGTATTGTTGAAGGTTTCATAGCTTAGCTAACCGAGACAAGCCAACACATCTTATACTCTGAATATAGCCCCACCCACCCACCAGTCTCCATGCATCCTCTTTCTGGCTGTAAAAATTCCCAAAGGCAGCGGCTTGCATTTTCTGGCTCCATGCTTTGCATTTTCAGCATCCAAACCTTCTGTGAGAGAGCTGTTCAAGGCTGTGGGAAACACAAAACCACATTACCTCCAATCACCACCTCCATGCATCACATTTTTAGCCTTTGCACATCATGCTTTAGGCCTCTGCATGCCCTGTTTTGGGCCTCTGTCACGTCTTGTTTTCAGGTGGCAACTGGTGGCGATGTTTTGGTGAACCCCCAGACTTGAACTGCTCTCAAATGTAGTCTTCGGATGGTGAAAACACAAGATCGTAGTCCAAAATGGCAACCCAGAACAGCTGCTGCCTTGCCTTACTGCTTCCGTGCTCCACCTGCTTTACTCACTGGAGCTCCCTCTGATGATAGAAACATAGAAACATAGAAGACTGACCGGCAGAAAAAGACCTCATGGTCCATCTAGTCTGCCCTTATACTATTTTTTGTATTTTATCTTAGGATGGATATATGTTTATCCAAGGCATGTTCAGTTACTGTGGATTTACCAACCATGTCTGCTGGAAATTTGTTCCAAGGATCTACTACTCTTTCAGTAAAATAATATTTTCTCATGTTGCTTTTGATCTTTCCCCCAACTAACTTCAGATTGTGTCCCCTTGTTCTTCTGTTCACTTCCCTATTAAAAATACTTCCCTCCTGAACCTTATTTAACCCTTTGACATATTTAAATGTTTCAATCATGTCCCCCCTTTTCCTTCTGTCCTCCAGACTATGCAGATTGAGTTCATTAAGTCTTTCCTGATACGTTTTATGCTTAACACCTTCCACCATTCTTGTAGCCCGCCTTTGGACCCATTCAATTTTGTCAATATCTTTTTCTAGGTGAGGTCTCTAGAACTGAACACAGTATTCCAAATGTGGTCTCACCAGTGCTCTATATAGCGGGATCACAATCTCCCTCTTCCTGCTTGTTATACCTCTAGCTATGCAGCCAAGCATCCTACCTGATTTTCCTACCGCCCGACGACTCTGCTCACCCATTTTGAGACTGTCAGAAATCACTACCCCTAAACCCTTCTCTTCTGAAGTTTTTGCTAACACAGAACTGCCAATACAATACTCAAATTGAGGATTCCTTCCCCCCAAGTGCATTATTTTACATTTGGAAACATTAAACTGCAGTTTCCATTGCTTTGACCATTTATCTAGTAAAGCTAAATCATTTACCATATTACAGACGCCTCCAGGAATATCAACCCTATTGCACACTTTAGAGTCATCGGCAAATAGGCAAACCTTCCCTACCAAACCTTCCCCTATGTCACTCACAAACATATTAAAAAGAATAGGACTCAGAACAGACCCTTGTGGCACACCGCTTGTAACCTGTCTCTGCTCAGAATACTTGCCATTAACAATAATGCTCTGATGTCTATGCTACAGCCAGCTGCAAATCCACTGAACTATCCAGGGATTAAGTCCAATCTTCACTAATTTATCTGTCAGCTCTTTATGTGGAACCGTATCAAAGGCTTTGCTGAAGTCTAGATAGGCAATATTCACGACACCACCTTCATCCAACATCTTTGTGACATAGTCAAAGAAATCAATGAGATTAGTCTGACGTGATTTGCCTTCAGTAAAGCCATGCTGATTTGGGTCCAATAAGTTATTGTTTTTTAGGTGCTGATTTATCCTCTTTTTGAGTAGAGTCTCCATCATTTTAACTATAACTGATGTCAAACTAACTGGCCTGTAGTTACCAGCTTCTTCTCTACTGCCATGTACAGTAGTTACAAGCTTCTTCTCTAATGATCAGCTGAAGTTGCTTAGCAGCCCCAAAGTACTCACAAACAGTGAACTAATGTGCTGAAATAAAGTAATAATTTGCTTTTTTTCTTTGTTAAGTCAATTCAGATCCATTTAAAATCCATTTTGTACTATCTAAATCTCAAGCTTGCCAAAATGTGAAATAAAGCATCATATTTTATTCACATTAAACATAAGTATATTTATTCATTAATATATATCCCACTTATTTCGTACTACTCAAATACGTAGCATTCTTTTCTTCAATTTCCCCCCACAGCCTCTTACTTAAGTTTAAAAAGAGAGTTTTTGAGCCGTTATGTTTAACGTTTTCCCTTGTTACTACAAAACAAGAAACAAATAAACAGAATCTCTCCAGAAGATTCCTATGGTTAATTAGTTCCCAATTCCAATTGGCCATTATGGAATTCAAATGATTCCTATTAAATAATCATCCACAGGGGCCGCAGACTGATTCCAATTTCCCATTCTGTGATCAAAAACCAGGCCAAAACTCTAGGGGTAAATTTGGCACTGAATGCTCTATCCTTCCTGGCCCTGTTGTGTGAAATGCAACAAAGGGGATATAATAAAGACACGGAACAGAGAACAATTGAAAAATAAAACCTTTATTTCAATTGAAGCAGTGAAAATTCCATTGCTCTCATTTGCTGCCAGAATTTTGGGATCATAGAGGGAAAAGCAGATAAGTTTATTGTTGACCTCAACCCATTCCTAAGAGGTCTTTAAGGGGCATGCATAAGTGCACCAATGTGCCTACCCATCCCTGTCCTAATGTTCCCATGTATTCATAACCATCTCATGTATTCATAACCATGTTTATACATTTTATGTATTCACAATCATGTTTATACTTTTTCTGTAATCTTACATATAAATCTTATATATTGACAAAATAAATAAAAATAAAGTTTGATCATGTTAGCAAATCCATTTTATTGGTTTTTAAAGGCATCAGCAGTGCTGGAAATAATATTGTCTCTTACCTTTAATTAACTATGGGATGTCTGCTCAGTTACGTTGCTGCATCCTCCTTATTAAATTTACCTTGGCAATTGCAGAATCTGACTTTGGTCATCTTTAGTCAATTTGATTCTGCCTTTATGAAGATAAGCAATATTTTAACAAGAGAAAGTTTGTGGACTCATGTCTCTGTCTCTCTCTTCTGAAAAGGAACATATTCCTAAAATATGATGGGATAATGGACATAGAGAAGTTGAACTTGGTCTCTGTCATATCTTCAGGGAAGTACGTCTTAAAAATAAATTCTTTCCTGAACTTTGTTTCACAAAACAATAGCTTCCAGAAATGTCAAGCAATTGTTCCCCTCATTCCTAACCCCTGAGACAGTACTGTTACTCTATAAATGATGGGATTAGTTTTGCAGTATTATACATTAGATGCCAGATTGAGGAAAACTAAAATAAAGGGGTTTTTTTCTTAGGTGGAAATACTACTTTATCTGATTAAATCTGGGACTGCTTAATATTTGCCATTCTGTTCATGTTACCATCAATTCATGGAGGGGGCAAGCAGAGGCCAATTCTGAATGTAGATATTCAAAATGCAATTTACAATAATCTGGTAGACACTGCTGGAGAAATGAATCCATTTAATGAAAACAAACAGGAAACATTGCCCAATTTTAACAGACAAAATGAGAATCTAATTAAGTTGCAGAAATGACTGGCTTCAGTGTCCCAGAGTTGGGTCTCAGCGGCATTTCTCTTCCCCTCCAATCTTTGCCAAGAATGGAAACAAAATGTGGCATTTTACAGGCCTGACAGCTCCCTGACCTCCATCAAACAAGAAATAACTTTAATATTACTGAAGAAATGTTACTTGCTGGCAAATGGGATAAACGTATCAAGGAGAGTGAGGTGACATTTTTCTCCCCTCCCCTCTTTCTCTCATGATCTAATATCATTTGGTAATGTTGGCTGTCTGTTCATATTATCACACAGAGACTGCGTTGTCTGAAATGTATTGTCTGGTTCACATAAACCATTAAGATAACCCATAAGTGTTCTGCTCACCTTAGACCAAAATGCTCCATTAAGAGACTAGGGCATTAGCAAGGAAAGTTGTCTGTAACAAGATAATTGCTTGGTATTGTTGCTTAATATTGAGAAACTATGTTTAAACACTAAGTCTTCTTTAGTATGTTGTGTGATACCTATAAGAATATAGGTCTTGTTTATTGATCAGGCAAAGTAAAAGCATTTCATAGTAGCTAGCTAAGAGTAGATCAAGAGATTGGCATCAAAACATTTTATTCATTCAAATTACAGTTTTGGTAAAAGCTATAACAGTATTTCTGCACCTTGTCCTGCCTTCAGGGAAGCAATGGCAAACTAAAGAAAGCTTCATAAAGAGTGGAGTTGATAATCACGTTGGAGAAAGGAGTCATTGACTGAACAGACTCCTTGAACTCTTGTCCAGAAGAGAGCAATAGCCCTTAGACTTATATACTGCTTTACAGTGCTTTACAGTCTTCTCTAAGAAGATTACAGAATCAGCATATTGCCACCAGTAATTTGTGTCCTTGTTTTATCCATCTTGGAAGGATGGAAGGCTGAATCAACCTTGAACCTGGTGAGATTTGAACTGCCAACTTGCAGGCAGCCAGAAGTCAGCAGAAATAGCCTGCAGAACTGCACTCTCAGCACTGCACCACTGCAGAAGGTGAGGACTTGAGATTACCTGCAGGGCTGTACACAGATACTCCTCAATGATAAGCAGCATTCCCTGTAAGCTGTGTGCGTGCGCGCCCCAAAATACCCCCCCCGTGCACCCTTTTCCATGGGTGCGCGCTCCCCATCCCCCTGCCAGCTCGTGGGGGGGGAGCAGGGGCGGGGAGGTGCGGCAATAGGAGGAAAGGGAGCCTCGGCCGCCCCTGCCTCCCCACAGTGCCTCTGGCCAAACGTGCCCCTGGCTTCTCGGCCCTGCCCCCCCGCCTGCCCGATCCACCTCCGCCGCCTCCTGCCTTGGGGCGCGACTTCTCCCGCGGCGGTGGCGGCTGCAGGACGAAAGTGCTGCCAGCCAGGGGGCTGTGAGAGAGAGGGATTTCTCTGTGCGCTTCGGGAATGCCCGCCCCTCTCACAGCTCCTTTGCTGGGAGCACTTTCGTGCCAGACTTCCAGCAAGGGGGCTGCAGTAGAGGCAGGGCAGGTGTTCCCGAAGTGCTCGGAGAAAGCGCTCTCACAGCCCCCTCACCGTCAGTGCCTCCGTTCCCGAGCTCCGCCTCACAGCTGATCACCCTGCTGCCGCCCCACGGCTACTGCCCAATGCCGCTGCTGAGAGAAAGAGAGAAAGGGGGGAGAGAGATAGCAAGAGAGAGAAGAGAAAGAAAGCAATAGAGAGAGAGAAAGAAAACAAGAGAGAAAGAGAGAGAGAGAGATGAAAGGGGGGAGAGAGAGATAGCAAGAGAGAGAAGAGAAAGAAAGCAAGAGAAATAGAAAGAAAGAGTGAGAGAGAAAGAAAGAAATAGAGAGAGAGAAAGAAAATGAGAGAGAGAGAAAGAGAGAGAGAGAGAGAGAGAGAGGGCGAGAGGGGGAGAGAGAAAGAGAGAGAAATGACTCTTGATTTAAAGCATATGGTAAAAAACACCCAAATAATAACAGAGAAAAAAAAACCCAGCCGTTTGTGTGTGTGTGTGTGTGTGTGTTTGTGTGTGAACTCTTGAACCATTTCCAGTAGCTCACCTCTAATTGGAAATGGTTCAAGAGTCCACACACACAAACACACACAAGAGGGGAGGAGACAGGGATGGAAAAAGAGAAGATAATAATAGTAATAGATTTTGGGTTTGTTTTATTATTAATTTCTTTTAATAAAAAAGAAGGGAAATTTTTTCTTGTTTGTTTGTTCGTTCATTCGTTCGTTCGTTCATTCATTCATTCATTCATTCATTCATTCATTTATTTATTTATTTATTTATTTATACTTCTATGCCGCCCAGTCCCAAAGGGACTGTCGCTCAGACACTATACTTTTCCACCCATACCGAAAAAAAATTAGAGGGAACATTGATGATAAGATCATAAACATAGCACTCTCCACTGGTTTTCAGAGATCTGGGAGTCTGGAGAGTCAGTTTTGCCAGAGCCACAGTTCAGAGCCTTCAAAGGGATACTGGATTTGCCCATTTTCTTTCTTAATTATTGTGGATTACTTTTAGGATACTAAGAACCCTTAGAAGGGCTGGTTTTACTATACTGTGTGATTTTCCTTCTACCAGTAGTAGCATAAAATGTATGTATGTTTTAAACTTTTAAAAAATCCGCTTTTTTATTTGGGAAAAAAGTAGCAAAAGGGTGTTTGGAATACCCTAAATTTTGGGATAATTTTTAACCAACTGAGATACCAGATTGACTGATAATAATATTTTGAAATAAGAATATTACCTCTACCTTGTTTAAAATTTTATTTAAAATATATGAATATTTTGAGCTTAGATGTAAGAAATGGCAAATGTTTTTTGGATGAGAGAAAAATATGAAAACAAGAGACATGTTGAAGGTTTGCTATTATGGACAATCCATAAGAATAACTTAAAAACAGAAGATCCAGTAATACAGAATGGGCGAGGGGGGAGTGTTCCATCTATAGAAAAAATTAATCATATTTGGCAACAAGGTACACGGAACCTTCTCCTTAGACCAGTTCTCAAGCTTTCTAATGCCACGGCCCCTTAATGCAGTTCTTCGTGTTGTGATGACCTCCAACCATAAGTCTCACCCAATTCTCTCAACAGAGCTTTAAGATGATTGGCAGGAAGGTCAAAGGGACAACCCAACTATAAACCCCTGATTGATCAGATTGTGAAAATGTGTTCCAAGGCGCCACGATAGAAGCTTTAGTTCCTAACACCATGGGAAATTTGTCTTTTCCCATGGTCTTAGGCAACCTGTGTGAAATGGTTGTTTGACATGCAAAGGGGTCCCAACCCCCAGGTTGAGAACTACTGCCTTAGTCTGTCTGATACTATAGAAATAGCAAGAAGAGACAGAAGATGATACAATAAAACTTTAGGCAGTTTGACAAGATAATATATATATATATATGCTGGAACAATGAATGAAACCACTTGAAGTTTTAATAGTTATAAGAGACATACAAATGAGAAAGAGTGACTTGGATATTGTTCTGTCGGGCTCTCTGGTAGACTCCTCCCAAAAATTCACAGGTACAAATTTCAGACACACACACGTTTGAAAATTCAAAACAATGTTCTTTATAATGAAAATTCACTTAAACCAAGTCCTCTTTTGGTATAGCAAAGAGCACTTGTCTCCAAACAAACTGGTAATTTATAGAAGTCCCTTATCAGTTTTATTATACTTAGCTTGCAGCTGTGAGGCAATTCACAGTCCTTCTTCTTTTACAAAGTGAAACACACTTTGCCCTGGTTTAGTTTCAAAGCGGTGAAAAATCAGCACACAAAAGGTCAAAGTCAGTAAAGCAGTCACAAAACACAACAATTAGATAATCCTCCACAATGGCCAAACCCACAGGCTGCTATTTATAGCAGCCTCACTAATTACCACAGCCCCACCCAACCACAGGTGGCCTCATTTTCTTTGATAATAATCTCTCAGTTATTGTTGCCTATGCATTGCTCTCCGCATGCGTGGCTGTATCATGAACTCTTGTTCTGAATTCAAGGAGGAGCTAGATACTTGATCTCCTTCTGAGCTGTCTGCCCCACTCTCCTCCTCCCTGTCACTCATGTCTTCTTGGTCAGAGGAGCCTTCATCATCAGATTCCACCAGGGGCAAAACAGGCCTGTAGCATGTGGATGTCTCCCCCCCATCCACAATCCTTGGGGCAGGAGCTGGGCCAGAGCTAACCACAACAGATATATAGTAGTTTTTGGTTCAGAAAAGTGACTTGGGCAGTTTTCTTACTTTGGATCAATAATAAAGATGCAATGTGCTTATAAAAGAATTTTTCAGAGAAAAATCAAGAAAGAAGAAAATAAACTTTTGGGATATTATTTCAAAGAGATTGATATTAAGACCATTACAACTGGAAAGGTTTAAAAAGTTGGCTTATATGACCAAGATTAAAATATAAATGAATCTTTCTTCTAGTAGCTTTCACAGGATTTTTCTTGACCTGAACAGGGGGATAAAATATGGGAAGAAGAGAGGTTTTGATGCATTTTTAAAGAAAGTCATAAGCTTTGGTATTAAAGTATGATAGCATTAAAATTAAAGAGGGGATGATAAGAAATTAATTTATGGAACATCATTTGAAGAGATTAAAGATTAAAAGTTTTAATATGTTGTTTCGGGTGGCTGTTAATGGATTTTTTTATGAAGTTTGATGAGGTTTTAAAGACTTATTTAGAGATAAGATATGGGGAGAAAGGGTAGAGTGTAACTCCCAGCTCTATTTCTCAACTTCTTCCATAATGAGAACAAACTAAGACTGAAGGATGGTAAGGTCAATTGCTGTGATCTATAGAAATTCCATCTCATTGACCAGATGCTTCATCACAGACTCTGCCAATTTTGAGTGAATGCTGCTGTGTTTAGATTACCAGGACAGTAAAGGAATACTTTTTTAAAAAAAATTGTATTGAAATTTTAAAAGTACAAAGATAGAAAACTGATAAAATTATATATATATGATACAGGATACAGGAGATGTGTATATACAGGATATATATATGATACAGGAGAAAAGCCTGATGCAGGAGATGAGCCTGTAACCTAGAGGCTAAGGCCACTGCCTTACAAGGCAGAGCCCCAGGTTCAAATCTCAGTAAGGGTGTGGCTACCTGATGAAGGCAAATAAGCCCGAAATAGATCTATAGCCAGAAATCTCTGAAACTTACATGGGAGGAAACCCGAATATGCCAAAACCTTCATACCTGTACCCGTGAAAATCGACGAAAACAAAAATCTACAAAAACATACATATATACATACATACATACATACATACATTCAAAATGTATCAAAATTGGTAACAAGTACAGAAATATTCCTCCTTCTTTCTTTTCCTCTCTGCATGTTACCTTTTAAAAATATTATGTATATATTTTTTATTGGTTTTTTATCCTTGTACTTTTAACATTTCACTACGAATTGCTATTTTAAAAAACATAATATTATTCCTATACTGTCCTGGCAATCTAAATACAGCAGCGTTCACTCAAAATGTGTGTGTGTGTGTGTGTGTATGTGTGTGTGTACGCACGCACACATACACACCTATATATATATTATGAATTTTCATATTTTTGTTTACATAGTTCTTCATCATTTCTCTCTACAAATACAAAATAAAAAAAACCCTTCTCTTACTCAAATCCCTGTGATATAAGTTGCTTCAGAACTTCCATCTAGGATACTGTCCTGGATAATACATATGTTATTAGGAGGGCAAAAAATGTGACCCAGATTATAGGTAGCCATTTCTGTGGCTCACAGGGCCACAGAATTGATGAACTCAATTTGGGCCTTTTTTTTCATTTTAGGAATGTTTTAAATCTTTATTTATTTATTTATTTATTACTTAGATTTGTATGCCGCCCCTCTCCGAAGACTCGGGGCGACTCACAACATGTAAAAACAAATCATAAGCAATCAGACAAATTTAAAATATTTAAATATTTAAAAACCCCATATGCTAACAGACACACACACAGACATACCATGCATAAATTAAACGTGCCCAGGGGGAGATGTTCAGCTCCCCAGTTGAGGTACCTACTGGTACTTCATCCCTTCAAACCCCAGCATTAGTTTTGGCACACAAAAAGTGATTTTTTAAAAAAAACAAACAACTACTGCATAAAAATACTGGAGATAGGTTGCAGGAGAAATTGTCTCTCAAGATTTTTTATATCCTAAAAACTACAGTCCTTTTTTAAAAAATCACAATGTGTAATTTGAGATCTTAATTTCATTCTAGCTGCATGCAGGACCACAGAATACATTTAGTCTGTGTCATTAATGTAGGTATACTAATTCTCTGAATACTTACCTTGGAACAATTAAAATTGATCTTAGTGGAAATTACAGACAATTTAAGTATAGGATTAGGTTGGAAGTCAATATAAAGTGCTAGATTTCTTTAACAGAGGTGTCTAGCAGTTGGAACAAGAAATCTTAAAGCAGAGCTATTACTAGACATAGTTAAAAATGCTATATTTCCTACCAATAAGATGGGATTCACTTTGCTGTATATGTCAAGTTTATTAAGACACCTTTAGTTATCAAATGATCATGAAGGCTAAACAAATAGCGCCGGCGGACTTACCCGCCGGCAGCGTTTGCGGGAGGGCCGGGAAGACACCGGACCCCTGGCGGCCGCCATCTTGGTGCTCGGGCGAAGTCTTGCAAGGCGAGACTTCGCCCGAGAGTCAGGCCAACAAGGCCTGACTGCTGATAGGTCCGGGCGGGGCTTGCCGGCCCTATTTAAGGGCGTGCAGGCCCGGGCTCAGCCTTTTCGCCCGGACTATTGCCCTGAGCAGACACTCGGCTGGGTGCCTGCTCTTTCGGTGGCCATTTTGGATGGCCTCGTGTCGCGTCCGCCATTTTGTGGCCTCCTGAATTGCGGCGAAAAGGCCTTTGCAGTGCGGCGGGAGCCGCTTATTCTCTGCGGAGTCAGCATCGGCTGGTCTCCGCTGCGGTTTGCTTGCTCCGGTTGTCCCCCGGGACCGGGGGTCATGGGGGCGGGGCACCCATTTCAGGGAGCAGTGTGTGGGCTCTCCTTGGCGAGGGGTTTGGGGCTGGGATAAAGCCACATTCAGCCGAGTTTCCCTCATTTCATTCGCCCCGGGTGGGGCCTTCACTTTGGCCCAGTAGGGTGGACAGGGCGGTGGGGTTTTCACTTCACCGCTTTGAGGGTTTGCCTGTCGTCGGGCCTCCCCTTGGTAGGGCCTGTGGGCTCGTTGGTCGGCCTTCCCCTTTTTTCTTCATGGCCCCAAAGAAGAGGCCAGCTCTGAGGCCTTCTGCCCGGGCTCGGGCCAGCATGGAGGGGGCCCCTGCGGTGGGCCCACCTGAGGGGGTGGTGGGGTTTATGCCCACAGCCCCTCACCTTGATGTTTCTCCCTCTCTTTCTTGGGCCAGGGTCCTGGAGAGGTTGGACGAATTGGAGCATTGGCGGTCCGGATTGGGCCCGGGCGGGCCCCCCCGGCTGCATCGGCGGCCTGGGGAAGGGATCTGGAAGAGGAGGTGGCCCAGGCCGGGCAGATGGCCCAGACCGGGCAGATGGCCCAGACCGGGCAGATGGCCCAGTCGGGGCAGATGACGGCGTTGCAGGGCCCCACTCGGATGGGCCCCCCGTGGATGTCTTCAACCCCGTATGGGGCAGGTGAGGCTGCACCACACTTGTCCGCCACATCGCTCCTCCCCTTGCAGGGTCTGGGGTTTAACCCGCCTGGTTTGGAGAGTGGCGCTAGTTTTCTGGGGTCCCCTTCAGGCACATGCGGTCAGGTTTGGTCCCCGCCGGCTCTGCCAGCAGTGGCGCCGGGGGTAGTTTTCCCCACCGGGGCCTGGGGCAGGGGGTTGGACCCCTCCGGCGCCCGCTATTATGCCCCCGCCCCCTTTGGTGTATCCACCGGGGCTAGGGGTGCTGGGAACGGGGGCCTCCACCGTGTGGGACCTGTTCGCCAGCATCAAGGCTGGGGCCATCCCATGTGGGCTGCCGGCCACTCCCCTGGGGTACCACCTCCACCCTTCGGTGAAGGAGGCGGAGGGGGGAGTATGTGGACCTCTTCTCCCTATTGAACAGAGAGGTCCCCAAGCAGGAAAAGGATGTAGTGCCCGGGGAAAAGCCTAAAAAGACCAAAGTCACCAAGTGTTTCAGCTCATGGCTGTACGCTTTCCTGACTTATGCATCAGTGGTAATTCAAAGGCAGCCGGCTAGGGCCGCTTCTATGCTCAAATATATTGACCTAATCGCTAGGGCTCATTTTGAGTATAAAGGTACTATCTGGCGTCATTACGACAAAGGCTTTAGGATGCGGATAGTTAGTGGGGGGTCAGAGGTCGACGCCTAGGTTTCTCCCTTGTGGGGTGCCTCAGGGGTCGGTCCTCTCCCCCCTGCTATTTAACATCTACATGAAACTGCTGGGCGAGATCATCCAAGGACATGGGGTGAGGTATCATCAATATGCAGATGATACCCAGCTTTACATCTCCACCCCATGCCCAGTCAACGAAGCGGCGGAAGTGATGTGCCGGTGCCTGGAGGCTGTTGGGGCCTGGATGGGTGTCAACAGACTCAAGCTCAACCCGGATAAGACGGAGTGGCTGTGGGTTTTGCCTCCCAAGGACAATCCCATCTGTCCGTCCATCACCCTGGGGGGGGGGAATTATTGACCCCCTCAGAGAGGGTCCGCAACTTGGGCGTCCTCCTCGATCCACAGCTCACATTAGAAAAACATCTCTCAGCTGTGGCGAGGGGGGCGTTTGCCCAGGTTCGCCTGGTGCACCAGTTGCGGCCCTATCTGGACCGGGACTCATTACTCACAGTCACTCATGCCCTCATCACCTCGAGGTTCGACTACTGTAATGCTCTCTACATGGGGCTACCTTTGAAAAGTGTACGGAAACTTCAGATCGTGCAGAATGCAGCTGCGAGAGCAGTCATGGGCTTACCTAGGTATGCCCATGTTTCACCATCACTCCGCAGTCTGCATTGGCTGCCGATCAGTTTCCGGTCACAATTCAAAGTGTTGGTTATGACCTTTAAACCTGCTGTTCTGTTCGGAAAAACTTCCTAATGTTATGTTCGGGTCACATACGACCCGGACCAAAAACTCTTCATTTGAAGTGCTTATGTTTGGTCAATTTGAAAACTTTTTTCACTTGGAAAGTAGTCTGAACATTTCTGCACACAATGATATGAAAATTGAAATGAAAAAAGTAAATCTTATTGGTTTATTTTGCGGATATATTGCATGCCCCCCCCCCGTTTTTGTGAATTTTTTCAATTTATGGATAGTTTTGCTTGCAAAATCCAATCTATTTTATTAAAGTTGGTGTGGGATTGGTAGCTTGAACATTTCTGAACATAATGATATGAAAATTGAACTGGAAAAATTGATGCATATTGGTTTATTTTGTTGATGAAATGCATGCCCCTCCGTTTTTTTGAAATAGTCTTCACTTTATGGATAGTTTTGCTAGCAAAATCCATTCTATTTTACTAAAGTTGGTGTGGGATTGGTAGCTTGAACATTTCTGAACATAATGATATGAAAATTGAACTGGAAAAATTGACAAAAATTCACAAAAAAGGGGGGGGCATGCATTATATCCACGAAATAAACCAATAAAATTTACTTTTTTCATTTCAATTTTCATATCATTGTGTGTAGAAATGTTCAAACCTGTTTCCAGGTGAAAAAAGCTTTCAAAAAGACCAAATATAAGTACCTAAAATGATCAATTTGCAGTCCGGGTCAAATAGACCCGGGAACATAACATTAGGGAGTTTTTTTTTTCAGCAAGAAAGAAACCCCCCACCCCCCAAAAAAAATTCTCATAGAGAGAACCCCTGAAATGATGAAAACTCATGGAATTTCAAGTTTCAGATATGCAGGGAAAATGTTTTACAGGGACTCAAACTTGGTTTCGGGTCACATACGACCCGAACAGAACAGCAGGGTTAAAGCCCTTCATGGCATTGGACCAGAATATCTCCGAGACCGCCTGCTGCCGCACGAATCCCAGCGACCGATTAGGTCCCACAGAGTGGGCCTTCTCCGGGTCCCGTCAACTAAACAATGTCGGTTGGCGGGCCCCAGGGGAAGAGCCTTCTCTGTGGGGGCACTGGCCCTCTGGAACCAACTCCCCCCGGAGATTAGGTCTGCCCCTACTCTTCCTGCCTTCCGAAAACTCCTTAAAACCCACCTTTGCCGTCAGGCATGGGGGAACTGAAACATCTTCCCCTGGGCATGTTTAATTTATATATGGTATGCCTGAGTGTATGTCTGTTAGTATATGGGGTCTTTTTTAAATCGTTAAATATTTTAAATCTGTTTAGATTATTTATGATTTGTTTCCACGTGTTGTGAGCCACCCCGAGTCTTCGGAGAGGGGCGGCATACAAATCTAAGTAATAAATAAATAAATAATAAATAATAAACATGCATGCGGGAATTGTGGGGGGACCCATGCCTCTTCTGTGTGCCCCCGCCCCAAGAAGGGGGCGGAAAAGAAGGGTGGGGGTCCAGGGAAACCTCCCCCACCTACTGGGGGAAAAGGGGCCCAGCCCAATTAATTTAAAAGCACTTGAGGGTTGGTTGATTGACTACCACCCTCGCTCGAGAGCGGCTGCTCTCTTGCTAGGTTTCTCCAAGGGATTCAGGATCCCTTACGTGGGGGCTAGGCAGGCCTTCATGTCCGACAACCTTAGATCGGTTGTGGGACATGAAGACATTGTTAGGGATAAGATTAGGAGGGAGGTGGCCGAGGGCAGGGTCCTCGGGCCTTTCCCGGAGCCGCCCTTCCCGAATCTTAGAGTATCCCCATTGGGGGTGGTCCCCAAAAAGGCGAGTGGTGAATTTAGGTTGATTCACCACTTGTCTTTTCCTAAAGGGGAGTCAGTGAATGATTTCATTCCTGACGAACTTTGTTCAGTCGGGTACACATCCTTTGATGCGGCCGTGGCCATGGTTAGGAAGTGTGGGGTTGGAGCCCTTATGGGTAAATGCGACATTAAGTCGGCATTCCGGCTCCTCCCCATACACCCAGACGACTTCGAGCTGTTGGGCTTCCATTTCGAAGGTGGTTTTTATGTAGACAGGGCTTTACCCATGGGTTGCTCTGTCTCATGTTCCCTTTTCGAGAGCTTCAGCACCTTTCTGGAGTGGGCGCTCAGGAGGCGCAGTGGTCTGAGTTCGGTCATTCACTACCTTGATGATTTCTTGGTGGCGGGGCCTGCGTGTTCGGAGCAATGCTTTGCTCTAATGCGGGACTTCGAAGCCCTTTGTGCTCAGTTGGGGGTACCTTTAGCCTCTGAGAAGACCGAAGGCCCCGCCACCAAGATTACCTTCCTCGGTATTGAATTGGACTCAGAGGAGCAATCTTCCAGATTGCCCCTGGACAAATTGATCAAAATCAGGGATAAGCTCGATACGGTTCTGGGCTGCAGGAAGGTCACTCTTCGGCAGCTCCAGGAACTAGCTGGTATACTTAATTTTGCCTGCCGGGTTGTGGTGCCGGGCAGGGCCTTTTCTAGGAGGTTATATACTGCGATGAAGGGGCTTCGTTTGCCCCATCATCGTACCCGCTTATGTGCAGGGGTCAGGGCTGACCTCTGCGTGTGGCGGGAGTTTTTAGACCAATTTAATGGGCTGTCTTTTTGGAGGCACGAGCTTCTTTTGGAAGCTGAGTTGCAGCTCTGTTCCGATGCTGCGGGAACTTGTGGTTTTGCGGTAGTGTTAGGTGACCAGTGGTGCTGGTCGGTCTGGCCTCCGGAATGGAGTGCCTCTTCACTGGTTAAGGATTTGACTTTTTTGGAGCTCTTCCCCTTGATAGTGGCCCTAGAGCTTTGGGGGGAGCAGTTTAGGGACAAGACTGTGCATTTTTGGTGTGAGCGGTTGTCCATGTTGTGAATGCCCTGTCCTCTAAGAGCGACAGGGTCATGCGGCTTGTCCGCCATTTTGTGCACAGGTCCTTGTCCCTAAACACGTTGTTTTTGCCTAGGCATGTCCCCGGGCTAGATAACGGGGTTGCTGATGTCTTGTCCCGTGGTCAGTTGTCCAGGTTTTGGACCCTGGCCCTGTGGGCCAGAGAATCGCCAGAGGCATTCCCAGACCACCTTTGGAGCCAGGGTGGGCTCCCGAGCGGTGGAGAGATGAGGCCTCCAGGGCTATCACCTTCTCGGTAGCACTAGGCACCCTGTGGACTTACCAGCATGCAGGTAAGGAGTTTGGGGATTTCAGGCAGGATAGGGGTTACCCCCGTAGTTGGCCTGCCCCTGTTGAGCACCTGGCAGAATTTTGTGTCCAGCTTAGGCAGCGTGGCCTTTCAGTTAGGACTATTAGGTCCAGGTTAGCCGGCCTCGCCTTTCTGTCCAAGGCGGGGGGGGGGGGGGGTGGTTAGGGATTTTTCTGGTGACTTCCGCATTCGGAAGATGCTGGAAAACTGGGTGAGGGAGCGACTGGGATCCCCTTGTGACACTCATCAGGCCCTGACGGTTCAGCAGCTGTCCCTGATAAATCAGGCTTTAGACAGTCTGTGTGCCTCCTTGTACGAGGCCCGTCTTTTTAGGGCAGCAACTTGTGTCATGTTTTTTGGGGCCCTCAGGGTCAGTGAGGCCATGGCCTCTTCTAAAGCTGACACGTCGCTCCGTCCCTTCCAGTATGCTGATCTGGCCTTCAGGCGGGGGGGGGGGTATCCCTTGTAGTAAGGCATTCTAAGACAGATCAGCTGCACAGAGGGGTTTGTATTGAGCTAAGCGCGGCCGCCGACCAGTCTGTGTGTCTGGTGGCCGCCTTGCAGCATTAGTGTAGTTTACGTGGGTCAGGGCAAGGGTACCTTTTTAAGCATCTGGACGGTACCCCTTTGACCCGTTATCAATTTTGGGCGTTAGTGTCCAGGGCAATGGCTCAGGTAGGCATGGATCCCACCGGCTATGGAATGCATTTGTTCCGTATCGGCGGCGCCACTAGCGCAGCACTTTCTGGTTTCCCGGCCCAGTGGATTCAGGAGATCGGCCGCTGGCTGTCAGCGGCATATTTGGATTATGTTAGGCCCGCTGAGGATTCTAGGCAGGGCTTAGGCTAGGTAACCTCTCTGTGTGTCCTCTTCCAGGTCCCCATGCCAACACGAAACCGACGGCGCTGCTGTGTGGCCACAGCATGATATTTTGGGCCGGCCGCTCAGCAGCCAGAAGCGCCATCGGGACCCAGTTGTCATTGGGACGGTGGGTCAAGGTCGTTTGGATGGGCCGAAGAGGTATGCGGTGGGAGGGACTCCTGCCGGCGATGCTGGGGGGGCAGCATCCCACGGCTGCACCCAGCGGTACTGGGCGGGCGGCTTCCCAGGGTCGCGCCCAGGTTGGACTGAGAGGGCGGCATCCCATTGCTGCGCCCAGATGGCTGGTCTTGCACCTCGGTGGCAATGACCTGTGCCTGCTTGGGGGTCTACCATTGATCATCCAGGCGAGCAAAGACCTGCGGCGACTTTGCTCTGTGTGGCCCAACACGCAAGTGGTGTGGTCAGAGATCCTCCCGAGGATCGTGTGGAGGGACGCCATTTCCCTTAGGGCCATTCACCGGGTCAGGCGTAGAGAAAATAAGGCCCTGGGCAGAATAGTCAGGGAATTAGGTGGGGTTGTAGTGGCCCATCCCCTCATCACTGTAGATTGGCCGTGGCTTTACCGGGCCGATGGCGTTCACCTGTCAGAACAGGGGAACGCCATTTTCTTACAGGACCTGCAGTGGTCTCTGCGTGAGCTGGCGCAGCTAGAGGGGGGAGTCGGGGGGCCAAGATAGAGATCTGACCCCCGCTCCGTGGCAGGTTAGGGGCGGAAAACTGGGTGGTGGTTTAGCAACTGCGCGTTCTCCCTTGGGCATCTTTGGGGATGATTGACAGGTTCTCTCCAAGCTTATGGTGGAAGCGACCTGAGCAGTTGGGGGAAACTGTCTTTGGGTCCCGCACCTTTAAGTCCCCTGTTAGGGGTTAGCCGGCTGGACCCCCCTCATGCAAGTGCATGGCATGGTCTCAGGTGAGGGAGGGGTCCCTCACCTGGACTAGCATCGAGCTACGCCCATAAGTTGCCCAGGAAGTTTATCTGACGTCATTTTCCGCCCCGGAAGTATTTGTTTGACCCTGCAGGTCCATTGTTTGGGTCATAGTTTGGTATGTTAATTTATGCTAATTTAATTAAATAAATTATGCTAATTTATTATTAATAAAAATGACCCAGTTTAAATCCAGCTCTTGTGTCCGTGTCGTTACTCCGTCTCTCCTGCAATACACAAAGGAAAACAAAAAGATACATGAGATCAGACAAGTAGACAGGGAAAAAGCAGGTTAAGGATATCTTGATATACACATACTGTATGTCACAACTAAAAGAAATATCACCACAATTTCAAGGAAAGGGAAGCAAAATTTATTTATTTGTTTATTTGTTTGTTTGTTTGTTTGTTTGTTTATTTAATTGGATTTATATGCTGCCCCTCTCTGAAGACTCTTGGCAGCTTGCAACACATTAAAAAGTAGAACAACGGTTGTTAAATTTTATTCCATAGTAGGGCTATCTTATTGGAGTTGCAGTTCAGTACTTCACAGTCATTAGACAGCAGCAAACTGAATGAATTCCTGCAGTGAAGGGCTACCAAAAAAATTTACTACCACACTGTGGGCGTGGCTTATGCAGGATGCCCTGGATTTTCTTTCAACGTCTTTCAATGCAATTTGGGTTTTCTGGGGTGGAGCTTCATTTTTGCTACCCCACTGTGTCTCCCCCCCCCCCCGTCCATGCAGCAACCCACCCCTGCATTCCTTCCATTTAGTAGACATCTAGATTTTCCAACCCAGAACTGATAGTTCTACAGTTTTTCCACTTCTCTTTGTGTTAATTTTTAATTAATTCTCTCCTATTTCTACAAAATTCTGCAAGATGCATAGAACAAGTCAGTAAATACATAAGATGATTCTATTTTATGGGATAATAACTGAAAATTCTCTTATAGTTTTGGGACTTTAATATCCATTCTGGGCTAGAATGACCAGCTGCATACCATGTTACCCCGAAAATAAGACACTGTCTTATATTAATTTTTGCTCCAAAAGTTGTGCTACGTCTTATTTTTTGGGGGGGGGGTGCCTTATATTTCTCAAATAAGACAAATTCACAGGCAAAAAAGATGACACCCCCAAAGAAAGTGTACTGTACGGTACACTGATTATGGTACGGTACCTGTCAGTATGGCACCCACACACACAAACGACGGCACTTATATGGTACAACAGTATACGCCCACTATTGCAGCTTCCGGCCACCAGAGGAACTATTGTCTAGGCACTGTAGTGGAGACTGTAATGGCGGTGAGACAGCAGCAGACTGTGTCTGCTGTACTGGACGGTACAAAGCGATGGAAGGGGCCAGCAGGGGATGCCACATTATTACGGTACCGCTATGAACAGCTTTGAATGGTACCGTATGTTTTTCCACCGTACCGTATGTAAACTTGACTATGCCTTATTTTCGGGGGGTGCCTTATATTAGCAAATTCTGCAAAACCTCTGACATGCCTTACTTTTGGGGTACGTCTTATTTTCGGGGAAACAGGGTAGTATCTGACATTAAAATACAGTATGACCAATGGGCTATTGGTTATACGCTGAGTCAAAGCCACTCCCTGCTGAAATAAGTTCAATTGTTCTTAATTATTCTTTGTGTAATTTTGTATGTCAATGCAAGAACCTGGCGATCTTACATATTATTTAAAGATTAATATCAGAAAGTAAGAATTATTTGTCTTGCTGGTCACTTTTTCCTGTTTACTAGCCAGGAGTGAGAAATTGGAACATTCCAGGATGCTGTGTAAAACTGGCATTACAAAATAACATGTTCAGTTGTTTCTACATGTCCTGGGTCACAAAGGCATACTTCCAGCTAGGTGTGCTGAAGGTAATGCATTACATAGGGCTAAGATGAAAGACCGTCTTTGGTTGGGAAAATTAAGAAGTGTAAAATACATGGCTATGGGTGTTAATATGTAACTGGTAAGATAGGGCAATGCCACAGGAAGAACAGATATGTTAATAATGCTGAACTTCAAAAGCATTTTGAGAAAGGATCTATAGAAGCTCTCCTTTTTAAACATGTGCTATGCTGTCTCAATTAATTATGCTTCAAGATTTGAGAACCAGGATGCAAGGGTTCATAAACAACCTTTTTTTTCTTAGAGAAAACAAGAGCTTATAATAGAATAATTATTCTCCATAAAGTAATGCTACTTAAAACCTTTGAGATTCTACAAAAGGAACATAATTTATCTAAAAAGGTTCAACCACAATATATCCAGTTAAAACAGTTGTTATTTACATGTTTGGTCCTGATGCCCTTGCAGCCTCTTAAGTGCCAGAGGCATTATGTTTTCTAGAGATGGTTCTACAGAGGAATCATTGAGTCTGTCATCTGCACCTCTATAACTGTCTGGTTTGGTTCTGCAACCCAACAAGACTGACACAGACTTCAGAGGATAATCAGAACTGCAGAAAAAACAATTTCTGCCAACCTGCTTTCCTGTATACTGCACGAGTCAAAAAGAGGGCGATGAAAATATTTACTGACCCCTCACATCCTGGACACAAATTGTTTCAACTCCTACCCTCAAAACGTCACTACAGAGCACTGCACACCAAGACAACTAGACACAAGAACAGTTTTTTCCTGAATGCCATCACTCTACTAAACAAATAATTCCCTCAACACTGTCAACTTTTTACTAAGTCTGCACTTCAATTTCTACTAGTTTTTTCTCATCATTCCTATCATCATTTTCTTCCCACTTAGGATTGTATGACTGTAACTTGCTGCTTGTATCCTAAATTTTTTATTAATATTGATTGTTTCTTCATTGCTTATTTAACCCCTATGACAATCATTAAGTGTCGTACCACATCATTCTTGACAAATATATATTTTTTCTTTTATGTACACTGAGAGCATATTCACCAAGACAAATTCCTTGTGTGTCCAATCACACTTGGCCAACAAAGAATTCTATTCTATTCTATTCTATTCTATTCTATTCTATTCTATTCTATTCTATTCTATTCTATTCTATTCTATTCTATTCTATTAACTAAACTGACAGTTTATTACTACTGACATTTAAAAAGAATAACAATAAATGTGCACAATGTACAAGAAATTTGGAATGGAAAATTGTAGTATTCTATAGAACATAGTAAATAGCCTCAGGTTTTAAGACAACTGAAAATTTGTTCCTAAGGATGTAAAATCTAGGTAATACAACAAACACTTTTTTAGGATTATTAGAGCCCTCAGGGAATATTTTTAAATTGTTGACTCTCATCGTTGATAAATTTGAAGGAACAATAATACATAGATTATGTGTGTAATTTCTCATTGGTTAAATATTATTGTAATGCTGAATCAGGTTCTTTGAAACTGGTTCAGAATCAAATTAAGATTGTAATTAAAGATTGACACATGGACTATACTACATTTTATTATCAGATGCCCCTGATATTTGCTGGTTGGACTCCTGGGAATTCTTTTGTAATAGGCACAGTGATATTATCTCATCTCTTTTCTCTGAGAGAAATTTTAATCTGCACAATAACCTGGGTAGATATGATGTCTTCCATAAATCACAAATTGCCACCATTATTGTTAACTGTTAGGTTTATATACTACATTTTTAAATTGTAGTTAAGGGTGCTGTACTTAATACTTCCTCCACTAATTAGAGGAAGAACAATCTCAGAACAACAATCCTACAAAGTAAACTGAGAAGAGAAACAGTGATTGGTCCAAAATAATCTAATGAGCTTCTATGGCTCAGGAGTGGGGTAGAGGCTTAAAATGTGTTCCATTAATCTATTCAAGCAATCGCTTTATCATATTAGCTGTAGACCTGGATGTATTTTTGATTTGGAATGAGCAGAAGAGCCATTGAATTTATGGCAAAACCTGGAAAATGAAAACTAATATATAAAAATCAAGCTTCTGAAAAGAGATAAATTTAGAGATTATTAGGTTTTGTTTCACAATCTTCATTCTTCTGGTTATTTTGAGGAGGATAGAAATAAAATAGATAAATAGACAGACTGACTGACTCCTGCAGTTCTAGCTTAGATAATTATCTAATGTGTATACAGAATTAGATTTAATTAGATTTTAAATGGTTTTAGTCCAAGAAAATCTTGGACAATGTTAATGTTAAACTTTAAATGCCTATCAATGTCTTTCTTAAGTTATTAAGGAAGAAATCTGCAGAGGTTGAAGTAGTTAATCTAATTGTCTTCATTCTTCTGATCATTCTTTCAATAGGAGGCAAACCAGACATTGTAGGTAAGACTTGTATTTGATAAAAACAGGTTGAATGACATGCAATTATTTCTAAATTTTCAAATGAATATGTATTAGGTATTTTTTTCACCTCTTTACTGTTGACAAGTTAATCAGTGACTAATTATATTGTATAACTTTTTAAAAAATACATTTATTTTGGCACACTTCATCTGTCATTTTATTATTCTATATAACTTATTAAAATATTGAAAACAAATTTATGCTTAGAAAAGCAGAATCTCAAATACTGGTTGTTACTTACAAGCAAGTTCAAAGTCCAAACTATCGGATGCAAATCCATTAAGTTGGCCCATTGCTTTATGTACAGTATATTATTTAACATTCCTAAATCAAGAAGTACTGTGGTTAGCTAAGCATAAGGGTTGATCAAAAGAATAATTATACTTCATTGAAAGGATAAAACTGTTCCTGTCTTGCAATTTAAGTCACTGATATATTTGGTCTGTCAACATTTGAATTAGATTAACTTCATTTGTTTGTTAAAGGGGCAAAGAATTGGGCTTTTAAGTAATCAAAATGAATTTTTGTGAAGTTCTGTTGATATGATTATTTCCCACTTGATTTGGATACTTTGATGTTTTACAATTTTCCTCTCTCTTTTATTGAAAAGGAGGGAAAACACAGAACAAATTATTACCAGAATTTAATCTCTTGATATACACCAGCCAAAGCGTAAATATCTAGTACTAATCAAAGTTTTGTTGGTTTTGCAGGAGAAGGAAAACTAGGAGTTTTAGACATGGAATTTATTTATTTGCAAAGACCCATAGAAAGACAAGTAACTGTTTTTTTCTCATTTGCTAGTATATTTGACCCATCTTTAATCAGGCTCTCCTGAATCCTGAAAGGGCAGCGCCGGACTTACCCGGCTGGCAGGCTTTGCTGGAGGGACCGGGAGACACGGTCCCTCATGGCGGCCGCCATCTTGGATCCCGGGCGAAGTCTCGCGTTGCGAGACTTCGCTCGGGAGATCAGGGCCTGATTGGCCAGACTCCTGATTGGTCCGGGCGGGGCCTGCTTGCCCTATATAAGGGCGAGCAGGCCCGGGGCTCTCCCTTTTCGCCCGGACTGCAGAGAAGAGCAGACGTTCGTTCGTCTGCTCCGGCGGCCATTTTGTTTGGCGACCTCGTGCGAGGTGCCATTTTGTGGCCTGTAGTTGAGCAAAAAGCCTTTCCTGATATCAGCGGAGCCAGCATCGGCTGGGCTTCGCTCCGGTTTGGAGCCTCATTGCCCGTTTTGGGTGGTGGGAGGTGCTGCCTTCTGGTGGCCTCGCGGACACGTGGGGGTCGCTGGGTGGCTTGTGGCCTGGGCATAAAGGCCTGGTGTTGGGCCTTGTTGCCCATTGGGAGGGGGGATTGGCCTCCTGAGCGGGTTTTGCACTGCTGTGGCCTGCTGCTTCAGGCAGGCCTTGCCCAAGTGGTCCAGGGTCCGTTGGGGGGAGGGCTTGGTCCCGCCCTATCCCTTTCTTCTTGTTTAACATTAGATTCGTAGTTGCTGTTATGGCCCCTAAAAAGCGGCAAGCTAAGGCCCTCCCGGCCCAACCAGTGGTGCGGCCTAGGAGGGCTGCCAGGCCGTCTGCCCGGGCTCGGGCTGCGGCAGAGGGCCCCCCGGGGGGGATCCCGGCGGGGGTGGTGGTAGGGTTTATGCCCACAGTCCCTCAACCCGAGATGTCCCCTTCTCTCTCCTGGGCCAGGGTCTTGGAGCGGCTTGACGACTTGGAGAGGTGGCGGTCGGGGGCAGGCCCGGAGGGGCTTTCCTCGACTGCCACCGCAGCATGGGGCGCAGACCCCGAAGAGGAGTCGACCCCAGAAGGGCAAGTGGCCCACAACGTGCAGATGGCGGGCACCGGGCAGACGGGCCACGCCGGGCAGACGGCCCACACTGGGCAGATGGCCCAGTCGGGGCAGTGGGCATCGTTCCAGGGCCCAACCAGGATGGGCCCACCATGGATGGCTTCTACCCCTTACGGGACAGGTGAGGTTGCACCACATGTAGGCACATCACCGCTCTTGCCCGTCCAGGGTCCCGGGTTCATCCCGCCCGCTTTGGGGGGTGGCAACAGCTTTGTGGGGACTGCTGCAGGCACCTGTGGACAGGTCTGGTCCCCGCCGGCTCCGCCGGTGGGGGCGGTGGGGGTGCCTGTCCCACCCGGGGCGGGGGTGGGGGGTTGGATCCCTCCTCCACCGGCCATCATGCCACCGGTCCCGTTCATGTATCCACCTGGGCTTGGGGTGCTGGGTTCGGGGGCCACCACGGTGTGGGACCCGTTCGCCAGCATCAAGCCTGGGGCCATCCCTTGTGGGTTGCCCGCGACGCCTTTAGGGTACCATCTTCACCCGTCAGTTAAGGAGGCAATCTGGCGGGGGGAGTATGTTGATCTTTTCTCCATTTTGAACAGGGAGGTCCCTAAACAGGACAAGGAGGTGGTCCCTGGGGAGAAGGTTAAAAAGACAAAGGTCACGAAATGCTTCAGCTCGTGGCTGTACGCCTTTCTGACCTTTGCGTCGGTGGTAATTCAGAGGCAGCCGGGTAGGGCCGCTGCCTTGCTGAAGTACATCGACCTTATAGCGAGGGCCCATTTTGAATATGGGGGCACCATATGGAGGCATTACGACAAGGGGTTCAGGATGCGTATTGCCCATGACCCCTACTTGCCTTGGGATATGGTGGTTCCGGACCTGTGGTTCCAGGCCATGCATATGTCAGGGAAGGAGGGCTGCGATAGGACCGATAGCGGTCACTTTATGGAAGAGGAGCCCGCGACGCCCGCGCCGGCCAAGGTCGTGGCGGGTGCCGTTGGAAAAGGGGCCTCTTTGGTGTGTCACGAGTTCGCTGCAAAAGGGGCGTGTTTCCGTCCCATTTGCAGGTTTCGTCACGCCTGCGGAAGTTGTGGGGGGAACCATTCCGCAGCAGTGTGCCCCCGCCCCAAGAAGGGGGTTGAAAAGAAAGGCTCGGGTCTCCCAAAGCCCCCCCGCCTGCTGGGGGAAAAGGGGCCCAGCCCAATTAATTTAATGGTGCTTGAGGGTTGGTTGGGTGACTACCACCCTCGCTCGAGAGCGGCCGCTCTCTTGCTAGGTTTTTCGGAGGGATTTAGGATCCCTTACATGGGTGTTAGGAAGGCTTTCATGTCTGACAACCTTAGATCAGTTGTTGGACATGAAGACATTGTTAGGGAGAAGATTCGGAAGGAGGTGGCCGAGGGTAGGGTCCTCGGGCCCTTCCCGGAACCGCCCTTCCCGAATCTTCGTGTGTCTCCCTTAGGTGTGGTCCCCAAAAAGGCGAGTGGTGAATTTAGGTTGATTCACCATTTGTCTTTTCCAAAAGGGGAGTCAGTGAATGACTTCATTCCTGACGAGCTGTGTTCAGTCCGGTATGCATCCTTTGATGCAGCCGTGACTATGGTTAGGAAGTGTGGGGTGGGAGCCCTTATGGGTAAATGCGACATTAAGTCGGCATTCCGGCTCCTCCCCATACACCCAGACGACTTTGAGCTGTTGGGCTTCCATTTTGAGGGGGGTTATTACGTGGACAGAGCTTTGCCCATGGGGTGCTCTGTCTCGTGCTCGCTTTTCGAGAGTTTTAGCACCTTCTTGGAGTGGGCGCTCAGGAGGCAAAGTGGTCTGGGTACGGTCGTTCACTACCTTGATGATTTCCTGTTGGCGGGGCCTGCGCATTCAGAGCAATGTTTTGCTTTGATGCGGGACTTCGAAGCCCTTTGTGCTCAATTAGGGGTGCCTTTAGCCTCTGAGAAGACCGAAGGCCCCGCCACTAGGATTACCTTTCTGGGTATTGAATTGGACTCAGAGGAGCAATCCTCTAGATTGCCCCTAGAGAAGTTGGTAAAGATTAAGCGGAAGCTTGATGAGGTCCTGGGCTGCCGGAAGGTGACCCTACGGCAGCTCCAGGAATTGGCAGGCATTCTTAATTTTGCCTGTCGGGTAGTTGTTCCTGGAAGGGCTTTTTCCAGGAGGTTGTATGATGCGATGAAGGGGCTCCGTTTGCCCCATCATCGTACCCGCCTTTGCGCTGGGGTCAGGGCTGACCTCGGCGTGTGGCGGGATTTTTTGGTCAGGTTTAATGGTTTGTCTTTCTGGAGGCACGAGCTTCTCTTGGAAGCTGAGTTGCAGCTCTGCTCTGACGCCGCGGGGACTTGTGGTTTCGGGGTGGTGTTAGGTGACCAGTGGTGCTGGTCGGCATGGCCTCCGGAATGGAGTGCCTCTTCGTTGGTTAAGGACCTGACGTTCCTGGAGCTCTTCCCCTTAATAGTGGCCTTAGAGCTTTGGGGGGAGCAGTTTAGGGACAAGACCGTGCACTTTTGGTGTGACAACCTAGCGGTTGTCCATGTGGTGAATGCCCTGTCCTCGAAGAGCGACAGGGTCATGCGGCTTGTCCGCCATTTTGTGCACAGGTCCTTGTCCCTAAACGCATTGTTTTTGGCTAAGCATGTCCCCGGGTTGGAGAACGGGGTTGCTGATGCCTTGTCCCGTGGTCAGTTGTCCAGGTTTCGGACCCTGGCCCCGTGGGTCCGAGAGTTGCCAGAAGCGTTCCCCAGCCACCTCTGGAGTCTGGGGGGGATCCAGAGTGGTGGAGAGGCGAGGCATCCCGGGCAATCTCCTTGTCTGTAGCGCCCGGCACCCTCAGGGCATACCAGCGTGCAGGTAAGGAGTTTGGGGAGTTCAGGCAGGGCAGGGGTTACCAGCTTATTTGGCCTGTCCCTGTAGAACACTTGGCCGAGTTTTGCGTCCAGCTTAGGCAGCGTGGCCTGTCAGTTAGGACGATCCGGTCCCGGTTAGCCGGCCTCGCCTTCTTGGCCAAGGCGGGGGGGTTTGCAGATCTTTCGGGTGACTTTCGCATCCGGAAGATGCTGGAAGGCTGGCTTAGGGAGCAAGCGGGGGCCCCAGGTGACACTCGTCAGGCTCTGACGGTGGAGCAGCTGTCTTTAATCAACGTGGTTTTGACAGTCATTGTACGAGGCCCGTCTTTTTAGGGCAGCGGCCTGTGTCATGTTCTTTGGGGCCCTTTGGGTCAGCGAGGCCATGGCTTCGTCTCAGGCTGACACCTCGCTCCGAGCCTTCCAGTATGCTGATCTGGCCTTTAGACAAGGGGGGGTTTCCCTTGTAGTAAGGCGGTCCAAGACAGATCAGCTGCACAGAGGGGTTACGATCCAACTTAGTGCGGCCACCGACCAGTCGGTGTGTCCGGTGGCCGCGCTACAGCTTTATTGTGGTCTTCGGGGGTCGGGCCCGGGGTACCTGTTTAGACATTGGGATGGTACCCCTCTGACCCGTTTCCAGTTTTGGGCTTTAGTATCCAGGGCGATGGCCCAGGTGGGCATGGATCCCGCCGGTTATGGAACGCATTCGTTCCGTATCGGCGCCGCCACTAGCGCGGCTATTTCTGGTTTCCCGGCCCATCGGATTCGGGAGATCGGCCGCTGGCGGTCAGCGGCATATTTGGGTTATGTTAGGCCCGCTGAGGATCCTAGGCAGGGCTTAGGTTAGGTAACCTCTCTGTGTGTGTGTCCTCTTGCAGGTCCCCAGGCTAACACGAAACCGACGGCGCTGCTGTGTGGCCACAGCATGATTTTCTGGGCCGGCCGCGCGGCAGCCAGGAGCGCCATCGGGACCCACCTGTCCCTGGGGCAGTGGGTCAATGCTACCTGGATGGGCCAGAGAGGTATGCGGTGGGAGGGTCTCCTACCGGCGTTGCTGGGCGGTCAGCATTCTGTGGCTGCGCCCGGCAATATGGGGGGCGGCTCCTGGAGTCGTGCCCAAAGGGGTCTGGGTGGGCAGCGTCCTGTGGCCGCACCCAGGTGGCTGGTATTGCACTTAGGTGGCAATGACCTGTGCATACTGGGAGGCCTGGCGCTGATCATCCAGGCACGCGAAGACCTGCGAAGGCTTCGTGAGGTATGGCCCACCACGCAAGTGGTGTGGTCAGAAATATTACCTAGGCTTGTGTGGAGGGACGCCTCTTCCCTTAGGGCCATTCACCGGGCTAGGCGACGGGTGAATAGGGCTATGGGTAAAACGGTTAGGGAATTGGGTGGAGTGGTAGTACTCCATCCCCTTATCTCAATAGACCGGCCATGGCTTTACCGGGATGATGGCGTTCACCTGTCTGAGTGGGGGAACGCCATCTTCTTACAGGACCTGCAGCGGTCTCTGCGTGAGCTGGCGCAGCTAGAGGGGGGAGTCGGGGGGCCAAGATAGAGATCTGACCCCCACTCCTGTGGCAGGTTAGGGGCGGAAAACTGGGGTGGTTTAGCAACCGCGCGTTCTCCCTTGGGCATCTTTGGGGATGATTGACAGGTTCTCCGCAAGCTCATGGAGGGAGTTTCTGCCTGAGCAGCTGGGGGGAACCTGTCTTTGGGTCCTGCACCTTTAATTCCCCGATTCGGGTTAGCCGGTGGGACCCCCCTCATGCACAGCATGGCAGAAAAAGGTCGCAGGTGACGGCCTGGCCCTCACCTGGACCTTGCATCGAGATACGCCCATGAGTTGCCCAGGAATGTTTGTTGGCATAACGTCATTTCCGCCCCGGAAGTAGTTGTTTGACCCTGCAGGTCCATTTCCGGGTCATAGTTGTTTATGCTAATTTATGCAAAGTATTTGAATAAATTATGCAAATTTATGTTAATAAAAATGACCCAATTTAAATCCAGCTCTGGTGTCCGTGTCGTTACTCCGTCTCTCCAGCAAGGGCAGCGCTGGACTTACCCGGCTGGCAGGCTTTGCTGGAGGGACCGGGAGACACGGTCCCTCATGGCGGCCGCCATCTTGGATCCCGGGCGAAGTCTCGCATTGCGAGACTTCGCTCGGGAGATCAGGGCCTGATTGGCCAGGCTCCTGATTGGTCCGGGCGGGGCCTGCTTGCCCTATATAAGGGCGAGCAGGCCCGGGGCTCTCCCTTTTCGCCCGGACTGCAGAGAAGAGCAGACACCTGCCCGCCCTCCACTATTTTGCAGTGTGCTTAGGGGTCGCCCTTAGGGGGCCGAATGGGAATTTTTTGCAGTTCTGCCTCTTAGCTGAGCTGTTTTTTCGCCCATTCCACACTGAGGTGATGGATGTGCGGTTAGGGGGTGCTTGCATTAATTAGGTTAATTGGCTTACCTTTGGTCATTGGGTAGGCAGGTTAGGGGCGGAAAACTGGGGTGGTTTAGCAACCGCGCGTTCTCCCTTGGGCATCTTTGGGGATGATTGACAGGTTCTCCGCAAGCTCATGGAGGGAGTTTCTGCCTGAGCAGCTGGGGGGAACCTGTCTTTGGGTCCTGCACCTTTAATTCCCCGATTCGGGTTAGCCGGTGGGACCCCCCTCATGCACAGCATGGCAGAAAAAGGTCGCAGGTGACGGCCTGGCCCTCACCTGGACCTTGCATCGAGATACGCCCATGAGTTGCCCAGGAATGTTTGTTGGCATAACGTCATTTCCGCCCCGGAAGTAGTTGTTTGACCCTGCAGGTCCATTTCCGGGTCATAGTTGTTTATGCTAATTTATGCAAAGTATTTGAATAAATTATGCAAATTTATGTTAATAAAAATGACCCAATTTAAATCCAGCTCTGGTGTCCGTGTCGTTACTCCGTCTCTCCAGCAAATCCTTTTCTTTGTTCTCCAAATTTTGATTCACTGCTGGCAATCCATTGTGATCTCATGGATACAACTTTCAGCTTGTTATGTTTTGCACTGAACTATCAGCCCATGCCCTAAAAAAAAAACCCAACAACAGCACAAACCTTTCCTAACTAATATTTGCTTTTAAAAAAAAAAAGTAAAGGATTCCCCTGACCACTCATGTCCAACACTAGGGGCTGGTGTTCATCTCTGTTTCCTAACCAAGGGAGGCAGCATTGTCCAAAGATGCTTCAGTTGTCAGGTGTCTAGCAAAACTATATGCCAAGGGGCACAGAATGCTGTTATCTTTACACCAAAAAGTATACTTATTTAACTATTTGCATGTGCATGCTTTTGAACTGTTAGGTTGCTAGCAGCTGGGACAAGAATAAGATATGGTACTTAGCAGTAAAGGGCTACTAAAATTTTTACTACCACACTGTGGGCGTGGCTTATGCAGGATGCCCTGCATTTTCTTTCAACATCTTTCAGTGCAAATTGGGTGCTTTGGTGTTGAACTCCCTTTTCACTACCCCAATGCGTTCCCCCCGCCCCGGTTCGGGCAGCAGCCCACCCCTAGTACTTAGATTTGGAACTGCCAACTTTCCAGTTGATTGTCAACTGCTAGACCACCACACCTTTAGTCTGTATTTACCCCAAATTATATTTTCTAACAGTAGAAAGGATACTGCTAATTTCAAATGTCCTTTTGCATCCTCTTCTTTCTTGCCACTCACACCAAAATGTAAGGCTTTCATATGCTACTCACAGTAGTAGGTTCTAAAACCTGTTGCATGCATAGAAGCATCCTGGATAGGTGGGCGCAGAGTCCTTGGTGGGCCAGTGGAGCATCCTGTCTATTGTTTGCAGAACCAGGATGAAACAGGAGCAACCCACCGCTGGCTACTCAGCTAACTCTGTGCCTATTCACAGAACTAATTTAGCTTTCATCCTTTCTATTCCACCTCTTGTATCTCACCTACTTAGCATAGGTAAACCTATCATTTGGAGCCATCAGATATGGATGAAGAGCAATTCAACTAACCTCTTATTTCCTCACCATTCTGCACCGTATCTATTTTTGCACTTTCCTGCATTGCTCTGACTTCATGATCCCTACAGGTTTGCTGAAGGCTGGAGATACCCAGTACATTTGAATGGCCATAACAGTAGCAATCTTGGAAATGTAGTAATGGAGGAAAGGAAACAGTAGTGACTGACATCTTCTAAAACACTCTGATAGCAGAGAGTAAGTTGTGTGAAAGGCAGCATTCCAGACAATATCTAAAGCAACCATATATTTTCCTCTTTCAACAGTATGATATAGTCTAGGGAGGCACCTGGAGCTGAGATTTTCTGGGATGAATTAAGAACGTTTTTCTCTCGTATTTGAAACCTAAGATTTCTTACCCAAACAATGTTTGTTCAGCTTTAATTTCTCCAGATGATATAAATCAGAACTGCCATTCAAAATATGAAGTCGTGTATAACTACAGCATACAGACTTGAGTCCTTTTATGACCATTGTAGAACATATATTTTTGTGAAATGAGAGGGAAGTTATTTGACCTAATTTTATATTTGGCCATTTTTCCCAACAGAAGATACAAGCCCAAAAGTGTGTTTAATTTCTACTAGCAAATGTTTTTTAGTTAAAGAGATGAAATTAAAGTACTTTTTATGTTTCTCCTTCTACAGGGGCAGAATAGCATCCATTTTCTAAATAATGTCCTGAGAGAACTTTAGTGAAAAAAAAGCAAAGGATTTCAGTAATGTTATGGATATTTATAAATGTAACATCTAAGGGATTTCATTATCTTTTACCTTTTGGTTTATGTGCTCATATTTTAACTCTAGATTTCCTATATGGCCCTTAAAAGACTAGGAGATACATAAACAAATAAATTTATAGATATAATGTTTTATCTGGACAAAGAAGTAAGCATTATTTTTTTAAAAAAACAAGATGTCTGTTGTGCTAGGGCATTTCTCTGCTTTTTATATTTGTTTTTATTACTTTTTCCCTTGAGGAAAAAAATGCCTAGACCTTTGAAAACAAGGCTTTTGAAGAAAAATTTGAAAACATTTTAATCCTGTCAGTGCATTTGATTCCAAGTCACAATGATCCCAAATTTAAGCATAGCTAATTTTAACTTCAGAGGCGCTAAATTGGCAATGAGGAAGAGTCCATTGTCAGGGTAAATAAAGTCTCCTCATTTTTAAATCCCCAAACAACCTTTTATCTTTTTGTTTACTCCTTCTTGCATACATTATATTGACTTTTATACATTATATATGACTTTTATATAAAAGCAATAGTATAAAATGTTGCTTTTAAATATATTGGCCAAACACACATTCACAGTAGTCAAAAAAGTCAAGTTAATAAGTGTAGCTGTGTAATAGAAGTCATATCCCTTTAAAATATTTTCATATTAATCACACATAAAAAAGGGAGAAAAGCTATGATTACATGGACCTGTGGACCATATTAAACTTTTGTACAGCCTCCCTACAGATAAACCTATGAAGAGCTATATTCCTGTATCTTTACTTTCTCCAAGTTATCCTGACCTTATTCTTGTTTATTTATTAGCAAGAGTATCTGAGCCAACCTCCACTTGTAGACTTGTGCTTGGAGATTTCTGTAGCCCACAAAGCCTCCATTCTAATAAATGGATAATGACAGAAAATTGGACAATAACTAGAGAGGATGGTAACTTTCATTGAATGCATGATTGTCTCTGGATTTCGAAGCTAAGTAGGATTTATTTATTTATTTATTTATTTATTGGATTTGTATGCTCCGAAGACTCGGGGTGGCTAACAGCAAAAATAAGACAGCATATAATAATAATCCAATACTAAAAACAATTAAAAACCCATTATAATAAAAACCAAACAGACATACAGACATACCATGCATAAAATTGTAACGGCCTAGGGGGAAAGAGTATCTCAGTTCCCCCATGCCTGGCGGCAGAGGTGGGTTTTAAGTGGCTTACGAAAGGCAAGGAGGGTGGGGGCAATTTTAATCTCTGGGGGAGTTAGATTAGATTAGATTAGATTTATTGGATTTATATGCCGCCCCTCTCTGCAAACTCGGGGCGGCTGGTTGGTTCCAGAGGGCCGGGGCCGCCACAGAGAAGGCTCTTCCCCTGGGTCCCGCCAAGCGGCATTGTTTAGTTGATGGGACCCGGAGAAGACCCACTCTGTGGGACCTAACTGGTCGCTGGGATTCATGCAGCAGAAGGCGGTCCCGGAGATAATCTGGATTGAGCTTGGTAGACCATTAGGAAATAAATCTGTTGACATGAGTGGGAAGTAACCATTTGTCTCTGTCCTTGAAGAAAAGTATATTGATAGATCTGAAATGTCTGAAGGAATTGAACTCAACTTTAAGCATTTTTTATTGCATATGAAAACAGCTAAACAGACATACAATTAGTGCGGTCCACATATTCATAGAAAATGTACATGTGGTGTTTTTTCTTTTGAAATCAATGAATAGTTTTTATTATATCATAAATTTTCTCACTTTTAGTGAAGCCTATCAATAGATTTTATGGGGGGAGAGGGGGAATGAACCTTGATCTCCATTGTCCTCTTAAAGGAAAACTAGTACACAAACAAAGAAATGTGATCTTCCATAGGATTTGATGAGGCATGTCAAGGAAGGACCATAATAAATAATTCAGTAATTCAGAACTTACTATTTTTTCCCGTTTAAAATAGTTCTCTTTTGCACAGAATAATTTAAGTTTGCTCATTTGACCAACTGATTAAAAATGCCAAAGGCAAACAATTAATTAATTATCAGTGGGCTATCCTTGGGTAAATTCAGTTGAAAAGATTTTTTTGGCAGTGAACAGCTTCAGCTTTAAAGGTTCTATCAGGTAGGCCAAAGTCTCTTTTGAAGTCTTCAAAGACAAGCATATGCTTCTGAAGTTTAGTATCCCTGGTTAATTTTCACAGACCACAATCACTGTGAACCTGAACTATGTTCTTATTTTTACTCTCCTTTTATGTTTTAAAAATATGTTTCTTAGCATTCAGAACTCAAGGCAATAAGAGTCTTTTTCAAATGGTGAGACATGTATGTGTGTGAAATATACACATTCTTTCTCTCTTTCCCTGCACAGAACAATTTTTGCTTCCTTATTTATGCAGACTCCTGATATCAGTCAGTAACATCTACTCTTAAATTTCATCTCAGACATTGCAGAGTTATTTGTAAGACTAGGTTAACATTTGCTTTCCACCCCCATAGAGAGAATCAATAAATGGAGCAACATGACATTTTTAAATATAAAACCCTTGGAAAATAAAATTTGCTGACCCTTTCAAAATGCACGTGTCAATAAATACCATCTCTTCATTATCTGAGAATGGCAGATAATTATCACTTTTATAGAACTATAATATTTTCCTTGCTGAGAATTTTCACATCGTGAAACTTCTGGCCTGTTTGCTGAATTTTTGGAGCCAGGTGGCCCAATTTCTGGATCATCTGGCCTCAAGGTGCTAAGGTCAATACTCGGTTGTTCTGCACTAGGACCGCCTTCATTCATGACTTGATGATGTGTAAAATGGCAGACTTATGTTCATAACCACAATCTGATTGGACAAATTTTAAACGAAGCCTTGGTTATAATCTCCCCCAATGGATTCATATCCTTCTTTCTTTCTTTCTTTCTTTCTTTCTTTCTTTCTTTCTTTCTTTCTTTCTTCTTTCTTTCTTTCTTTCTTTCTTTCTTTCTTCCTGTCTTTTTTTCTTCCTTCCTTCTTTCCTGTCTTTTTTTCTTCCTTCCTTCCTGTCTTCCTTCCTTCCTTCCTTCCTTCCTGTCTTTCTTTTTTTCTTTCTTTGTAGTTCTTGTAAGCCACCCAATTCCCGAACGACTCTGGGTGGCTTCCAATGAATAAAAAAACCCCAATACATAAATATTTGGATCTGAAAGACATTTAACGCTTCATTATGGGGAGGAGGTTGGCCCTCCTTGAAGGAGGCTGTGATATATTCATTTCTGAAACCATTCCTGATCTGTTTTAAATATTGGCTGGTCTTCAATCTCCCTTTTCCTGGGAATACAGTTGATACAATTGTGGTGGATCACCAACCCAGCACTTCAGGAGAAGCAGATTATCTATGCCATGTTCAGTTAAAGATCAGGTCCAGGTATCAGACTGAGATAGCATAGTATATTTTTTCAGGGACAGTGCCCATGCTTTGGAACAGTCTTTCAAGGAAGATCAGAACAAACTCATCTCCAAAACTTGTAACAGTATGTTAAAAAGTGAGCTCTTTTTACAGTGTGGGCCAGTTCAGGTTGGGTGTCATCTTTTATTCTTATTTTTGACCTTTGCTTTTGTTTTGTTCTTGTGAATGTCACTGAGTGATCACTACTATTAAAATAGGTTGCTTTCTTTTTGGACTCAGTTCAGAATATTCACTTTTGGACTAGGTTCAGAAATGAAAGATATGGCCAGTATAAACTCCTGCACTTTTATTTCTTAAACCTAAATATTATTATCCATCCCTCTTTAAGATAATCGTATATGGCTGCTATAAGTACAAGGTATGGATGCATGAACTGTGTTGTTTTCCTTCAGATGTTGCCTTTGTTACCTAGTGAGGTCATCAACTTTGGCAGTAATGCAACCTTTCATATTTATTTTATTTATTTATTTAATTTATTGGATTTGTATGCCGCCCCTCTCCGCAGACTCGGGGCGGCTAACAACAATGATAAAAACAGCATGTAGAAATCCAATTAATAAAACAACTAAAAACCCTTATAATAAAACCAAACATACACACAAACATACCATGCATAACTTGTAATGGCCTAGGGGGAAGGAATATCTTAATTCCCCCATGCCTGGCGGCATAAATGAGTCTTGAGTAGTTTACGAAAGACAGGGAGGGTGGGGGCAGTTCTAATCTCTGGGGGGAGTTGGTTCCAGAGGGCCGGGGCCGCCACAGAGAAGGCTCTTCCCCTGGGGCCCGCCAAATGACATTGTTTCGTCGACGGGACCCGGAGAAGGCCAACTCTGTGGGACCTTATCGGTCGCTGGGATCCATGACACTAGAACATTACCACATGATCCAAAATTCCACTCAGAACAGAATTTTGATCCCATGAGAACTTCTGTATATAGATTTCTAAAAAGAGCAAATGAACTTTACTATACTATTAGTTATTAAATGCAATCCCAATTCTTGTTACCTTGTAGCTTTCTCCCATGGATCCTTCTGGACTTCCTCAAGCCAGTTTCTGAATGCTGACATTGTATGATATGAGTTATGATATTTTATCATTCCAGTGGAACTGCTCCATTGATAGAGAAATAGGGAACTATTCAGGCTCTCTGGGGGAGAAAGAAGTTCAATTGCATTCACAACTAATTTGCTTTCTGTCCACTTTCTCCTCTCTGCAGCAAGAAAAAGGTCCTGGGGAATGCTGTATTATGTGGTACATATGCCTGATCTCACATTCCAACTATGTTTAAAGTGCAGAAAAAAACAAAACCTGGTTCTTGGTGTGGGGTGGACATGATTCATATTTTGCTTGTTCAGATGTTGCAGGCTGCCAGGGGTAGGGTAAATACATAGGCTGTTCTTTTCTGTGTATCTGGACTCAACAACTTGGTTGGATCTTTGAAGATTCGTGGATGAAAGACAAGCCAAACAGCTTGATACATTTATCTTACTGTTTCTTGTTTACACACATAATATTGTAAAGTACACTACATATATTTAGAAGGCAATACAGCTGAAAAGGTTTAAATTATTGAACAGAATTGAGTTTTTCTAGTTTATACAGTGGTGGGTTTTTTTTACATAAAATAATTTGGTGCACATTTTAGGTGAAGAATTCTAATTACAAAGTTACGCACTCATACAGTTTTTTCATAGTTTTAAATTTCTTTTATGATGTGTCAATTTTGCATCCAGACTCCTGCATTTATATCATGCTTTCTTTTAAGTCATTGTATACCTAGCATTAAAAGCTAGGTGTGTGTGTGTGTGTGTGTATATATATATATATATATATATATATATATATATATATATATATATGATCTGTTAGTTTTATAATTTCAAGTTTTAATTTAAAAATAAAAGTTTATAGAATGTTATAATTTATCAAATTATAAATTTAAATATTATTGAATCATAGAATAATAGTTTTGTAGGTCTTCTAGTTCAATACATTGTACTCATAGTTCCTGGAATTAGGCTATTGCCCTGCTTAATAATTATTAAAATCAGGACATTTCTCCTTAGTTAGAATTTGGTATTCCATCTGTAAAGCATCGACCCAGTTCTTCATGATCCCCAGCATTGGCCCACGAAAATGTTTCAATTTTTTGAGGACCACTATCCTGTCTCCCCTTTGCTTTTTCAATACTTTAACATACATTGAATGTACAATGTGCAAAGTCCCCTTAACGTTCTCAACACTTTAAATACATTGAGTTGTACTCTGATTTCATGCTGTACTATTATATGGTGGCAATATTAGTTCAGCGTATCTCCAAGGTATTTCAAAACTTTACACTCAGTAATTATGTCTGCAACTCTAAACTTAATTACTCTCAGGGGAAATGTATAGAAATAAATCCAAATTAATTTTTTAAATCTCTTTCATTGCTCCAAATGGTCAGTTTTAAGGATTAATCTGGATCCAAACTATATTAAAATGTACACGTTGAAACCATGCTGCAGAAAATGACTGGGTTAGTCACATAGGGTAAAGATGCACTGTACTTTTACATGTAACACAAAGCCATTAAATACAGTTAATATGATTTACTTTGCTTGCTTTCACCAATTTGTCATTAAAACTGCAAGTTGGCAGTCAGCCTTGGAGATTCTATGGAGGTACACCCAAGGATTTTGGATGAGGTGGTTGTTGTACTATGAGTCCAAATTGGATATGGAAAGGAAACCAATCCCTTTGCTAATCCTACATACATTTAAATTATTTTGGAAGGTGCACTAGGCAGAGAACTGGCTTATATTTACAGAGAAAATATGTCACAAATTGGACAAAGGGCTGTCTCTGTCTGGCATATTGACTCAGCAGCAAACATTTCATTTTGGACTCAGTAGGTTTTTAATGAGAGGATGCTATGGGCATCCCTAAAAATAACAAGACTGGGAATATCTCGTGGAAAATTAGGTATCCTTCTCTCATAACCACAGATGATGTGACAGGGAGAAGCTCAAGCCAACAACAATTGATGGCAAACTCTTGGCCATTTTCTAGTTTTCTAGTTTCAGCTTCTGCTGCCACCTGTCAATGAGGTCCCCATGGTAATTCATCAGAAAGCAACAGAAAGCCTCAAGGGAAATATGCAAGCCAGTCTAGATTTAATTTGAAGCAAGAGCCATACAACCCATGTTTAACTTTGTGCATGTAAGAAAGATGGACATAGAAAGAAAGAAAAAAAAAGGCATGCATATGGATAAGTAAACATGTACACATACATATAAATCTGGAGGGGGGCGGAGAGGTAGGGAGAGAGGGAAGGAGGGAGAGAGATCTGCAACAGCACATACCAAACATTAAAACACATATATTTATACAAACACACATATGCCGTACATACAGTGAAGGGCTACCAAAATTGTTACTACCACACTGTGGCCGTGGTTTATGCAGGATGCCCTGCATTTTTTTTCAACATCTTTCAGTGCAAATTGAGTACTCTGGGGTGGAGCTCCATTTTTCCTACCCCACTGCGTTCCCCTCCCCCTGGTCTGGGCAGTAGCGCACCTCTGCGTATACACACACACACACACACACATTCTTATATGCACAAATATGCATAACTGTGACAGAAAATAGGTAATAACACACACCCACATAGAAACTGAAAAAAGAGAAAAATTAAACATTGCTATTGATGATTCACTGATGAATTTTGGGCACAAAATTTGCAAATATAATCATGATTTAGTAATCATGACTTAGTCAAAAAAGCCTGCCACCTTCTTGCATAGTGATGGGGAAAAACTGAATATGGAATAAATATTAACACATAAAATAAAAGTTTGTATAAGTATAGTATGCATGAATGAATAATTCGTTTATTATGAAATAACTATAAGAAAACTGTAAGAAAATGACAAAAAGGGGGAAAAAATGTGCACATGTGACCAAAGATCTAGCAGAAGGAATGTGCCAGAGGAAAACATACTAAATATAATTTTAGGATTTTTATTTTTTATTTTTATGCCCACTATCTGCCTATCCATTTTTATTCATTTGATTATTTATATCCTACCTTTATTATTTTTTACAAATGGCTCAAGGTGGCAAACATATCTAGCATTCCTTCCACCTTCTATTTTCCTTACAACAACAACCCTGTGTGGTGAGTTGGCCTGAGAGAGGGTGATTGACCCAATGCAATATAGCTGACTTTCATGGCTAATGGATGACTTGAAGTCCAGTCTTTTGCTTTCTAGCCTGTTGCCTTAACCACTAAACTAAACTGGTTCTCATCCATCCATCCATCCATTCATCCATCCACAATATGGCTGAATTACATTGGCTAGACCAGGGGTCTGCAACCATAAACAATCCTTTTGGACCCATTTCCCACAGAAAAGAAAACACCAGGAGCCACAAAACCTGGGTGGGCATGACCAACTCAATGTCACTTATTCACTCTCACCCAGTCACATGACCCTCTAGCCATGCCTACCCAGCCGGTCATTAGGGCAGACAACTGGTTGTTAAAAAACACTGGGAGCCACAAAACCCTTTGACACCCTCTCTCTCTCTACTTTCTTTCTCTCTCTCTTTCTCTGTGTACTTCTATCTCTCTCCCCCCTGTATTTCAATCTGTGTGTATCTCTCTGCCCTACTCTCTCTGTATCTTTCTCTCTTTGTGTGTTTATGTCTCTCTCCCCTCTGCTCTTTCTCTCTTTCTCTGTCATTTTCTGTATGTGTCTCTCCCCCCTCTCTGATTCTGATATGGGGCATCAAGCAGGCCACTATGCCTTGCACAGCATAGTGAACTTTAGCACACCACATTGGGGGAGATAGCGTCCCCTCCTCCTCCTCCTGGAGTCCATTACACCATGGAGCCACAATATGACCCTGTCCCAAAGCCCAAAGTGGCGGGTGGCGAGGACTGTCTTGGGCCAAATTTGTTTGTTTGTTTGTTTGATTGATTTTTATGCTGGCCTTTTCCTTAGACTCAGGGTGGCTTACAGCATGTTAGCAATATCACTTTTTAAGAGAGCCAGCATATTGCCCCCACAGTCTGGGTCCTCATTTTACCTACCTCGAAGGATGGAAGGCTGAGTCAACCTTGAGCCAGTGATGAGATTTGAACCGCTGACCTACAGATCTACAGTCAGCTTCAGTGGCCTACACTTTGCTCCTACACTAAAGCTCCAGCCATCACCTTGACCCCTTTCTCCCCCCGTCCCATTTTTCCCCCCCCAACAACTCTTTGACTGAACAGCAGAAGCCCCAAACAGCAGGAAACTTTCTTGAGCACAAATGTTACATCAAGGCATTTACAGGGCCATTTTGCTCTGGCACTAAGGCAAATGTTATGTATGGCTGTTGTCTGACTGGGTATGATTGATTTTTAATAAAATGGGAGATTTTAGACTAATTTACTTAGTTTTAATGAATTGGATTTAGGCTATTGTATTATATTGTTTCTTTTTATATGTGTAAGCTGCCCCGAGTCCTTGGAGAAGGGCGGCATATAAATAAATAAATAAATAAATAAATAAATAAATAAATGAATGAATGAATGAATGAATGAATGAATGAATGAATGAATGAATGAACGAACGAACGAACGAACGAACGAACGAATGAACGAACAAACAACAAACAAAAAACAAACAAACAAACAAACACCCAAACAAACAAACACACACACACACAAACAAATAAACAATCATACAGTACATATATGCATGAGAATTTTCACAGTATATGAAAAAACTATGATAGCTATCTCCTAGGTGAATATCTTCTTTTAGCAAAAATAATATACTGTATATCTTTATAGGTACCGTATTTGGCCCTTTGGTCGAGTGTAAAGTAAGAGTTATTTCCAATGTTTTTAATTGGAGATATTTTTGAGGTGTTTCCTTTGAGAAATGTCCTAGGGAAAGGACATGATAATAAAAGGAAGTCCTTGTCCTTGTGTAATAAACTAATGCACTTCACTTTTGTTTGGACAACAAAACCCATTATCTTTCAGACATTTGCAATGTCGCATAGGGAGTGCAGAAGTTAGGCACAAGGACATTTATTGGATAAGAGCTTGTCTAGCTCATTTCTGGATAGAGTTGGAGTAATTATACATTTGGATGCTTCCCAGTAATTTTCAAATCATGGAAAGAGAAAACAAAGCAGTTACTGATAGAGAGACTGCCCAGCAATACAGTAAAGCAATGTCCGGATGTTAATTTGCAAGTCACAGTGCTTTGCCATTACATCTGAATTCACAGAGAATTGCAAATTACAATGAATAGCTATTGTTTGGTCTCAAGGGACTGTTGAACCATGAAGATTGGAGTAAAGTCATAAAGCTGAGTGCTAAGCAGATGGAAAACTAATGCAGACTTTCATACATGCACTAACTAAAGCAACAGATATTTTTGGGGTGGGATGGGATGTGGGTAGATCTGCAAAAATAACCAGTGAATTGGCAGCAAAATATTAGATTTCAGTTGCCCCCCCCCCTCCGTTATCTAATGAACTTGTTGAATCTAAAATTTATACTGAGAACTTTAAACCATGGGTTCTGAAAGCCCAAAGCATATATAGGTGACTGGTTAGCAAAAACTATTTTGGTATAACAGACTTCGCTTTATGCTTCAGGTATTTTTAATGTAAGGAATTGTGAGTAATACTTTACATGGCCCATGAATTTATAGTCTTTTTGTCTAAGCCTTAAAACCTACTGAAACCTACTACAGTGGTACCTCGAGATACGAGTTTAATTCGTTCCGGACCTGGGCTCTTAAGTCGAGCAGCTCTTATCTCGAACGACTTTTCCCCATAGGAATTAATGTAAATAATTTTAATTGGTTCCAGCCCTCAAAAAACTCACAAAGTTAGTCTAAATTATGCAGAAAGACATGTTTTTAATGAAGAAATGTACATGTACATATAAATGAATAATGAAGTTTCTTTCACTTAACTTGTAAACTTTCTTAAACTTTTAAATTTACATATGTTCAACTTCTCTGCCACCCAATCCTGTAGGACAGAGGTCCCCAACCCTTTTTGCACCAGGGACCGGCTTTAAGCGATCAAGAGAGGAATGGGTGAATGAATGGACGGAGGGTGGGAAGGAAGGAAGGAAAGAGGGAAGGGACAGGAACAGAGGAAGGAAGCAAGGAAACTTATGAAAGGGGAGAGTAAGAGAGGAATGAGTGAAGGGAGGGAGGGAGGGAAGAAGGTGGGAAGGAGAAAGAAAAGAAGAAATAGAGGAAGGGAAGGTAAAAGAGAGAAAGAAAAAGAGCAAGCAAGAAAGCTGCAAGCACCCCCCCGAGCCCCCCAGGCCGGCTGCAACCTTTTAAAACACGCGCGCCGCTTCGCAGCTGTCTCCTGAAGCCGAACGCGGAAGTTAGCGTTTGGCTTCAGGAGACAGCTCCTTGGCGCTTGTATCTCGAATTTGGGCTTGTAAGTAGAACAAAAATATCTCTCCCCTCCCAGCTCTTATCTCGAGTTGCTCTTAAGTAGAGCAGCTCTTATGTCGGGGTTCCACTGTATGTTGAATTTCAACAACATTATCCTGGAGAACATGATTTAAATAATTAAAAAAAGAAAATATATGAAAATTGAAATGGAAGAGATGTGGAGAAATTTGAAATACTACAGCCTAATTAACTTGAGGCATTAAAAATTTGGATCAGCTTAAAAGATGTATTAGCGAATAGCTTATTAATACAATATAAGAAATTTGAGCAGCTATTTATTATCCAGATGTCAAAAGTAAAGGAGGTAGCATTGGATTTGGATACCATAATTTTTAAAATTGAACTATTGATGTATTTAAACAATTTGATGTTGTTGGTACTTTACATTGTACTGTGATTGATGAGAAAATTAAAAAAAAATCTGTGAAAAAGAAAAGAAAATGGAACTGGGAATTTCCAATTCACAACTGCACCTATACCTACCCACCCTGAGATAGGTTGATAAACTGGACATTGGTTTCTAACTGGAACGGCATGTGTGCTTTACTAAATAACATAAATATATAATTTACTCATCAGATCCATGATAAAAATTAATTCACATAGATCCAAATCAAATTATCAATTCAAATTATCTAACTGAATTAGATCAATTTTTGAGCTATCAATTAATTTAAATCAGATGTAATGAATTCTATTTCCCTTTACAAATCCCAAAATTTACAGACCATATGGTGGTTGGGTTTTTTGAACAGTATTATTTATTTGTTTGTTTGTTTGTTTGTTTGTTTGTTTGTTTGTTTATTTATTTAATTTGTATGCCGACCCTTTCCGCAGACTCTGGGCGGCTCACAACAGCAACAGAAAAACAGTGTAAAATACAAATTCAATAATTAGAAAGCTAAAAACCCATAATTTAAAAAACATTCACACAACGTACCATACATAAACAGTATAGGCCGGGGGAAGATATTTCAATTTCCCAATGTATTAGAACTCCCAATGCATTGGGAAGACACGAGACCGAGGATGACTGCTTAACCTTATTTATATGATTCAGAAAACAAATGTTCTACTCATGAAAATATAATGCTAAAACAATTTAGTGTGATTTAATCCGTAACTTCGCTTCCACCATGTCAGTATCTTTGCAGCCTGGGAGAATGATTAAACGTTATCACAGTGCTATGAAACATCCCTAGTCACATTTTCTCCAGATATTTCACAATTGTAAGTGATAAACTGCACATATCACAGCAATGATCAGAGGCGTTGTGGCAGATCTTTTTTAGAACAAGAACATTTTTCTTTTCTCTTTTTTCTTTCCTTCGTATTTTATAAATTAAATTCTCTTGAACTTTAGCTAACTAGATTTTTTTAAACTGATATTTACCAATGCTAGATGATGATACATCACTGCTTCTATATACCTTCAAGACTCCTGCTTTTCAGACAAACAGCTGCCCCAATTTTGTCTGATTAAAATGTTTTCCTATGTATAACCATGCACTGAATTGCTGCCTGGATTTAGCTCTCTATTCATCTTTCGGATTTAAATTGAGCAGATGAGTTTTGTTTATTCTTGTTTTGTATTGTTGTGCTCATGCATTTATGCTGGTATCTGAACTCTAGAGGCTTAATTACAAGAGGCTTTCTATGAGATTTTTTTTTAAAAAAATATACATTTAGAAAACATTTGTTTTGAATTGGATCTACAGCATGCAGCATAGGGAGATTTAACATTCCTCTGCTGCTGTGATCTTGACAAAAATCTTCCCCAGACCAAAATTAGCTTGGGAGAAAAAAGCTTCAATTAACTTAGTTTTCAGACAGAATGAGAAACTTGTGTTAGTTCAAGAGCTAAATTGCCTCTGAACAAACACATGAGGGTTAATATGCCATCAGTATAATAAAGTAGGTGACATCAACACTACACATGTCTCAGTTTTGAACATTCTACAAACCAACACAGGTTGGTTTGGTTTGGTTTGATTTAATATAATCAATAAAATTAATCACTTTAAGTTTGGAAATAATGATGCATGGCTTAATACTAAGTATGAAGTAAACTCCAACTTTTTTGTTGGTAAAGAGTCTTTAAATAAAGCCTGGCATTATGCAATGTGTAGCTTCAGTCCACCTGTTTGATGTTCACTTTCTTTCTTTAAAAAAAAAATATTTTTATTAAGTTATGTACATTAAAAAATCACAAAAAAATACAATATACACACACACAAAAACCCCGGAAAAGAAAATAGAAAATGCATATACATCAACGTTAAACAACACACTAACAACTATATTATATACCCCCTAAAGTTCTCTCTAAAGTTCATATCAACAATTTACACTAATACGGTTTGTGTAACTTACAAGAGCTGGGGTGGCACAGTGGTTAGAGTGCAGCACTGCAGGCTACTTCAGCTAACTGATAGCTTTAGTTTAGCAGTTCAAATCTCACCACATGCTCAAGGTTGACTCAGCCTTCCATCTTCTGAGGCAGGTAAAATGAGGATCTAGATTGTTGGGGCAAAATGCTGATTCTCTAAATTATTAAAAGCACTATGAATTGATATATAAGTCTAAATACTCTTGCTATTGCTATATTTCTCTATCTTTCCCCCCAGGAATATCTTTTCTTTACAAATCAGCTACAATGGATAAAGTCTCTTATTATATACAAAGTGCCATTTCCATTAAGAAATTGAATATTAACAATTCTGTATATTTTGTTTATCTATTATCATCATTATTTCATCCTTTCCAACCAATCATAAAACAATTTCCAAATCTCATAATATTCTGAGTCTCCATATCTTTTAATTTCATTGTCATCATATCCATTTCTGCACATTCCATCTTAATCTTCTTCTTTGAATTTATATCCAATCTTTTAACCATGTTAAAATTGATGCTTGATAGTATAGTTCAAAGTCTGGAAGTCCAATCCCCTGCTCCCAGTTCCTATTGTCCTATAGATGTTTTAATTTGATTCTGGACCTTTTCCTTGCCCATATAAATTTAACTATTACTCTGTTTAATTGTTCGAAGTATTTTTTATCTAATTTAATTGGTATTGTTTGAAAAAATGTAAAATTTGTGGTACAATAGAGATTTTAATCGCTGAGATTCTTCCATTTAAAGATATTGGCAATTTACCGGTATTCCATTTTTTTAAATTTATTTTCTATTTGTTTGAGTAGTTCTATATAATTTTTATTTTTAATCGTAGTACATTTATGCAATGTTGTGAGCCACCCCAAGTTCTTGGAGAGTGGTGGCATACAAATCCAATAAACAAACAAACAAATAAATAAATACATTTCAGTGTTAAATTTATCACTAAATATTTTACTTTCCTCACTACTTGAATTCCTAAACTTTCTTCTACTAATTGATTTTGTATAGTTGTTAAATTTTTGGTTATTATTTTAGTTTTCAGTTTATTTATTTTTAAACCTGCTAATTTCTGAATTTGTTGATTTATTTCAATACTAGTTATCCTACTTTGAGCGGTTCCTCTATATTAAAAACCAAATCATCCACAAATGCCTGTAGCTTGAATTCTTCTTCTCTGTTTCTAAGACCCTTAATTTCTTTGTTTGCATGAATTTGTAACAGTAGCATTTCCAGTGCTAAGATAAATAGTAAGGGGGAAAGTGGACAATCTTGTCAAACTCCTTTTGTAATATTAAAACTGTCTGTAATTTCCCCGTTAATGATATTTTTTGCTGTTTGATTGGAATATATTGTTAGAATTGTTATGATATATTTCCCCCCAAAGTTCATCTTAATTAATTGATTTATAAAGAATTCCCAATTTAGATTATCAAAAGCCTTTTGTACATTGAGGATTATGAGTGCTGTGGATTTCCCTGGATGAGTTTCATTAACAGCAGGACTGGCCTATAGTATTGAATCTTATGTTTCATTATGGTGTCTTTGGAATTGGTGTGATCAGTGACTATGTCCATGATTGTGGTACTTTGTCTGTCATTAAAACCTTATTATATATCACTAAAAGTAGATTTTTTAAAAAGATTCTTGTAATTCTTTGTAGCATTCTAAAGGGATTCCATCAGGTCCACTAGTTTTATTTTATTTTCTAAATTGCTCTCTCTAACTCAGTGTTATTTTTTCATCCATTACACCTTTATGCAATTCAGATATTAATGGAATGCTAGTTTGTAGAAAATAATTCTGTATATCCTGTTTTTGTATCTCATCACTACTGTATAAATCCCAAAAATATTCTATTGCTATTTTCTTTTTTTCTTCTATTCCTCCTAGCTGTATAGGCAATAGCTACCCCCTAATGTAAGCTTTGATTGTATCCCAAATATTTTGGATTAAGGTGTCTTTGTTCCAATTTTCTCTTAAGAAGAATGCTAATTCTTTACCCCTATAATCTTCTGGTTCATTATCCATTTATTTTTCTTTCTCTCTCCTCCCCCCCCCCTTTTATGTAAGTAATATGGAGTTATTTTGCCCACGTACTGAGTTCAATTTCAACTATTTCTATTTTATTATCCAGTTTGGTATCCGTCCATACCATATCGAGTCTGGACCATTATTTCTGTGGGTTAGAGAAATATGTAAATTGAACATGTTGTAGGTGTCTCTCCTTTAATATGTATTTATAATTTAAATTCACTGGCCATATCCAAGAACAAATTTGGTAAGCTTTTTCTTTCATAATTTTTCTTACTTCCCAATTTATAGTCTTTCTTTATATCAACCACCACATTAAAGTCACCAATTATACTAAAAAAAAATTCTTTCTTATTTGATGATTTCATCATATTTTTTTATAATATTATTTTTGGCCATTGTTCAGGACATAAGTTACAGTACGCAATATTTTCTTTTTATTTATAGATTTAAATTATAAATATTCTCCCTTCCCTATCTGCATAAATTTGTTTCAGGTTTAACTAATTGTTATATATGTTGCAATTTTGTATCTGCTAAGGATACAAAAGGTTTATCTAGTCTAGGATTTTCCAACATTCTTCTTTTTTCACATGTACCTCTTGCATACAGGTAATATCAGAAATTTGTTTGTATAGTCTATTAAAAAATTGCCTTCTTTTAGTCTGTGAATTGATTTCACTTATGTTAACTGAAAATAATTTAATTTGTTTTTCCATGCTATTATCTATTAGTTGCTCTTGTCTTTCTTCTCCTATCTCCTATCTTCTCTTTGTCAGTATCTTCCTCTACTATCTCCTTCTCTTCCTGACTTTGTGATTCCACCTCAAGGCGTCTTTCTCTTTTTTTCCTCTAAATATTGCTCTATAAATTGATCAGCCTTTTCAAACATTTCTAGAGTTTGTAAGGTGTGTGTTTGTCTCTCCATGGCAGTCATATCAATAATAAGTTTTGTCCTGCTGCTGATGACACTGCAAGTATTGTTTTTTTAATAGTTTTGGTCAAAGTAGATGATGTTGCCATATTTACTTTCTTTAAAAAAATATTCCACAATTGCATATAATTCTTCTCTTCAGCTATCCCATTACTTGTCTTCAACCTTATTGTTTATCATATAATACAATATAATATTATATCTGTTATATTATAACTATTACTTTATCTCTATAATTACAATTTCAAAAGAAATTCTTATAGTCTGAAAGGGAAATACTTTACACATGAAAAGTATAAAGTCAGACAGGAAAATGTAACTTAACTTATGCATCATATATAAAATACCTTATATAGAATCCAAAGTGAACACACACTCGTTTAATCACTTAATACTTAAATAGTCTACTTAATACTATGAAATTAATATTGTTTGTGTATTAAATATTATACTATATTAAATACACAAATGAATATAAGATGCAATTAATACAGTAAAAATATAAAATAATTGGAAGAAAATCTTGAGAAAATTAGCAGATAATAATTAATCAAATAGATTAATCAAATAGAAGTGCTGATTGATTTGTACATATGTCTAGATGTAGAGTAGGCAAGTTCTTATGAAAATGCAGGCCAGATATTTTCCTACCACTTCCAATAAACATTTTCCAAAGTGCATTCCTATTATTTTCAAACGAAATTATGTCCTAGTCAATTCTTTTCTCCTTAACAGATCAATTCTTTTCTCCTTTTAAGCAAAAAAGAAACAAATAAACAAAAAAAATACAGTCAAAAGCAGATAAACAGGAGAGGGCTATACAAAGCAGATAATACCTGGCAAATTTATACAAATAATAAAAGATATCTGCACAATGAAATCATATTTACAAATATATCCATTATAAGACAGCTTCATGCCCTGAAATGATACTACAAGGAAACTTATATAATTATAATATACAAAATACTTGTTATAATGAATGCTTAAATTTTCTAAAGCAAAATTTCATACTGGATTAGAATAACCTCTTCTATGCTGAATTTATTACTATTTTGCCCAGTTTACCAATTTTTTTCTGCGACAAATGGTTTCAATTTTAGTCATCTACTTAGCCAAAGACCCTTTTTTCTTACCTTGACTCTTTAATTATGGTCTAATTATTACATCTTAGTAAGATCACACTACATGAATTCTTCATGGTGAAACATTTTTTTAATAGAGTTTCTCAGCATAATGTTGGATTATCTCATTCTACTATTTTGCTTCAGATGTAGGAGTAGATATTCGCATAATAAATTATTCTTCAGTATTTGTAGTCTCAAGATTCATTGTTTGAAATATCAGGAGGAGAATAGGTTCCAATATATAAAACGTATTCTCCTCATTATCAAAATATGGTAAGAAAAGAAAAAAAAAGAAAAGAGGACTTTACCCTGGAGAAATCACATTTATATATCTTTATATGGTGACCTATATATCTTTATATGGTAGTAAGCAATAAAGAATAAGTGAATGTACAAAGTATTTGATTCCAGATAGATGGCCAAATGAATTTCTTTCTCTCATTTATCAGAGGTTTTGTACAAAAATAAAAATAATACATTCCCTCCCACACATCAGAGGTGAGTTCCGGCTGGTTTGGACCAATTATATAGAACTGGTAGCAGGAATTTCCCCCTGCTCGCTGAACCAGAAATGGCTCAGGCCTGGCACACCTGCAAATCCAGCTTTTTCAGCAGCACCATAGTTGGCACCATCTTATTTTTTTTGCTTCTGGCATGCACAGAAGCTGTTTTTTGCTTCTGCAAATGCACAGAAGATGAGTTTTTAGCACTGTGTCTGCATGCATTCACACATGCGTAGCACATCAGGAAGCAAACCAGCAACAAAGAAAATTAGAACCCATCCTGCCATACATTCCATTTTTCCCCATTACAGTTTACTGTAAAATCTCTTCATCACAGCAAATGAAAGTTCATTTTTATTCTTTGTTTGTGAAACTTTTTTTTTTGCATTTTTTTAAAAATAGAAAAACTCTCCTTCCTAATTATACATGGAATTTACAACTTTTGGAACTACAGTATCACAAAATTCAGCAAGATGCACAATTTAATTAATATAATTTGTTGGAGAGAATGAATATTAAAGCTCCTTCCCTTTTCAGCTGTTTTTATAGCAAAGTTCATCCTTGTTCATTCATTCATGAATACAAACCTAAAACTCAGTCCCTAATATTTGCATGGGTCTGCAAAGCCTGATCTGTCAAACAAAGGCCACATTAACAACAATTTCCCCATTTTCTCTTCTGTGGAAATGTTTCTTTTCACCCTCCCTCCCTTACTGTGCTAGATGCAGCATGAAACATATAGATGCAAACACTGCTGCAGCATTTGTGTGTTATCAACTCATTTTTTCCTAAATAAATTTTGGTCAAATTTCTGAGCAGTCATTCAGGGAAGATATAGGTATACCATCAAACATTTCACAATTTCTGTTCTGTCTAAATGCCTGTTGATGGGAATAATGGATATTGTTGCATTCCTTTTATTAGAATACAGATCTGTACACTCCATAGAAAACAAAGCAGTGATAGGCAGTGCATGTACTGGTTAAAGTACTTTTATGGCTATAGCATGGCTAGACTTAGTACAACTTGGCATTTATTTATTTATTTATTTATTTGTTTGTTTGTTTGTTTGTTTGTTTGTTTGTTTATTTGTTTATTTATTTATTTATTTATTTATTTATTTATTAGATTTGTATGCCACCTCTTTCCGTAGATTCGGGGCGGCTCACAACATAATAAAACAATTCATAACAAATCTAATAATTTACAATTTAAAATTTAAATTAGTTAATTAAGAAAACCCCATTTTAAGCAGACATACCTACAAACATACCATACATAAATTACATAGGCCTGGGGGAGATATCTCAATTCCCCCATGCCTGATGACAAAGGTGAGTTTTGAGGAGTTTACGAAAGGCAAGGAGGGTAGGGGCAGTTCTAATCTCTGGGGGGAGCTGGTTCCAGAGAGTCGGGGCCGCCATAGAGAAGGCTCTTCCCCTGGGGCCCACCAACCGACATTGTTTAGTTGACGGGACCCAGAGAAGGCCGACTCTGTGGGACCTAATCGGTCGCTGGGATTCGTGCAGCAGAAGGCGGTCTCGGAGATATTCTGGTCCGATGCCATGAAGGGCTTTATAGGTCATAACCAACACTTTGAATTGTGACTGGAAATTGATCGGCAACCAATGCAGACTGCGGAGTGTTGGTGTAACATGGGCATTTTTGGGAAAGCCCATGACTGCTCTCGCAGCTGCATTCTGCATGATCTGAAGTTTCCAAACACTTTTCAAAGGTAGCCCCATGTAGAGAGCGTTACAGTAGTCGAACCTCGAGGTGATGAGGGCATGAGTGACTGTGAGCAATGACTCCCGGTCCAAATAGGGCCGCAACTGGTGCACCAGGTGAACCTGGGCAAACGCCCCCCTCGCCACAGCTGAAAGATGGTTCTCTAATGTGAGCTGTGGATCGAGGAGGACGCCCAAGTTGCAGACCCTCCCTGAGGGAGTCAATAATTCCCCCCCAGGGTGATGGATGGACAGATGGAATTGTCCTTGGGAGGCAAAACCCACAGCCACTCCGTCTTAGCATGTAGCACAATAGAGATAAGAAATTGCTTAATGTATTTTTAAAAAAGTAATATGCACACGTTTTACTATTACTTCATCTGTATCTGAATATGAAATTGCCTGACACTTGACCTGTCTGTAATTTGACACTCTTTGTTTCTGCAAAGTAGATCTGACACATAGATGGCAGTGGGTGGGAATCTTTCAACTTGGGATTGTTGCTAATGCGATCTTTGTTTGACAGATCATGCTTTACAGACCCACGAAAATATTAGGGACTGAGTTTTAGGTTTGTATTCATGAATGAATGAAAAAGGATGAACGTTGCTATAAAAACAGCCGAAAAGGGAAGGAGCTCTAATATTCATTCTCTCCAACAAATTATATTAATTAAATTGTGCATCTTGCTGAATTTTGTGATACATTTCCCTGAGATGTTTACTAAATATCTGATTTCTCACTATGTCAAGCACTTGGTGAGAAATTGATGGGAAAGATAGTGAAGGTGTTACATCTCAATAAAATAGAAACAATAATCCAGTCTATTTAAGGGTTTATTTTACACCTCATTCCTGTTTGTACATTTTAAATTATTTCTAAAATTTGCAGGCATATTAAAACCTGTTGTATGATGCTATAATATCCCATCTTTTACAAGATGTCACGAAGGAAAAAGAGGTGGAAGTAGGTGCAAAGAAAATGGAGAGGCACTTCTCCAATCTAGTAGCTTAAATTTAAACATATGATATGATACCAGTTCTCAGGAAACTAGACGTGGGGATAGCTGCACATTTACAACAAATGAAACCCACAATCATAGATACCACATATATACAATTAGAATAAGCTCTGAGCATGCTTCACTTAATAGATGAGTTGTCTAAAGATCAATCTATAGTAAGATTTCTCAATATATATGATAAAAACAGTGTTTCCATTTTGTGTTACTTTGTGTGATTGGACAAGTTGAATTGGATAGACCTAGAATTTTCAAGTATAGACCAATAAATGCTATCTTCCCCTTCCTTCCCTCTTGCCTCTTAAAAAATTCCAAAGTTACAAATGAACTCACTCTTCCTGAAACCATCCTCTGTAAACTGTCCTTGAATATCACATTTCACTTCCTACTATGTTACAGAGACCCTGACTATGACATCACACATGCGAATAAATTAACCTCACTGCTAATGTGGGCAGCATCCTGCCCATACCCTTTTATGTTTCTAGGTGACCTCAATCTTCCTCTTATTAACTGGACCCTAAATGAATGCACTACTTAACCCTTCCACGCAATGCTGTTACAAATCTTGGACTAGAATAACTAGTAATTAACAGCACTCGAGTCAACAACTGCCTTGATCTCATCTTCTTCAACAGCTGAAGCTCAATATATGGACTACAAATAAAATAACCCTTTTCCAACAATGACCACAGCACAATTGACTTTTGTCTCAATCTACACCATTGCAAAAATCACCTAAAAATGGGATACCCAATTACTACTTCAAAAAAAGCAACTATGAACTCATAGATGCTGACCTTTCATCTCTATACTGGCAAACTATTCTCTGACTATAACACTGCCATTGACCATTACAACATTTTCTTGGTTGAATTCAAAAGAACTATCAGACTACATCTACCACTAATAACCAAACAAAAAACAAAAAACAAACCCAATCTGCCCATATCAATAAGGAAGCTTCAATCAAAAAAAATTCTGGTGGAAAAACAAAGCTGGATATGTATGTTTATTTATTTATTCTGTGGAATGGCCAAATTCACTCACAAATGGGTATATCCAGCTATGCCTTTATCCTGATAATTAGTTTTGTGGATTGTATTTGGTTCTTTAATAGCCTTTGGAACATTGGTTTTTCCTCCAGAAAATAGAATTGCCTATTACAGTATATTTAATTTTTAAATACTAAAACTGAGTTTTCTGTTGCAGCTATTCAAGGCTGGCAGACTTGAATTTGATTTTGAATCTATATATCTATAGGTTTTATACATCACCCTGTTCCCATACATACATTTTAACTTGTTAGTTTGTGTTATCAGGAAATAGATTACATACATTTCATAGTTCCTTTTGTTAACTTTGGGGTATAATTTGTCACACTAGCAAAATCAAACCCGTGGCATATAGTACCGTATGTGATTGCTGTAAGAGGCACAGATTCCTTTCACAGCACACAATCTTATGAAAGCAAATTGCAGAAGATAATAGTTGTGTTTTAATTAGAGTGTTATTAGAAGTGCTTTCACTTCAGAAACAATTATCAAATGAGATCTTACAATTTTTACTGATTTTATAATGTGTGTTTATGTGTGTGTTTGTTAATATCTATTTACATATTGAATAATTTTAGCATTATGCTGAAGTTTAATGATGTGGAGCTCCCCTTTTACATTTGTAAAAAAAGACTAAAACTTTCCTTAGTAAGCCTTAATGTTATTTCATTTTTTATTTAATATATGCTATAAAACTATTATGGTATATAAACAATAGTTAACGACTTGATGTTTTTTATGAACCAACCAGTCCTGGGTTATTCAATAGCATGATTAAATAAACTTCAACTTAATGCAGGGTGCAAATGCACCCCCTGTATGTCTGTGGCCTCTGTGTCTGTGTTTCTTGTGTGTGTGTTTGTGTGTGCATGCATGTGCACGCACATGCAAAACTTACTTGGGAAGTATATTTAATGGAATCGGTATTATGAGATTTATATATGTGATAATAACTTTGAAATATGAAAAATGTATGAGATGGCATAGATTTTAATAAACAAAAACTATCATTCTTTGCTAAAAAGAAAACAGCTATTTTTCCATTCATTTCTTTATGTAGTAAAAGAACTGAGCCAAAATAACCTAACAACAGCATTTTTAATTCACAGAAACAATAATTACAACGCATATACCTGTTATAAATCTATCTTATCTATTATTAGTACAACTCTGATTTTAATCACCATGATGATAGTTGGATTTTTAGGTTTTTATAAAAAGAGGGAGGAAATATTGTCTGTTGGATTTTAAAACCATTGGATTTTAAAATGGATATACTGTACTTTCATTTTGTTTAATACTAAATGTACACATTCCCCTATTTATTTATGTATTTATTTATTAGACATATATGACTGCCCATTTGTGAATCATAATTCTGAGCAGTAAAAACAATAACTAACATTCTAAAAAAATACAGGAAATAAAAAAGAATCCATTGGAGTTGGACAGCTAATAAATTCAAATAAATAACAATAATAATAAGAACACTAGGCACACTAAAGAAACAGTTCTTAATACATGTGCTTCAGCTTACCTTATCCAAAGGCTGGAGGAAAAGCCAGTCTTTTAAGGCTTTTGGGGTGGCTAAAAGGATGGGGTTCTGCTGAATTTCAAGGTTTCAAGATTCACAACAGTCCTCCAATGTAGACCAGACCAAATATCAGACAGTTGTCTAGGCTGCAGATCTTCATCTTATCTCTCAAAATTATTCTCACATCATGAGTAATATTTATTTTTGTCAATCAAGTATAGGATAGTAGTTTATATAAACATAACATAGAAAGTAATGATTAAAAAAAGACAATAGGACAATAGGACAGGAATGGTAGGCACAATGGTGTGCTTATGAACGCTCGTTACAGAGAGCCCTTAGAAAAGGGGAGAGGTCAACTGTAGACAATCTAAGGTTGAAGATTTTGGGATGGGGGAAGAAATAACAGAGTCAGGTAGTGAATTCCAGGCGTTGATCACTCTATTGCTGAAGTCATATTCTCTGCAGTCTAGTTTGGAGCGGTTTAAATTTAGTTTGAATCTATTACATGCTTGTGTGTTGTTGCGAATGAAGGTGAAGTACTCATTAACAGGAAGGACATTTTGGTATATGATTTTGTGAACTATGGTTAAATCAGTTCAAAGGTGGTGTAGTTGTAAATTGTCTAATTTCAGTATTTCAAGTCTGCGGGAGGAAGAGTAAAGGACTCTTCTTGTGAAATATTTCTGGACACTCTCAATTGTATTAATGTCTTAATTGTATTAATGTATTAATGCAATGTGGGTTCCATACAGGTGAGCATAGTTCCCTCTAAGCTGAGCAGTGAGCAATCGCTCACTTAAAAATCATCATCAACTCAGAGTTTTCCAAACCTGCCCAGAAGCCGAGAGGGAAGGAGAGAGAGGGAAGGAGAGAAAGAGGAAGGGGGGAAGAGAGAGAAACAGATAGAAAAAAGAGAGGAAGGAAAAGAGAAAGAAAAAGAATGGGAGTAAGGAAAAGAGAAAGAAAATCAAAATCTAGTTTGAAACTAGCTCAACTATTTAAGTGGCATTTTGATATTGATAGAGTTGCCCTATTATGAGCTCACTGTTATAGACACACAGTACAGTATTTTATTTTGAAATTCTCTGAGGCAAAACAGGGTGGTTTTTTTATTTATTTGTTTGTTTATTTACTTACTTATTTATTTATTTATTATTTCTGTGCCGCCCAGTCCCGAAGTGACTGCCGCTCAGACACTATATATTTCCGCCCACCCCCAAAAAAAATTAGAGGGAACACTGCAGGTGAGCTGTATTCTAGAATAGGTCTGACAAATGTTTTGAAAGCTCTGGTTAGCAGTTTAATGTTACCAGAGAAGAAGCTATGTAAGATTATATTGACAACTCTTAATGCTTTTTTGGCAATGTTGTTACAGTGGGCTCTAGGACTTGGGTCATTGGATATGAGTAGTCCAAGGTCTTTGACAGAGTGAGGGCCATCTACAAGTTCATTTCTTCCAAGTATATATTTAGTATTCTGATTCTTTTAACCAATGTGTAAGACAGAGCATTTACTGGTTGAGATTTGAAGTTGCCATTCTGCTAAATGATCAAGGTCCTTTGTTTAACAACCACTGTGTTTGCCACTACCACAATTGCTTAATGATCATTGAAAAAAAGGGCATAAAATCAGTCATAGTGTCACACCTAATGACTGCCATGACTTACAACTATAATTCTAGGTTCAATTAAAATAATAAGTTGAGGGTTACTGGTATCAGCCTAGGAGGCAGGAGAAGTAATATTCTATGATTATTGTAACCCCACCCAATCCAAACATTCATATGTCTGTGAAAGTTAGTTAATTATATTATTTTTAACATTTGCTTAGTTGACTAAATTATTCCTTTTGTTTTGTTTTGTTTTGTTTTGTTTTCTGGGAAACTGGATTTACTATTGCCTTCTTCTGAAATAGTTTTCCAGTTTTCCAGTCCAGTCTCAGGTTTCTGATTTGCTGGCAATCTTATAGCCAAAATTTTAATCAGGTCTGAAATGCTAAGCTTTTAGGATCAAAGTTAAAGTGTTCAGACTTCAATTGTTATGCTAAAGCAAAGATGTCCCACTTAATTGTTTTAACTCCAATTTTTGGAATAAAAAAGGTCCTCGGTGGATTGCATAAAACACTGAAATCCTTTTGGATGGATAGTATTCACATCAACTTATAAAAGTGGTGTTAAGAAATGCAAATGCAAATTCTAAGACGAATTGCTTGGGACTTTGGGCACAACACTTTCCTTCTGCTCTTCATTAAAGGAACTTAATGTTTTTCAGGCTTCCAAGGGAATTGGAAAGGAAATCTGCTGCTGTTTTAAGAGTCACCTTAATTTTAATTAATGAATAGATTCTCTGAAGCATCATCATTATTATTTTTCTTTCAGTTTTGCCTGGAAGCCTGAGTAAATATTGGGTCTTTTAATGAATACCGTGGAGGGTGTTTTTCTGAAAACTGAAGCATCAGTTCCAAAACATTTTTGAAACTTTGACAGACCTAGCCTTATATCATCATTGTCACCATTGGATATTGAACCATTTTTAGTTTCCTATGTCCTCATTGTTTGTTCCAGTATTGCTAGGGAAGAGTCAAGACAACAGCATTTGCATATGATATACCCAATCAGCAGCAATATTTACCTTCACCAGTAAAGATGTTTGTTGGTATATGACCTTGATAGTGAACCTATGCCCTAGGTCAGCCCCACCACACATGTGTGTGTGCCTTCCATCGGCCAGCTGATTTTAAGGTCTCTGCCATGCATGTGAGAGATGCATGTGCAGACCCACGCTGCCCTGGGGCATGCATGGGGGCATTACATTATGGATGTGGGCACATGCGCTATCGTGCACCCATACACATTTTTGGCACCCGAGGGGAAAAAAGGTTAGCCATCACTGGTATATGTTCTGTCGAGCTCTCTGGTAGAATCCTCCCAAAAATGCACAGATGCAATTTCAGACACACACAAGTTTGAAAATTCAAAACAATGTTCTTTATAATGAAAATTCACTTAAACCAAGCCGTCTTTTGGTATAGCAAAGAGCACTCGTCTCCAAACAAACTGGTAATTTATACAAGTCCCTTATCAGTTCTGTGATACTTAGCTTGCAGCTGTGAGGCAATTCATAGTCCTTCTTCTTTCACAAAGTGAAACACACTTTGCCCTGGTTTAGTTTCAAAGCAGGGAAAAATCGGCACACAAAAGTCAGCAAAGCAGTCACGAAACACAACGATCAGATAATCCTCCACAATGGCCAAACCCACAGGCTGCTATTTATAGCAGCCTCATTAATTACCACAGCCCCACCCAACCACAGGTGGCCTCATTTTCTTTGATAATAATCTCTCAGTTGTTGCCTATGCATCGCTCTCCGCATGCGTGGCTGTATCATTAACTCTTGTTCTGAATCCAAGGAGGAGCTAGATAATTAATCTCCTTCTGAACTGTCTGCCCCACTCTCCTCCTCCCTGTCACTCATGTCTTCTTGGTCAGAGGAGCCTTTATCATCAGATTCCACCGGGGGCAAAACAGGCCTGCAGCATGTGGATGTCTCTCCCACATCTACAGTCCTTGGGGCAGGAGCTGGGCCAGAGCTAACCACAACAGAATATGATATTTGACTTGCTCAAATCAAAAGGATATATCTAATTGTGATATTTTGTGAATAGCTAGCAAAAACATTTTCTTACTAAACATCAAATAAATTTTCTGGGATGGCTTTACAAACCTTATTTCCTGATTCAGTGCATTTAGTATGCCGTCCCACCCCCACCATGCATGCATCAAGTGAAGGAATAAATCTTCAAAAACAAGTTCATTCGTGCTTCCCACAGATCCTCGGACTTTACAGATACCAGAGAGCAAGGCTGGAATTTTGAAAAGGTCAATTTTCTTTCTACAAAAGAGAAATCATATTGCAGCAAAACCTAGCTGGATGCTGACTAAGATGCTCAATGGAAGATGAGTTGAAGGCCTAGGCCTGTGAAGGTGAACCTATGGCATGGGTGCCCAACATCGTACGCGGAGCCATGTCACCTGGCATGCACATCACAAGTTTCTCTCCCAGATTTCTGATGCACATGTGCATGCAATGATCAGCTGGCCTATGGGCGTATGGCAGTGTCAGAAACTAGAAGAGCTGATCTTCTGTTTTTTGGTGTGAGCATGTATGCCAGCCAGCTGATCAGTGCATGGACAGCAGTAACCAGAAGACTTGCTGGAAGTACATTTTCCAGTGTGCGCATGACCCCTGGGCAATCCCTCTTCCTGGTCTTCCTGTGCTTTCTTTTTGGCACTTGGTACAATGTGCATGCACATGTGCTTCTTTTCGGCACATGAAAATGTTGAAAACGTTCACCATCGCTGAAAACGTTCACCATCACTGACCCAGAATCTTCTGCTCCTACATCTTAATGGCCAAATATTTAGGTCATCAGCTTTGAATGATTTTTTTTTCAGTTTTTGTTTCCTTTTTATATACTTTTATATACTGACCATTGATGACTGGTACTGATAAGAATTATGGGTGTGAGCACATGCAGACCTTATCAGTCTGGTTTCAGGCTTGGCTAAGCACTGAAACTGCTTTGGTTGCGCTGATGGATGATCTCTGGCAGGCCCAGGCTAGGAGTCATTCCTCTATCCTTGTGCTCCTTGACCTCTTAGCAGTTTTCAATACCATCGACCATGGTATCCTTCTACGCCAACTGGAGGGGTTGGGAGTAGGTGGCATCATTTTACAGTGGTTCTCCTTCTACCTCTCTAGTTGGTCACAGTTGGTGTTGGCAGGGGGTCAGAGATCGGCTCCTAGGCCCCTCCTTTGTGGGATGCCTCAGGGGTCGGTTGTCTCCCCCCTGCTCTTTGACATCTACACGAAACCACTGTGTGAGATCATCTGATGAAACAGAGTGAGTTTCCATCACTACACTGTACATCAGCTGTACATCTCCACCCCATGTCAGCTCAGTGAAGCAATGGAAGTTATGTGCCAGTGCCTGGAGGCTGTGAGGGTCTGGATGGATGTCAACAGGCTCAGGCTCAATCTTGTTGGGATTGAGGGACTGGCTGTGGGTTTTGCCTCCCAAGGACAATAGAATCTGCCCCTCCATTTCTTGGGGGGGGGGACTTTTGACCCCTTCAGTCTGAAACTTGGGAATCCTCGATCCACAGTTGAGGTTAGAACAACATATCTCAGCTGTGGCGAGGAGGACGTTTGCACAGGTACGCCTGGTGCACCAGTTGCGGGACTAATTGGACAGGGAGTCTCTTCTCACAATCACTCATGCCCTCATTACCTCGAGGCTTGATTTCTGCAATGCGCTCTACATGGGGCTACCTTTGGAGATTGCAGCTACTCCAAAAGGCAGCCATATGAGCCATCTTGCATATATCACCATCACTCTGTGAGCTGCATTGTCTACTGACTGGTCTCTAAACACAATTTAAAGTGCTGGTTATTACTTCTAAAGCCCTACATGGCTTAGGACCAAATTACTTATGGGACTATCTCCTGTTTTATGTATCCCAGTGGCCAGTCAGATCCCACAGAGTCATTCTTCTCCAGGTACGGTCAGCCAAGGAATGTCACCTGGTGGGGCTTAGGATAAGGGCCTTCTCTGTGGCAGCTACGATCCTTCTGACCTTTTGAAAGGACCTAAAACCACACCTTTGCTGGCAGGCCTGGGGCCATTGGCCATTAACATTCTTCTCCGGTTGATAATATGATTGGGATTGGGATGTGCTTGGATAAATGGGTTTAAATATATGGGATTTAAACATTTGGGTTTTATGGTTGGGGTTTATAATTCTGGAGAATGGTGGCCTAGAAATATGAATGAATGAATGAATGAATGAGTGAGTGAGTGAGTGAGTGAGTGAGTGAGTGAGTGAGTGAGTGAGTGAGTGAGTTAGATAGTTAGATAGTTAGTTAGTGTGAGTGAAATGGGGTTACCTGTGCTTGGTATACAATTCCATTGTCCTAAATAATACATTATTAGGGAGGAGCTGGGAGTGAACATTATGTAACTCCTTCCTTTTCTGGTCTTCCCAACATCTGCTTTTAAGTCATCAGGGAGACTGCTTACTTTTTTATGTCTTTTCCCCAAAATTAGATTTAGGCACTTTGTATGGACAACCAAGAGACTATTGTGCCAGCATTTATGTCCTACTATTTCATTGAGAACTTTATTGGAGCAGCCTACATCCTATGATGATATGCTTAATGTCATCAAACACCATCTCACTATCCTAGAACCTTGGGAAGAACTCAATACATGGATAAAAATGCCAAATCAAGTCTCAACATCTGGATGCCTGTGCAATGAACCATAATAAAAAGCAGTGCAAGTTTGTCTGGAAATTAATTAGAAACATTATGTGGAAGAGTTAGCTTTTTCATTTATATTAGGAATGAACAACTTTTCAAATCCAAACATATCTCGACATTTTGGGGACAGCCAAGGCTGGGGTAGTATAGTAGAATTACAAAGTATGTACCCACAAGAACTTTTTTTTTTAGGCTTTGGGAAAGAGTTTGCTAATTTATTTATGTGAACTTCATCAGTGTTTGCTTTTTGCCAGTTTTCAATAATTGTGGAGGACTGCTGAAAAGAGATGATAAGGCCATAAGAGTCAAGCTCCTACTCATACCTTAAATCATTTTCCTGCTAAAATTACCTATTGTAAAAATATTATTTGATTTGGCTCAGAGCAAACAAGCATGATTATGTTTAGTGCTCAGCCAAACTATTTGTTCCTCTCTATGTTTGATGTTTGTAAAGGCTGAGTAAAGTGAAACAATTTATTTTTAAAAAATCACTTGGCTAACATGACATGGCCGTCTGATTATTGCAGCGCCAGGAATTAAATGACATTCATTTAACTAGGTGTCACTGTGGCTTTTAGTGACCATATATACAGGAAGAAAAAAAGAGAGACTCTCTGCAATTACTTTATGAGTGTCAACATTGGAAATTTGGAGAGACAAAGGTCATTTTTTTTAAAGAGGCCAAAAAAATAATAAGCAAATGCCCCCCTGCATTCCCTAGGTGAGGAATTTTAAAATCTCATGATTACAAATGGCAAGATTCAAACCTATCAGCCTTCCAGAATCCTGGGATGAGCTGGAAAAATGTAAATATTGAGTTGGTGGGATCTTGTGGTCCTGTAAATGTGACCTTGCCTAGGTTTGTGGATTATTTTTATTCTAATTAAGCTTTAAGCTTCTATTTTTTAAAAAAAGTTAGTTTTCAAATTTAAAATAAATAAGGAGTATGTTTTTCATTAAATTATATAGCAACTAAAGAGGAGGTCTTTTAAAAAAGAAGCAAAAAAACCAATGCAGGAAAGGACTTTTTTTAAAAAAAAAACTTTTTAAAAATTGGTGGGACATGACAATTTAAAGATATTTTGAAATTCATATATTTAAAACCTAGTATTGCAGCTGTTTCTCAAGAAGCAAAAGTCAATGTCTTTTAATATATAAGATTGGTAGAATTGGTTATCCTGAAATACATTTAATAATGTTACTTTTATGCATTTATTTGTTAAATTAAAATGCCAGCCATCTAACTATCAAATGATTTTACACAGCTTACAACATAATTTCAAATGATTTATCTGAAATGCTGTACAACATAGGAGTGAGAAGGCAAGAAATATTCAAGGTTATGACATATGTCCCAACATAACTGTGCCGCAAAGATGTGGACTACTTTTAAATGGCAGGAACTAATTACCTGGTAAATGAGCGAAATAAATGAGTGGTGGTGGCACAGTGATTAAAACACAGTATTGTAGGCTAATTCTGCCCACTGCCAGCAATTTCATCCTGACCAGCTCAAGGTTGACCCAGCCTTCCCTCCTTCTGAGGTTAGTGAAATGAGGACTTAAAGTGTTGAGGGCAATATGCTAACTCTGTAAACTGCTTAGAGAAGGCTGTGAAGCACAGTGAAGCAAGTCTAGGTGCTATTGCTAAGCTAAATTTTTACATCCAAGTTTTATGAAAATACATTCCTATATTCATGTTTCTGTTAAGGGAATTAATCTAATAATTTAAATTTCATATTCAGAATATGGGGTACTGTTTACATTTCAAAATAAACACAAGAGTATATAAACACTGAAAACATTAGAAAAAGTCATACATGAAAATAGATTTTCTTGTGGAACAATTGTTCACAAAAAGTGTTTTACCTGGATTGATTTCAACCAAAATTAGGGTTACATTAGTAGAAGACAACCACAACTACAAATATTTTGCAGACAATTTTCTGGAAATTTGTAAATAGTAGAAGCAAACAGCACTTACAATCAAGAAGTTAAATAATTCAGAGGGAAACATAGTATATTTATTCATCAGAAGATTTGTATTTGTTCACATTGAGTTATAAATCACACTTCACAAACTTATTGCCTGAAGTTTTAAAGTTTGAGGATGAAAACTATATGCAATTTCTATCACTTCTTCAAATAATACAGAAAATTGGCACCAAATTTCTTTAATATAGTGAAATCATGCTGTCATTTCTAAGACATTTTCTCCCCTCAGTCGGAGAGAAATAAAAGATTTGATTTTAAGATGGACAATGCGGGAAAGCAATCTAATGAAAAAAAGGACTCATCCTGTTCTAATAAACCTCAGCTCCTTACTGTTTCTTAAGCCATACATTCCAGCACTGAAATGTTGAGGACTTCATGAATTAAGATAATACATAGAGCTTGCAGAAAATCTTCGAGATGAGTTATTTATTAATAGCAAGATTGAATCAGTCAGAGACCTTAATGATGTGGCCTATAATTTGAATCCACTGAAAATTGCTTGGAAGCACCCAAGAGAGCAGGGATCTTGACTTATGACTTCTTGATCTTGTAATATATTCTTAATTCTAACATTACTGTTCTACATTAGAGATTAGAGAACTGCATTGGCAAAAATTGTGATTTGCTTGCTTGTAATGAAGAGGATCTCTCCTCTGCCCGCCCCCCCGCCCCCAATTTCTTTTTCAAACTTGGTATACACTTTCTCTGGATGATCTCTGCAATCTTTGACCATGTGTCTTAGATTCCCTTTCTCCTTTTTTGTTCCGAACTTCTCAGGCTCCTTTTATCTAAGCAATTTTATCTCCATCAAGTGTGCAAGAAGCTTTCTTCATTGGCCCAAATTCTTGTTCCTGCCTGCACTGTATAGGTAGAAAGAAAAATCTCAGCTGAGTAAACTTGCTGCAAGAAGAAAACTGTTTCCTCTTTCTTGTTCATTTATTTATGCCCAAGTCACTTCTTTTTTCCCCTCCAGCTTGTCTCCCGATTACAATTGTTTTTGCTTAAACTCTCTTCTCCTCATTATTTTTTTCCTACGCTCCTTTTTGTTCTTAGCTATTTTATTAACCCTCCTAACCTTTTTTTTTAGCCCAGAGGTGAACACTGAGTAGACCTGAAAGCCAGCTGGGTGACCTTGAACCAATCATTCTCTCTCAGATGAAAGAATCTCACAAGGTTATTGTTTGGGGAAAATAGGAAGAAGGTATGCTGGATGGATTTGCTGCTTTGAGATATTTATGAAAATACTGTAGAATCTTGATTATCTGACATAAACAGGTGGGCTGATAGTTGGATAATCAAAAATGTCAGATAATCCAGACTCTACTGTACGTGATCTTGACCTAACTCAAAATTAAGGCAGGAGAAATATAAATAGGTCTCCAGAGGTCCTAGGATAAAGAGGGAATAAGGCCCCTCTCTAAACTCATACGTTCTTTCCTCCCCTCCTCCGCTGGCCCCAAGCTGCTGCCACCATGAACATTTCCTGCCAGTGGGTCCCCTTCTGCCCTCTACTTCACTCCTCCCAGCTTCCCCGCCCACCCACCAGGGCACCACAGCAGCCTGCGCCTCCCACGGCTCCTGCAAACTACAGTACTAAAAACCAACAGGGTTTTCCTTTGCGCTCCTTCCTTCCCTCCTCCACTTGCCCCAAGCCACTGCTGCCACCAGGATGAACATTTCCTGCTGACAGGGCCCCCACTGCCCCCTGCTTCATTCCTCTCAGGTCGCCCACCCACCTGGGCACTGCAGCAGCCTACGCCTCCCCCACCCTGGTTTTTCTCGGTGTTACCCTTCTGCCTGGAAGATGGCCTTGGGTGGCCAGGTTAGTGTGTCTGGAAATGAAGTGTTGGATGTTGGACAGATAGATCCGGAGAAGAGGCAGGGTGAGAAGGGGTGGAAAGGCATCTGAGGAATGGGACATTTGGAAGGTTAAGTAGTGCATTCCTCCTGGCTGGGCAGCCAGTGCCTACAAGGCAGCTGTGTGTGGAGGAGAGGCAATAAGTGGCTTTAAATCCTCCCCAATATCTCCATCTCCTTCCCCCCAATTGAGGTTTTGCAGAGAGAAGTCAATCCCAGGGGTGGGCTATTGCTGGAACGAGGGGGAATACAGTGGGGATAGCAAAAATGGAGCTCCACCCCAGAGTACCCAATTTGTATTAAAAGATGTTGAAAGAAAATGCATAAGCCACGCCCAAAGTGTGATAGTAAAACTTTTGGTAGCCCTTCACTGGTCAATCCTTGGGGACTGCTTCCCCACCACGGTTGCCATGTTTGAGGGCGAGTCTTGGGGCACGGAAATGCCTACAGCCATGCCCCCAAGAAGCCACAACATTGGATGATCCAGAACGTTGGGTGACTGAAGGACGGATATTCGAGACTCTACTGTAATAAAGCCAGGACAGTAGTGGATTCTAAAACCATTTGATTTGATTTGATTTGATTTGATTTGATTTGATTTGGTTTGGTTTGGTTTGGTTTGGTTTGGTTTGGTTTGGTTTGATTTGATTTGATTTGATTTGATTTGATTTGATTTGATTTGATTTGATTTTTATGCCGCCCTTCTCATTAGACTCAGGGCGGCTTACAACATGTTAGCAACAGCTACTGATTTCCACATATGGTCGCATACACAGAAGTGTCCCAGCCAGGTGGGTGGAGCCTCCTGCCATTGTTACTGGCTCGCAGAACTGGGTCGAACTAGGAGCAACTCACCATTGAGGCAGAATGCAAATAAATAATTTTTTAAAAAGTCTTGCATCATTTCAGATACTGCTGCATTACTACTTCCAGCATTCTTCATAACTGGTCAAAAGATAGATAGATAGATAGATAGATAGATAGATGATAAACAAATAAATAAATAAGGTAGTGGCAAAGTTGTGCTGGACTTACATGACAAGTGACTTTTTAAATTATAATTTGAGTCTCCTTTGATATAGCTTCATTCTATTCTTACAGTGCTAAGCAAAATTTAAATGAATCCACTATATGCAAAGCAAAAAACTTGATGAAACACACCAGGAGCTGTGTTAAAAACAGCAATCATTTCCCAATATTTGTTTGATTATAATTTTCTCTGTTCCAAGAAATATCTGTTGAGATAAAGAAATGTTTTGTTCTTTCCTAGAAGTGGCACATCACAGTACTAAATCTCATAAAAGAGCTAGCTTAAAATAATGGTTGACAATTGAAAAGTCCTTAATAAGGAAGGGTGGGCAGAGGGAAGGCTGACTTTTTGATGGGCAGCTTTAGATGGCAATTTAGAGAATGACATACATAATACAAATAGGTAATTTCAACCTAGAAATATTTCATTACTTCTATATTTCTGAAACCATTAGCTGGGTCCACATTGTGCACATTGTATTGTTTCACTTTCTCCTTTTATAATTGCCTTATTCAGATGTATGAGTTGAGGGAAGAGGAGGTTATTTTAGGCAATTTAATTTAAACTTGCTTGATTTATTTCTTAACTTTTAGAAGCTCTGCAATCTTCCGGGATGAAAATCCTAATCCTTCTAGAGATTGTGAAAGTATATGGTTTGTTTCCAGTTTATAGTCTTTATTTCCTACCTAAGTGTTATGTGCTCCAGATAATTTGACCAGCTAAAACCATCACTACTGACCTTTAATATGCTGCCCAGTAGTGCTTTGGAGTTTTGGTTCAGATATATGAGCATTACTGTACTATTATAGGCATGGTCTCAAGTTCATAATGGCACCAAAATTTTAACAACAGCTGATTAACATATATAATAGAAATGTATCATGGACTACTGATGTTTGAAAGTTTATTCATAATAATCCACACAATTATTAAATGTGCATAGGGAGAAATTTACAAGGGATAATGTATCCTAAATACAAGGAAGCCTATCTTGAGAGTTAATAGAAGATCCTGATACTTATTGGAACCATTAATATAATGACTAGGACATTTACAAATATTATAAATGAAAATTCTTATATATTTACAGCCTAACACCAGAATGAGAAGAAATTGTTAACTATCCTGATGCATACAGACCAGTAGTAGTAGATTAGTAGTAGTAGTAGTAGTAGTAGTAGTAGTAGTAGTAGTAGTAGTAGATGATTCTAAAACCCTTTGCTACTGGTTTGTGTGCATGCTTATGCACATGTGCCTTGCTCCTGCGCATCCAGAGAAGCATCTCAGGCAGGTGGGCAGGGCGTCAGCGCTACCAGTTGGGTCAAGTCAGGAGCAAGCCACTGCTGATAAGACACATGAAGCTAGCTAATCATTTGAAACAACCTTGACATCTGCCTGCCTTAGTGCCTTATACTCAAAAACCCAAACTTTTGTTAGGGGCTTGGATTTCTTAACCCTGGTTTGCACTGTGACTACATATTTTGCTTGGTTTTTTTAAGATATGGTTCTGGAGCATTTATTTAACAAACTGACATTATCTCAGGGACCGCCTTCTGCTGCATGAATCCCAGTGACTAGTTAGGTCCCACAGAGTGGGTCTTCTCTGGGTCCCGTCAACCAAACAATGCCGCTTGGCGGGACCCAGGGGAAGAGCCTTCTCTATGGCCCTCTGGAACCAACTCCCCAGAGATTAGAATTGCCCCCACCCTCCTTGCCTTTCGTAAGCTACTTAAAACCCACCTCTGCCGCCAGGCATGGGGGAATTGAGATACTCTTTCCCCCTAGGCCCTTACAATTTTATGCATGGTATGTCTGTATGTATGAATGGTTTTTATATTAATGGGTTTTTAATTGTTCTTAGTATTGGATTATTATTGTATGCTGTCTTGTTATTGCTATTAGCTGCCCCGAGTCTTCGGAGAGGGGCGGCATACAAATCCAATAAATAAATAAATAAAATAAATAAAATGCCCTTCTACTTTTGTTTCTGTGACACTGCTTTGGATATTTGCCTTTCTTCCTTTCCTCCCTCTGGATAGAAGAACATAGAGTTGTAATTAGAGCCTTTCATGTAGCATGAAAGTGGTGAGCTGAATCCTATATTGAAAGAAACATGACATGTTTCCTCAAAATTTTGATCTGTCTAGTTTATTTTCCTTTATTTAATTTCCTTAAATATAATCACTTTTCAAAAATATCAATTTACAGAACAGGTCCTGAAATTCTCTTTAAGAGGGAAAAAAAAGCAGTAAGAAAAAACATAAAAACAAACAGAAGTAAATCAAAGTCAAGAAACGTTTTAAAAAAGACAAAAAAACCTACTGCTTAAAATACCCTGTGGTTTTATGGAATGATTAATATTCCAGGCTAGACAGGTAGAAAATTACCACTGTAAAATGCATTTGTTCATTTGATATCTCAGCTATGATTTTGAAATGAGCAACAACTTTTTATTTAATTGAATATCGTTCCTTATGAAAAAGGTATCCTCTTGCTCTACTGACCAGCAAAAAAAAAAAAAAAGATAATAAAAGAGGTTGGGGAAGGGAGACACACAGTGCCAGAAGAATACAACATGTCTGGATAAAAGTTTGGATGTGTGATTCACATTCATAGAGGAGCCAGCTGTTAGAAAATGATAGCGTGAAACAGTCCTATTTTTACAAGGAGGAAATTGTAGCTAATGACATATCTACTGAAAGCAGGTAATTTTAATTATATCTGATAGTTAAAAGCCATGAATAATTTATTAGCCAAAGAAGTGTTGTGCTCACTCTCTCTCTCTCTCTCTGTCTCTTGCTCTCACTCCCCCTCCCTCTCTCTTTTCTCTTCTCTTCTCTTTTAATCTTGATGAAAGTTGATAATTAAGATTGCAGCTCCCAAAGCTTTGTGATACGAACTATGACCTAGAGAACTAATGGGGTATATACTGCATTTATAGTTGGACATTTCCCTCTTCAGAATTCTTAATTTGACCCCTTCTAACTCTTCTTTTTCTCAAATTTCTCCTCCATACTAACGTTGCATCCCTTGGCTTAATCCCCCACAGTCCAATTTTGTGTGTGCTTCACTTGAAAGTAAGTCTTATTAATTCAACCAGTTGTACTTCCATGGAAAATTGTGGACAAATTCCCGTCTTGGGCCTTTGCTACAACTGCAATGAAGTTTTCACTATCTCTTATGAATCTTTCAACCTTTGCTTGAATAATTCAAGGTTCTTCTTTATCCATAATTTCTTTGTATTTTTTCTCACTCTTATTTAGTTGCAATTGTAACTTTTTGACTGATAGACCCTGGCAAAGCTGTTTCGCTATTATTAATGCTGGCCAATCCATTAGCAAAATCTGATTCGGTGTTTGTCAGCTGACTAAATGGTAAATTCATGATAAACTATGGATTAAAAAGTTTCAGGCTAAGGAGCACTTTAAAAAAAAATTCTTGGCAGAAACAAAAGTGTTTTGGAAAGAGCGGGGAACAGGAATGCTACTTTCTTTTTCTTTTTCTTTCTCCTGCACCAGATTATGGCTGATGGGTGGGATTCATGTATGTGTTTGTTTGTTTTTAATCAATTGCTAAAACTGTTTTGTAAAAGAGGCAAAATAAACAGGAATTATGTGAAACAAAGTTTCAGGCTGAATTTTGTTGTGTACAGTTTTAATTGCTGTAATAACAAAGGTATCACACAACACGCTAGAAAAGAAACAGAGTCCAAATGAAACTAGGCCGAGTGACTTTATGGGGAGTGACTGTGTTTGTAGTTAATTTATTACATGCTTTTAAAACATTTCAGTCATATGATTCTAAGCAACACAAGCAGGGTGATTGAAACAACATCATTAAAACCAAATCAGTGAAAATCAATTTTTCACAAGCAGTATTAAAAGAGCAACATTATTGTTCTGTTGGGCTCTCTGGTTGACTCCTCCCAACAATTCACAGGTACAAATTTCACACACACACACACATTTGAAAATTCAAAACAATGTTCTTTATAATGAAAATTCACTTAAACCAAGCCCTCTTTTGGTATAGCAAAGAGCACTCGTCTCCAAACAAACTGGTAATTTGTACAAGTCCCTTATCAGTTCTGTGATACTTAGCTTGCAGCTGTGAGGTAATTCACAGTCCTTCTTCTTTCACAAAGTGAAACACACTTTGCTCTGGTTTAGTTTCAAAGCGGGGAAACATCAGCACACAAAAAGTCAAAGTCAGTAAATCAGTCACGAAACACAACGATCAGATAATCCTCCACAATGGCCAAACCCACAGGCTGCTATTTATAGCAGCCTCACTAATTACCACAGCCCCACCCAACCACAGGTGGCCTCATTTTCTTTGATAATAATCTCTCAGTTGTTGTTGCCTATGCATCGATCTCCACATGCGTGGCTGTATTATTAACTCTTGTTCTGAATCCAAGGAGGAGCTAGATAATTGATCTCCTTCTGAACTGTCTGCCACACTCTCCTCCTCCCTGTCACTCATGTCTTCTTGGTCAGAAGAACCTTCATCAGCAGATTCCACCGGGGGGGGGGGGCAAAACAGGCCTGCAGCATGTGGATGTCTCTCCCACACCCACAGTCCTTGGGGCAGGAGCTGGGCCAGAGCTAACCACAACAATTATTATCCATAGAAGAGATTATATGTACCCCACGACTAAACAGTGGAATCTGAACTTGTTTTTTTGTTTTTTTGCTTAGAGACATTTTATTATCCAATTATGTAACATTATTATCAATGCAAATGCAGGTTTTCCTCGCTGTTTATGTATAACAAACATGCCCTGCCAGTTTGGGTGGTCACTTGCTTTTCTTCCTAGTAGTTACATGAATTAAATTAGTGCTTTCTGTCTATTTGTCTGGTGTTGTTTCCTGCTTATCTGAGTATTGGCTATTAAGGAAGATGTATTTTGATTATTTATAATTATGTACGTAAATATTATATGTATGCATGTACATATATACACATGTACAGTATATATAAACATATTATCTCTATGTGTCTACACATAGCTGATTTATCTGAATACCAAGCTTCCAGGAATTCCCTAATGGTTTTGCGATATTGACAAGAAAACTGCAGAGATTGGTCCAGGTAGTTGCCTAGAGTCAAAACTCACCTGAAGGGACAAATACATTTTTTATAATTGTGCAGTCATCATCCCCAACCACATTTCCTGGGAGTAATGAGAACTGGAATGTATTGCACTCTGGAGAGCAAAAGGCTTTCCACTTGTGGTATAATAAAACACACACACACACACACACACAAGTATGCGTGTATATGCATGCATATATACTAAATATAAGTATTAAATATATTATGACAGATAGTATATATTTAATACATATATTTAGTGCATATCCACACTTAAAATAGTAAAATGCATGGAAAAATGTTTAAGTCTTCTTGCACCCACATAGGAATAACAGTTATTTATTTAGCATTGCTTTTTCATCGGAATTTATTTCTTGTCTGACTCTGACTAGCAACTTATTTTAAAATGAATTGGAGAGAAGAACATCCAGAGACAGTGAAACTGCAGGCAGCCTATCTAGTCAGTGCAGTGGCTCCTTATGAATAACTCAATTGATCTCCATATGCTTCCACTCATTCTTGCTCAGAGCAACATTACCTTAAGTACTTCACCATCCCAATGTTTTGATTACAGAGACTTGACTCAGAAAGAAATAGAATTCTGGAAACACAGACATACCTTTGTCAGTCAGGCTGGATTTCATACAGTGCCAAAACCTGATTGAAAGCCTAGTACAATGGAATGCCCCCGATCATAATGGAGAAATTTTACTGAGAATGGCTTAGCACATGAATAAAAACAAAACACAGAAGATGTTTTTCAGTGAATTTATTCATATGTATATGCATATGTGTATGTGTATCCAGTAATGGGCAGTGAAAATTTTTACTGCCACACTGTGGGTGTGGCTTATTTTGTGGGTGTGGCTTATTTTGTGGGTGTGGCTTAATTGTCATGTGAGTGGGTAGGAGTGGCTTTTCAGCCATGTGACCAGGTCGGAGGGGCTTTAACGATCATCAAGTGAACTGTTCAAGTGAACTGTTAAGTCCTTGACTTACAACCTTACCAGTGTCACTCGCTGAGGTGACAATTTGCTTCGTGATTCCCATGCTCTCCTTCCTGGGTCACCCCCTGCCTCAGGCTGGGTAGCTAGGCGAACGGGTGCTGCCAGAAGCATAAATGCTGCCAGAGCCGCTTCCACCTATGCCTTCTGCTTGCACATCAGTTGGGAGGTGGCCGTGTGAGGCTGGAGAGGAGCTGGGCAGGAGAGAGGGAAGCTCATCTGAGGCCAGGAAGAAGGAAAGAGGAAAAAAGCAAGGAGCTCAGACACAGCAGCAGGGAAAAAAAGGAGAGTTGAGCCAAGGCTCGTAATCCAGGAAGTGACTGTCGCTGATCAGCTGGAGCTGCGCACAGAGGTTCATTTCCACTGGTGGAACTGCATTCCATTCCATTCTGCCTGCTGCCCACTCCTGTGTGCATCTGTATCTGTATCTGTATCTATATCATCCCTCCCTCTCTCTCTCTTACAAGCAATCATGCATTTGTTTTTACAATTCATGAGCAAGAAATAAAAAACTTTTTAAATGATTAAATCTTTATCAATAAGTTAATGGGGACAGGAACAGGGGGAGTAAGCTAGGGAAAATGCTTCTTTGATTCAAAGTGCTCTTGCATTAAATGCCATACTTCTGGTATAAGTCCATCTTTGTGGATAGGAGAAACATTAGAGCATAGCTCTAAAAACATCTATTTTTGCATTTAATATTTAAAATATCTGAATATATTTCAACAATGCAAATGCATCATATATATTTCTGAGGAAGGAAGGGAGGGAGGGAGGGAAGGTGGTTCCGGGATTATAAATAGGATAAGGCATCTCTAAATATGATAGCAGCTGAATTGGGACAGATGCATGTGATTTTCCATTTAAAATGAGTCTAATTGGCTCCTATAGAATCTGAGGGCATTTTAAGAACTTGTTTAAAAACCAGGGTCATATCTCTCTTGATTAGAAACTATCATTTTGAGGGTGCTCCAGAAAATGGTGCAAATGACAGCTCAATCTGTCTATATCAAGATACTTTCCTATTACAGTTGCTTTTAGAACCCTTGGCAAATAGTGCTACAGGCTTCTACTCCAAGAAAACAGCATGCTTTAGAAACTATCCAAGCCCTTCCCTCTAATCAAGGTCTTAGGCCCACAGATAAAATTCACCATCTGGCTCATGGCATCCAAGCTCATCCTTCTCAATGTGCCCAAGGAAAGTGCCAACAGTTATGAATAACTGTTCAAGGAGAAGGCCAGAAGCAGAATGCAACAGTGAATAACATGATCCACAGGGGAAGAATAATAAAACAGAAGGATAATGGTGCAGCCACATAGCAGCGCAGACTGTATGCACAGATGACATCAGCAGGACATCTAGCACAAACCAGCAAGAAACGCATAAACTATATTTATGGTGGCTAGCTTACACACAGCAGATGCAATCACAGTGCTTGTCTGTCTCTTAGTGCTGGGGGCTTGGCACTGGACTTTGGATGCTGCTTTGGAGAGGCAGTTGGTTGTTCCTCTGCCTGATCTTGCTGTTACTTTGCTCTGTGACTATTAGACACTTTCAGCTTCTTTGTAATATAGCATATGGAAACTATTCATATAAATTGTTTATAGCTGAGCTCCATTTCATACACACACACACACACACACCAGTGATGGGTTCTAAATCCTATTGCTACTGGTTCTCACTCATGTGCATGCTGCTTCTGCACATGTGCAGAAGAGTCTGGGGTGGGTGGGCAGAGCCTTCCACCACCACCGCTACCAGTTCATAGAGTTGGACGATATCGGTAGCAACCCCCACTGACACACACACATATACATTCTGTCACTCACAGATGCACACACTGCCAGTCTTTGTGAGGCATGTCAAGAACTATATTGCAAAAATAGGTTGGATCAGGACTTAACTTTCAAGGGAATTTCAAGAATCCTGTGGCTGTGTTTATGCTATCATCTAGAACAGGGGTGTCAAACTAACAGCCCACGATCCAGTTGCGTCACATACTGGCCATGCCCATGCCTGATTTAATGAAGGTGAAAAACGTCACGATATTTCACATGATGATCGATGATGTGAGCTTGAAATCCCTGATCTAGAACCTGAGCAACATAGCAGAATGCTAGCATAACACCAACACTCCACAGTCTGCATTGGTTGCTGATCAGTTTCCGGTCACAGTTCAAAGTGTTGGTTATGACCTATAAAGCCCTTCATGGCATCGGGCTGGAATATCTCCGAGACCGCCTTCTGCCGCATGAATCCCAGAGTTGGCCTTCTCCGGGTCCCATCGACTAAACAATGTCATCTGGTGGGACCCTGTGGCGGCCCCGACTCTCTGGAACCAGATCCCCCCAGAGATTAGGATTGCCCCCACCCTCCTTGCCTTTTGCAAACTCCTTAAAACCCACCTCTGCGGTCAGGCATGGGGGAATTGAGACATTTCCCCCCCCAGGCCTATATAGTTTTATGTATGGTATGCTTGTGTTGTATGTTCTTTTAAATAATGGGGTTTTAGATTTTAAATATTAGATTTGTTCTCTGTACTGTATATTGTTTTATTATTGTTGTGAGCCGCCCCGAGTCTGCGGAGGGAGGCGGAAATCAAACCAAATCAAACCAAACCAAATCAAACCAAACCAAACCAAACCAAACCAAACCAAACCAAACCAAACCAAACCAAACCAAATCAAATCAACCAAACCAAACCAAACCAAATCATAATGCTGAACTGGTCATGGTCAAACCCCATTCTTTTTCAGTAATAATTAGTGATGAGCGAACACAACGGTGTTCGGGTTTGGCATGTTCGGACGAACTTTATGCAAAATTCGGCTGAACCTGAACCGAACCCAATCCCAAACCCTAACGGGGAATCCCACCAAGAGATTCCAGGGGCAGAGCTTTGATGTCATGTATACCGGCAGGTTGCTAAGGACACCAAGGTGATCACTTCCTGGATTCCATGGAATCCAGGAAGTGATCACCTTGGCATCCTTAGCAACCTGCCGGTGAGGTCAAGGCTCTGCCCCCGGAATCTCTTCTTGGGAGGGATTCCCCAGCTCCTTCAAAGGGAGGTCTTCATGTAAAAATAAACATTGTTATTTTTATGAAAAAGGACGCCACAGCAGCGCTGCAAGCAAAGGGCAGTCCTTTCACATAAAAATAAACAGTTTAGCGTTCCGGCTCATAGCCCACCGCTGGATTCATCCCATGGAAATAGCAGTGCACCAGATGCTGGTTGTATGATATTTTGATTGATTTGTTAGGGTAAAAAAAAAAGAGGTTTGATACCACTCTTTGATGTGCATCTTCCCCCCATTTCTCATTATGCTCATTCTCCTAATCTCAAAATGACTCTTTACAGAGGAATACAATGCCAGGCCACCCAACTCTTTTTTCCATATATACGAATAGGCTCATTCTCATACATATGAAGAAGAATGCATTATAAATTTTTCCACTGTGGTTATTAAATGCACTAGAAACATTCCCTGAAGGGGTTTCCAGTATCTTGAAATGATGGTCTCCAAAAGAATTGACTTTACTTAGTCCCTCCCTTCCCTGCTGTGAAAGATAAGAGTCTAACAAGTCAAGTGAATCAATTGAAACAGCAGCTCAGTTGGAAGTTAGCTTCACTCAGCTTTCACCTATTCTGAATGGTTTTGGAAGTTGACAAATCCTGTCATAACCAGGCATCACTACTTGCACCAAATGTGCTTCTCAATAATGTATCCTATCCTAAGACAATATCTGGAAGTTCTGACAAAAATTTAAATATGGCCCAATTTAGGACTTTCAGATTTCGTTATGAAGATATTACACTACTGCATTAACAAAGCATGCATTATTACCTGTACTTGCAAATAAATGTTCTTAATGAATCTAAGAAAAAGCTCAGCATATAACACCTAATCTTTCTGCTCAGCTGCTATTACATCTCCCTCTAGAGAAACTTAACATAAGGAGGTAATTAAAGCCCATTACTCCAGTTTTCCAATAGAAATCTTTGGTGATACATAGCTTCTCTTTCCATCTTACTTTGAAGTTATGATTTTTCTCTAAATGACAAATGTTGGCTTCAATGCCGCTTTAAACAATATTGGAATCAGCTTAATGTTATTAGAAGTATTTTAAAATTGGTTGCTACTATAGGTAATAAAAAGCCTTGAGCTTCACAAAGCTGGTCACACACACACACACACACACACACACACAGTTTCAATATACATCTTCTATCCAAGGGTTGTGAGGCTACTTCAGATCGTGCAGAATGCAGCTGCGAGAGCAATCATGGGCTTCCCAAGGTATGCCCATGTTACACCAACACTCCGCAGTCTGCATTGGTTGCCGATCAACTTCCAGTCACAATTCAAAGTGTTGGTTATGACCTATAAAGCCCTTCATGGCATCGGACCAGAATATCTCCGGGACCGCCTTCTGCCGCACGAATCCCAGCGACCGATTAGGTCCCACAGAGTTGGCCTTCTCCAGGTCCCGTCGACTAAACAATGTTGTTTGGCGGGGCCCAGGGGGAGAGCCTTCTCTGTGGTGGCCCCGACCCTCTGGAACCAGCTCCCCCCTGAGATTAGAACTGCCCCATCCTCCTGGCCTTTCATAAGCTCCTTAAAACCCACCTCTGCTCTCAGGCATGGGGGAACTGACATAACTTCCCCAGGCCTATACTGTTTATGTATGGTATGTTGTGTGCACGTTTTCTTAAATTATGGGTTTTTAGTTTTAATTATTAGATTTGTATTGTACATTGTTTTTCTATTACTGTTGTGAGCCACCCCGAGTCTACAGAGAGGGGAGGCATACAAATTAAATAGATAGATAGATAGATAGATAGATAGATAGATAGATAGATAGATAGATAGATTGATAGATAGATAAATAAAAATTACACCCAATAATATAACCTCCTCATCCTTCTTGAATGAAATTGCTGGGATCTCTTGCAAGAGTATGACATTCCTGCATGAGATGTGACAAGATTTCAGTGTCTTTGCACATGTAAGACTGCAACTACCGTATTTTTCGCTCCATAAGACGCAGTTTTTTTCCTCCCAAAGTAGGATGAAAAATCAGCCTCGTCTTATGGAGCGAAGATGCAGGCAGGGAGGGGGGGGAGGCTGCGAATTCGGAAGCGCCATCCCGCCGGCTGGCTGGCTAGCTGCTGCCTGGCCCACCGTTCCCCGTAAGCTACGCCCGTGAGCAGGCGTGCACCCCCAAATACACCCGAGCGCCCTTTTCCACGGGCGCGTGCTCCCCATCCCCCTGCCAGCCCGCGGGGAGGTGGGCGGGGGCGGGGAGGTGTGGCAATAGGAGTAAAGGGAGCCGCGGCCGCCCCTGCCTCCCCACGGTGCCTCCGGCCAAATGCGCCCCTGGCTTCTCCACGCTGCCCTATTGCCCGCCCGATCCGCCTCCTCTGCCACCTCCTGCGTTGGGGCGCGATCTGCCTCCTCTCCTCCGCTGCCTCCTCCTGCCTTGGGGCGCGATCTGCCCCCTCTCCAACGTCGCTGCCTTCTGCCTTGGGGCGCGATTCGCCCCCTCTCCTCCTCCGCCGCTGCCTTCTGCCTTGGGGCGCGATTCGCCCCCTCTCCTCCTCCGCCGCCCCCTGCCTTGGGTGAGCAATCCGGGAGTCTGGGACAGGGTGGCTTTACGCCATGAAGAGAAAACGGCCGACTTTTCCCTGCTGCCGGAGCCGTTTCCTCTTCATGGCGCAAAGCCACACAGTCCCGGACTCCGGGATTGCTCGCCCAAGGCAGGAAGCGGCGGAGGAGGAGAGGGGGCGGATCGCGCCCCAAGGCAGAAGGCGGCGGCGGCGGAGGAGAGGGGGCGAATCGCGCCCCAAGGCAGAAGGCAGCCATCTGCCCAGACAGAAAGGAAACAAGAGAGAGAAAGTGAGAAGAGAGAGAAAGAGTGGGAGAGAGAGAGAAAGAGAGAGGGGGAGAGAGAGAAAGAGAGGGAGAGGGAGAAAGAGAGAGGGAAAGGGGGAGAGAGGGGGGAGAGAAAGAGAGAGGGAGGGAGAGAGAGGAGATAAAGAAAGAGGAGAGAGAGAAAGGAAGAGAAAGAAAGAAAGAGGGATAGAAAGAGATAGAGTGAGAGATGCTCAGTGAGCCTTTCTTTGAAGTTGCCTTTCTTTCTTTCCTTCTTTCTTTTTCTCTCTTGCTCTCTTGCTCTTTCATTCTTTTTTCTTTCTCTTGCTTTCTTTCTCTCCTTCCTTCCCTCATTCCATTTCTTTCATTCCCCCTCTCTATTTTTATTTCTCTTTCATTTTCTTTCTTTCTCTCTTTCTTTCTTTCTTTCTTGCTCTTTTTCTTTCTCTCTTTTACCTTCCCTTCCTCTATTTCTTCTTTTCTTTCTCCTTCCTACCTTCTTCCCTCCCTCCCTTCAGTCCTTCCTCTCTTACTCTCCCCTTTCATATGTTTCCTTGCTTCCTTCCTCTGTTCCTGTCCCTTCCCCCTTTCTTTCTTTCTTTCTTTCTTTCTTTCTTTCTTTCCTTCCTTTCCTCCCTCCATTTCTTGCTTTCCTTTTCCTTCCTCCCTTCTTCCCTCCCTCACTCCCTTCTTTCACTCCTTCCTCTCTTCCTCTCCCCTTTTTGGCTCAAAATATTTTTTTTCTATTTTCCTCCTCTAAAATCTAGGTGCGTCTTTCAGCAGGTGCGTCTTATAGAGCGAAAAATACGGTAGATATGTTCCCCTAAGACCTAGAAAAACACATCTAGAAATTGTGTATATTTAGGAATAGTTCCCATTATAGGCAGGAATAATGAAATCCAGCACATTTTCTTTTTTCTTTCTTTAGTTTGATTTGATTTGTACAGGACAACCATCCATCTCAACCAAATAGTGTTGGGCAGAAGAAATCATGTAGAAAAAAACATGGTCAGTGGCCAAAGTTCATCCTTGCATCTAGCTCAACAAAGTCAGTGAAAATTCCCCCCCCTATTGTTTCACTTCCAAGCCTGCTAGCAAAGTCGTGTCCTGAGGGCTCTCCTAAAGGCTAGTAGGTTCAAGGCCAATCTAGGATGGCATTCCAAGGTACCATAGCAAACATGCTTTCGTTTTGGGTCCCACTAGATGGCACTCTGTCATGGCCAAACCTGATGATCTTGTTGGGAAGGACAGATGGTCACCCAAATCTGGTCCCATGCTATGTATGACTTTATTGGTCATTATCAACTCCTTGAATTTCATCTGGAAGCACACTGGCAACCAATGCAACTTGCAGAGTAGAGATAATATATGCTGATTGAGGAGCGCATGTGCTTGTGTCATTGAATTTTGTACCAGTTGCAGCTTCCCAATATCTTTCAAGGCCAACCCCGTGTACAGCAGGTTACAGGACTCTATTCCAGAAATATCTAGGATATGAATGACTGTAAGAAGAGCTTCTTGGTGCAGAAATGGGAACAACTGGTGCACAACCTAGTATGTGTGTGTGTGGCAGGGTGAGATTCCATCATAGCTGGGAAAATACAATTTTATGCCTCATCAACTTCAAGATGTTGTGAAGCCTTGTCTTTAACAAAGAATCAATTGGTGTGTCTTGTGGCTTTCTAGATATGAGTATTATATCTGTCTCCAAATTCTTCCTAGAAAAATGTATATCATAGCCCTAAATTACTCAGTGTACTTACTATTTTAGAACTTTAGCCACGTTTTCTGACTATCTTTGTGTATCAGTTTGAGCTGTTATTCTATACACAATCAGGTATATTATTCACATACATACACAGATTGTAAACAATTGTGAAACATAATTTACAACACCTGTACAAGGAATTCTGAACAATAAGGGAAGCGTAGCAGAATTTTCAATATCCTGAACAAATTCCCAGTGTTGATTTGTTGCCTTAAAATGACAAAGAAACTTTACTAAAGGCTAGGGTAGTTCAAAAAGCCTACGTTGTAATCTGGTACCTTTGTCAGCTTTGCTATAATTATCAGGATTCTCCAGGGTAAGCCATGACAGTTAAACAAGCATAAAGCTTATATAAATTCATAGCGAAAATGTAATCTTGTAGTTTGATCCATAAATTAGTTAAGTATTCAGAGTTAAGTCAGTCAGATTCTTTGCTGCCGTTATATAGGAACATGTGCTCTGTCTCTGTAGAAAACCATGGAGAGGATCTTCTTGAAGAGGGAAAACTGCTACAGAAACAAGAGTAGAAGCATTCCTTAAGCCCTGGGAAAGGAGAAAATATTAGAAAGATTTTCAGCCTGGCTCCTCCCTGTCTCAGTGATATATAAGAGGGAAAGATAAAGCTGTTTCATTCTCTGCTGTAAAAAAGGAACTTCTCTTTTTCTGTTTGAAGCCAGTAGGCAGACATTCTGTTGCTATATTTTATTTCAATGAAGTATAATTGTCTTCCTGTGGAGTCAGTTTTTTCATCTAGTCTATCTCAGAGGTGGGTTCCTCCTGGTTCGGGACAGTTCTATGGAATTGGTAGTAACTTGGCAGCCTCAGTTGCTAGAACCAGCAGCGACGTAGGCCTGCCATACCTTCCAATTGGCTGTCTCAACAATGCTATTGGCACCACCATCTCGTTTTTTGCTTCTATGCATGTGCAGAAGCTGGGGTTTTTTGCTTTTGCCCATGCACCAAAGCTGTTTTTTTAAGCACTAAAAGCATGGCATGCAATGTAAGCATGCCCACATGGTGCAACAAGGAGCGAAGTGGCAGCAAAGAAAACCAGAAGCTATGGTCTATGTTGAAGGACAATAATTATCACATCAATTGTCAACATATATACAGCATTTGAAGCAGAGAAGTTGCACCAGTTTTGATCATCAAAGAAATTACATTTCCATAGTGTGCCATTAATAGATGACCCAGACTACATTGTATGCTAAATCCTACAGCAGTGCTGGCAAACCTTTTTTTCCTTGGGTGCTGAAAGAGCATGCACACATGGTAATGTGCATTCGTGAGTGCCCACATCCATAATTCAATCCCTGGGAAGGGTGAAAACCACTTCCTCTATTTTTGGCTCTGAAGGCCGGAAATGGTCTATTTCCCTACTTCTGGTGGGCCCAGTAGGCTTGTGTTTCACCCTCCTTAGGCTCTAAAGGCCTGTTTCCCAACTTCTGGTGGGCCCAGTAGGCTCGTGTTTCAACCTCTCTAGGCTACAAAGGCTTCCCTGGAGTTTGGGGAGGTTAAAAACATCCTCCCCCATCTCCCCAGAGGCTCTCTGGAAGTGAAAAATGCCTTCATAGAGCCTTTGTGCAAGCAAAAAATCAGCTGGCCGGCACATGTATGCACATTGGAGCTGAGCTAGGGCAACAGCTCATGTGCCAGCAGATATGGCTCCGCGTGCCACTTGTGGCACCCATGCCATAGGTTCACCATCATAGTCTTAAAGCTTAGAATATTGTGGATTCTTTCATTTAAAAATAGATGGAAGGGGGGGATATGATTGTGGTATATAAAGTAATGCATAATATGGAGAAAGTAGATAAGAAGATTGAATTACATAGAGTGCATTGTTGAAATCAACTCAATAATATTGGAATGATCAAGTCTCTTGTAGGATTAATACAACTCTTCTACACCAGCAAAACTAATTTTTAGCATGATAAACATTTTTACTCTTTCATTTTAATTATCTGCTTTTAAATAATATCTCTGTAATGTATTATTTATCAGCAGTAGCCTATTTCAAAATCATCTTAGTATAATTACCTATTGCATTTCAGATTGATTTGTTGATAAATATGTAGGCTGACAGTTTTGCTAAAAAGAGAATATGATAATTTATTTCTGGCTTTTGGGTATTGGGGGACTGATCTTAATCTTCATGGGTTATATTTTCCTTCCCCCCAAAAAAAACTCTGATTGTGTTGTGGTTAGCTCTGGCCCAGCTCCTGCCTCAAGGAATGTGGAGGTGGATATGGGGGAGACATCCACATGCCGCAGGCCTGTTTTGCTCCCAGTAGAATCTGCCGACGAAGTCTCCTCTGACCAAGGAAGCGTGAGTGACAGGGAAGAGGGGAGTTTGGCAGACAACCCAGGAGGAGATCAGTCATCTGTATCATCCCTGGATTCTGAACAAGAATTAATGACACATCCACGCATGCGTAGAGTGATGCATAGGAGACAACAATTGAAGGATTATTACAAGAGAAAATGAGGCCACCTGTGGTTGGGTGGGGCTGCTGTAATTAGTGCTACAGATAAAAGTGCAGCCTGGTGTTTTAGCCTCATGGAAGTTTATCTGATTCATTGTTTCATCAAGATTGTGGTTTTTGCTGTTCAGGATTGTGTGTGTGGACTCTCTGGACTCAATTTCCCAGTTATTGGGTGACCAATTGGACTGCATTTAACCTGCGCCTTGTGTGTACCAGAAAATCCCTTTGACATTTAAAAAGGGAGCTGTTTCTGTTTTTCTGTTTATAAAAACTTTTGGGTTTTCCTTTTATCATGTGGTGTGTGTCTTCCTAGACTAATTACCCGGCAGAACATATTGTAGCCTGTTCATCAGTTTTACTACAGGTGTCCATGGACAAGTCAGTACAGAACATAGTTTCTCCTAAGTTTTGAAATATTTTCAAAATTTCAAATCCAAGCTAGCAAAAGTTTTGTTAATTTGAACCCAACTATCACACCAAAATTCTTTGACAACTTAAAGTTATTAAAAGAAACCAGGTAGAGGAATTTGAAAATGCTTGTATGAAAAAGAAACCACCTCAGTATTAAGTCACACTCATAAAGAATGAAGGAAATGACAGCAAATAGATTAGATTTTAAGAACTATGCAAGTTTCAGATTTCATCCCAGTTTGTTGAGAGACTGGGACAAAGAAAATGTTATTGGCTGACCCCTCATTTTTGAAAATATAGCATCTAGGAGTTGTTCCCTAAGTGAAACACACAGGTTTACTATTAGGCAGAGAACAGAAGTAATGAGACACATGGCAGCTTTTATATTAGAAAAGCTAGAGATTAATTTTAGATTGTGAAGACAGATACAGTGACAAGGGATAAGTCATTGTGTGTAGGGGTTGTTTTTTTTTTTGAGTGCTTCAGACTGTAACTTTCTTGTGTTAATACATCAATGCTCTTCTATTGTAAGTTACAAATGGAATTGCAATTGATTTTCCTCACTGTTATTGGTTTATTGTGCTTTTTCTTTATATACATCCCATTATGTTTTGTCCACAACTGCTCGTAATACTATTACTTTAAATTTTCTAAGAGGTATGCTTTTAGGTGGGTGCTGGTTTGTTCAGAGTTGCAATTAATGCTATCTTTAATATCATGTTTCACTTAAAGTGTATATTTAATGAGTGTTTCAATAGGTTTCCAGCTTGAATTTTTAAACTTAACATGTGAAAATGATAATGAAATATTTCTTAAAATGAAGAACTAAATTCCAGTCAGGTTTTTCTGCAAGAATTGATATTTTGGAAACTAGAACCCTCATTTAAAATGGGACAGGAAACATAAGGGGAGTGGTATATCATGCATAAGGCCACAATTTTAACTTGGAAATGATATTATTGAGAGTTTATGCTTTTTAATTTTTATTTTTTTAATTGTGCTATGTCTGTTTTGGTATTCATATCTTTTTTGTTATATCCTAACACAGAAGCTACATCATTTATTCTTGCCAGTAACTAATATGCATATAAAATGTATTGGGGGGGACTCTTATTTTGCTATGGTGATAATGGCTGTTATTAGATTAGATTAGATTTATTGGATTTATATGCCGCCCCTCTCCGTAGACTCGGGATGGCTCACAACAATGGTAAAAAACAATACATAGTAACAAATCTAATATTTAGCAATCTAAATTACAGTTTTAGGTTAAAAAATCCAAAAGAAACCCCAATATATAAAAGACAAGCACACAGTCGAATCATACACAGAAACTACATGGGCAAGGGGGAGATGTTTCAATTCCCCCATTCCTGACAGCAGAGGTAGGTTTTAAGGAGTTTCCGAAAGGCAAGGAGGGTGGGGAAATCCTAATCTCTGGGGGGAGCTGGTTCCAGAGGGTTGGAGCCACCACAGAGAAGGCTCTTCCCCTGGGTCCTGCCAGATGACATTGTTTAGTCGACGGGACCCAGAGAAGGCCCACTCTGTGGGACCTAACCGGTTGCTGGGATTCGTGCGGCAGAATCCCACTATAATACTAGTGAAACTCATTCCAGACTATACATTTGAAACATTAACTCTCTTGCTAAAATGGTGGTAAGCACATGTTTTTGATAGTCCGGATTGGAATAAGTAGGCGTTGGTAAGAAAAGAAAATTTAGGTCATTAACTAATGAGTCCTGGGAAATGAATCCTTCCTTTTGATTGCCTAGATTATTCAGGAAAACACCTGGAAGAAACTCAGATGAAAAAAGCCAAATGGGCAGCCAAAGTTCTTGATAGATTATAATCTTTATTATGATAGATTGCTCATATGAATAGAAGCATAAAAGCTGGTACTAAGGTAAAATAGGCCTTCCAGTTTTAGTAGTGTTTCTTCTGAGGACATGAATTTAGCATAAACCTCAATTTCTTGGGGGAACCATTTATTTATTTATTTATTTATTTATTTATTTATTTATTTATTTATTTATTTATTTACTTACTTACTTACTTACTTACTTACTTACTTACTTACTTACTTACTTACTTACTTACTTACTTATTTATTTTATCCAATACACAATGAGAGTTTTAGTGGGTATATATCTATATACACATAGCAAAATACATGATGAAGGTTATAGAGATACTCATAGTAAAATATATCTAAGAAATAATAGAAAATAAGATAAAGTAATAGAACATATCAATGAAAGAATAGAAGAAGAGATATAGGAATAGAAGAAAGGTATAGGAGATATAGGAGAGCAATAGGACAGGGGACGGAAGGCATTCTAGTGCACTTGTACTCGCCCCAAATGAAGTCTCAGTTTTCCCCCTTTTATTAAGTACTGTTTTATTAAGTACTATTAAGTACTGACTGTCTTAGAGTTAGTTTTCATACTTAAGACAGAATAAGAATTCATGATCTCCTGATTTCTAACTTTGTGCCTTAACCACTGTATATCAAACCACAAAACTGGGAATACCACATAACAATGAACATGGAAAGCAAGTTAAATATTGCTCCAATATACAATTTCATACAATGTTTTCATCCTTTCCATATAGTTGGGAACAGTTTTCCAACTTTGCCTCACATCATTGCTTTATCATCTCACCGGGCTCTCTGGTAGGAGCCTCCCAAAAATTCAAGGGTACAAATTGCAGACATACACATGTTTGAAAATTCAAAACAATGTTATTTATCCCAAAATTCAAAATAAACTAAGCACTCTTTTTGTATTGCAAAGAGCACTCGTCCCACAACCAGGTAGTCTGTACAATTAACCTTAAGCAGTCATTAAGTACTTAGCTAGCAGCTGTGAAGAAACTTCACACCCCTTCTTCTTCCAAAGAAGTGAGACCCACACACACACACACACACACACACACACGTTGTTCTGCTTTGTTTTCAAAGGTGTGAACCAGAAACCAGCAACACAGGATTCTTGACGAACTGCGATCACATACGCTTCCACAATGGCCAAACCCACATGTTGCTATTTATAGCAGCAGCCCTAATTACTGGAGCCCCACCCAAACATAGGTGGCCGCTCTTATCTCCTGTAATATGTCCTTACTTGGTCTCTTCTATGCATAATTCTGCGCTTGCGTGGATCCAAAACATCTTCATCCGAATCAATGGAAGATAAGGGAGATTGACTGCCTTGGCTGTGTGCCAAGCCCCCCTCTGCCGAGTCACTCCCACCTTCTTCATCCAAGGAAACTAAACTCTGAACTGACTCTGTAGGCAATAACACAGTCCTATGACATGTTGAAGTTTCCCCTGTATCCACCTCCACATTCCCTGGGGCAGGAGCTGGGCCAGAGCCAACCACAACATATATATAAATGATATTTAGATCAGCCTAGCTAGGAAGAAATTTTTGCAGCTGCCCAAGATGTAAGTCAAGCAGGAATAAACCTAAAAGTTTGTGAATAAATGCCTGATATCATAGTGTTTCACAGCTTGCAGATAATCTGCCTCTATCTTTCAGGTTTAACCAATATTACAGGATCAGGACCTTTGGCGCAGTTCCTCCAGTTCTCTGGGACTTTGTGCCTTTTGATGTGAAATCTTCCCCTCAACTTTTGGCTTTCTAAAGAAGACTCAAGACCTGGCTGTGTACTGTTGACTGACCTGAGACTCCAATGGAGATGTTCCACACTGAACATGGTTAATGGATTAGAAAGAATATCCCACTTCCATCCCATTGCAGTCTGATAATTTCACTAATGTCTGATAATATTAACATTTAATCTTTTGCATTTTTGTTTTTATGATGTTGTAAGCTGTCTAGAATTGCCTGACAGTGAGATGAGTGGCACAAAAGACTAGACTAGACTAGACTAGACTAGACTAGACTAGACTAGACTAGACTAGAAATCTTTATTGGCCAAGTGATGGGACACACAAGGAATTTGTTTTTGGTGCATAAAAATATTATAAATAAAAATGAAGGGAGGAAGGGAGGGAGGGAGAGGGGAAAGAGAGAGAGAGAGACTATAAAATGGACTTAATCCATTTACATGCACATAATGGCAACAAAGCCATAGATTCATGGAATAAGAACAGGGGATGCTGAGTTAAATGTCACAATTATACTGAGATGTTTTACCATCTATCATTCTGGAATTTCACAAAATCTTGACTGCTTTCTGATTAGAGGGCGAGTTAAAATTTTTCTGAACCATTTTATATCTTGTAGTTCATTCTATGTCCTTGCAAAGGATGCCAGTGAAATCTTACCATAATATATTTTGTATTGCTTGTTGTGAGCAACCCCAAGTCCTTGGAGAGGGGCGGCATACAAATCTAAATAATAATCATCATCATCATCATCAACATCATCATCACCATCACACATGATTGCCCCCAAGAAAGGTTAAAAAAAGTCAAGATGGAGACCACTATCATGTAATAAAAGTTTTCCATGACTTTAACTGAAAGGTTGTGTTTGCCTTTTTTTAAAAAAAATCTTACTTTTTTTATTCCTTCCTAGTAGCTAAAACTACCCCTTGCCATTAGATACTGAAACTTATTTTATATGTCTGCTTTTGTTCTCTTTATTGGGGAAAGCTAAACTTAGTAGTGTATGAAAGGTAATACACTGAGTAATAGCATAGCCATACAGAAATAGATGGTTTCAAATTGTTTTGCAGTCTATCCCACATTTGCCATTTGCATTCCCATTGTGGCAAATCATGCTTTTTTTTTGTCATCTTTGTCTTATTTTCGAGAGAGATACCATCAGCAGGAGGTTCAGAAATGTCAACTGTAATTAAAAAAGTAATTTTCAAAGACATTTCACAGTTTATTCACAAGGAAAATGACTTTCCAGCCTGTGAACCTTTAAGATGCTTGGTGAATCAAAGACCTAAAAATTTTCTTAGAAGCCTTACTTTGCCTCTCATACATAGCAAGGGGCTTGTCAAGAGTGTGCTAATAATTATCTGCACCTTAAAAAGGTGCAAAGTGTTTTGATTATCTCTTTTCTGCTAGAGTTTTCTTCCTAGTAAATTATGCAATAAAATTCCATATCAGCAATATTTTAAAATTCTTTTTTTTTTGCTTCCATCTTGACATTAGTTCAAACATTCTGTCTTCCCACACCCCAGCATGTAAGCATTAAAGAATTGGACAAATAGATCACAAGCTGATTTAAAATAACCCAGGTTATACAAATAGAACAAAAGCAAAGTGCAAGGAGCAAAGTGCAAGCACTTCGTTTTATGGTGAATTTCTGATAAAATCTTTTGTACAAATTGATGTACAATTTGTAAATGTGCAAAATGTTTAGCTTCCTTACAATAATCTCATATTGGAATCTGACCCCAGAGAATTGCTAACTAACCAAGTACAGAATTAGAAGCCTTCATTTTACAAGAATTTATAGCAAATTGATTAATATTTCTTAAAGTTATAGAAGATAGATTTCTATAACAAAATTTTTGTTATATCCTATTCAGTGCAAATAGTTGACTAAAACCGCTCCCTTATGCTATTAAATGCTATTTAATAATGCTATTAAAATCAGGTTCTAATGTTATTTATGCTCTCTACATGGGGCTACCTTTGAAAAGTTTTTGGAAACTTCAGATCGTGCAGAATGCAGCTGTGAGAGTAGTCATGGGCTTTCCCAAATATGCCCATGTTAGACCAACACTCTGCAGTCTGCATTGGTTACCGATCAGTTTCCAGTCACAATTCAAAGTGTTGGTTATGATCTATACAGCCCTTCATGGCACCGGACCAGATTATCTCAGGGACCGCCTTCTGCTGCCCAAATCCCAGTGACCAGTTAGGTCCCACAGAGTGGGCCTTCTCCGGGTCCCGTCAACTAAACAATGTCGTTTGCTGGGACCCAGGGGAAGAGCCTTCTCTGTGGTGGCCCCGGCCCTTTGGAACCAACTCCCCCCAGAGATTAGAATTGCCCCCACCCTCCTTCCCTTTCATAAGCTTCTTAAAACCCACCTCTGCCATCAGGCATGGGGGAACTGAGATATTCTTTCCCCCTAGGCCTTACAATTTACGCATGGTATGTTTGTACGTATGTTTGGTTTTATAATAAGGGGTTTTTTAGTTGTTAATATTGGATTGTTGCATACTGTTTTTTATCACTGTTGTTAGCCGAGTCTGCGGAGAGGGGCGGCATACAAATCCAATAAATAGATAGATAGATAGATAGATAGATAGATAGATAGATAGATAGATAGATAAATAAGTAAATAAATCATACATACATACATACATACATACATACATACATACATACATACATAACTTCTCAGGGGTGGGTTCCACTTACCTTCATCACCAGTTCACATCACGATGTTTCACACATGTGCCCTCATGCAATTCTGTTTCTGCACATGTTCAGTAGCTATAATCAGCCTGAAACACAGCTGAGGGCTGGTGGAAGGGCCCTTTTTCAAGCAGTAGCAGAGGAAAAAACTTCAAAAAAGTAAAAAATTCAGGATATTTTTTAAAAAAAGATGGCTAGCACCAACTGAACCGGACCCGTGACAATAGTTTCCTCTAAGCTGAGCAGTGAGCAATCGCTCACTTAAAAATCATCATCAACTCAGAGTTTTCCAAACCTGCCCAGAAGCCGAGAGGGAAAGAGTGAGAGGGAAGGAGAGAGAGAGGAAGAGAGGAAGAGAGAGAAACAGATAGAAAAAAGAGAGGAAGTAAAAGAAAAAGAATGGGAGTAAGGAAGAGAGAAAGAAAATCAAAATTTAGTTTGAAACTAGCTCAACTATTTAAGTGGCATTTTGATATTGATAGAGTTGCCCTATTATGAGCTCACTGTTATAGACACACAGTACAGTATTTTATTTTGAAATTCTCTGAGGCAAAACAGGGTGGGTTTTTTATTTGTTTGTTTGCTTGTTTATTTATTTATTTATTTATTTATTTATTGTTTCTGTGCCGCCCAGTCCCGAAGGGACTGCCGCTCAGACACTATACTTTTCCGCCCCCCCCCCCAAAAAAAAATTAGAGGGAACACTGCCTGTGAGACCTCATGATATCACCAGCATGTTACTACCATTTTGGGTGATCCGGTCGGAACTGGGAGGAACCTACCCCTGCTATTGCTACCATAATCTCTTATCATCTTTCAGGCAGGCTAGGTTCCTATTTGCTCAATAGGTAATGTAGTCTTCGAGTTACAACCATTTTTTCAGAGAAAATTCAAGCCAGAGGTTGACATTGCTCCCATCATTTTTTTGTTTGCTCATACTCCACAGAATTTTCCCATGCCACCCACACCCTGCAGCCCCTATGCACATGCTTGTGCCCTGGAACACCTGTCTGTGTGATTCCTTTGCCCCTCATAGTACCCACTCAACTATCCACCTGCCCATACTCCAGAGTGCCTGCCTGTGCTATCTCTTGGACCTCCATAGCACCCACCAGTCTGTTAGCTGCAGTGAAGGGCTACATTTTTTTTACTATCACAGTGGGTGTGGCTTATTTTGTGGCCATGTGACCAAGTGGGAGTGGCTTGATGATCATGTGACCGGGGGTTGGCTTAAAGGTCATGTGATTGGCTTAAAGGTGGCCAACTTGACATCACTCATGTCAATGGTTTAGGTTAGGGTGCCAGGCCTCTCCTCGCTTCAGAGATACAATTTCTCTATTTACTATTACTGAACATCCAAAATATATTATTTAATTCTATGTATATGTGCCATATGTGTACATATCGCATATATACATACAGGCACACACAAATATACATTATCTACTATATAAACTGTATGTGTATGTACACAGCTCTTCTAAAATTATACACATTCAACCTCATTTACTATGATAGGAAAAACACACCCAGAGCCCAGAAGGGAAAAAAAGAAAAAAATCATTTTTTTTTCTACTGGTACTGCATACCTGACCATACCCATAGGAGCCCATCACTGGTTACCTGGGTCTCGTTCCTCTTCCTGCTTAATGACCTATACAGTTCTGGGGTTACAATGATAATAAAGACTGTGGGATTGCCACTGCTAAGTGATGCAGTCACATAATATAGCCCATGCTCCCTGCACATGCATATGCACGCACACACCCCACATATACTCTGGTCCCCCATGCATACGCAGCAGAGGTCTGAAGACCATCTGGTTACCAGGAGGTCTGTGTGCATGGACGGCAGAGCTGAACTGGGGTAATGGCTCACATGCCCACAGAGAAGGTGCTGTAAGCTCCCTCTGGCATTCTTGCCATAGGTTTGCCATCACGGCTCTAGACATTATCATTAGACTGATAAAAAGAAGTTACTTATCTTAGGGCAGGCCTGCCTTCTCCCCTCTGCAAAGTTCTTCTTATGTATGGTGTAGCCATTTACACCACATTGCAGCTCCAAAAAAATAAAAACAAAATAAAACAAATCAGGAATGGGGTTTCATACACCTGGAACAGGGCAGATTAGAACCGTATGCTCAAATCTGGGTATAAGCATTATGCTATATTCTTATATTCTAATGTCATTCTCTTATTAGAATCAGGCTTTGACTGAATCTGATGCAAAATCATACCAAGTGGCATGTCAGCTTCCCCTGCTTTCATGCCTAAACATGATGTTGTTCCTTCCAACCATCACAATCAATAGTTTAAACTAATAACGTACACATAGAACACATGCTTATTGTATCTTATGGCAATTAGCTGGTTTGCTCACCCTTGAGAAGGCATTAAAATTGTGAGGACATCCTTCTAAAATTAAATTTTTCCCTGCTATCAGGCTTGACTGAGCAATCACATTGTTCAGACACTGCTAAATGCTCAGCAATTATGAGATTTAAAAGATCAATATTGTTTAAAAATCAAGCTATTACTTTCTCATTACAGAATTGTTCTTGGAAGAGAGTTCTCCTGCTGAGAAGCGATTGCACTAGCTGAAGGTTGCTTTGGTTGGTTATGTGATTTTATGCAGATTTCTAAATCGCTGTGGGAGGGGATATACTTAAGAGAGAAACCTAGGGAGTTCATTAATGTATTTTAACAAGAATGGCACTCCCCCCACCCCCAGATTGTCCCCAAGCTTTATAAAACAGTTCCATAAGAGTTAATATGAATGAATGAATGACTAATCAGCAATTTATGGATGTGGGCATTGGGTCACTTTCAAGTGGGACATTCCTGAAGATGAAACAAATGCTTACATTTCTAATATCTCCTACTGTTGTGTTCTAAAGCCAATTTAAAAAAAACTCTCACACTGACTTATTTGTTTTGAAATGTATATATAATTGCTTCATTATTATTATATTTTTAAGGTCCAATTTAAGAAATTAGCAACTTGTTATTTTTTTTTTTAAATAGGTCAGGTTTTCAGTAGAATTCTTTGAGCTTTGGTACACAGAAAAATTGTTTCAAAATGTTCTTCAGTTTAGGTTCTAAAACCCTAGTGGGCTCTAAATGTCCATAAATGGGCAGATGTGTGGATGGGCAGAGCCTCTGATCCCCGGCGATACCAGTTCGCAGAACCAAGCCAAACCAGGCGCAACCCACCGCTGGTTAAGGTAATGGCAATTCTTTTTCTATTATTATGTACAATGGAAGTGATCTCAGATAGGAGAAATTAGACACAATTAATGGGCAGAGAATCTTTATTTATCCAATTTATTTGTATTTTTTCTATTGTTAAAAAGAATAAACAATTTTAGAGGTTTTTTCCCCATTTACTGAAATATTCTTGCTTTTACCTGAACTGTCAATTGACTATTTGTATCCTTAAACACTTGCTAAAAGGAATGCTTCACTCCTTTCTTCTGAGATAACTTGCCTAAGATGATAGTATACAATATTAATAGAACTGCTAGCACATATTTCAAAGTGTTAGCAACACCACAGGCCAAAGTTTTGAACCACCTTATATCACTTCAAACAATGTTTTTTCAATAGAGACAATCTGCATGTTTCAAAGAGATATTGATAAAGTAGTTGATGTCATGACAAGGAACTGGGAAATATGAATACATCTCAGTATAAACTGGAATGGCATTGCAGATCAAAATTCACAAAGTGAATATGAAAGAAAAAAAAATACAAGCATAGAAAATTTAGATAGATTTCATTACCAGGTTGAATGGATGGGCACTTGGCCGCAGTCATATTCAAATGTGATAGTGGACTACATTGGAAAAGGCCATTCAACCATCCACACATACAAAGTTTCCTAATAATGTACAGTCAGATTCCTTCTAGATGTGTAGTTTTGAACTTCAAAAATTGACTTCTGGGTGTTGAAATATATACATCTGACAATTGCCCATGGTGAGAAAGACTGAAATGTACTTTTAAACAACTCATCCTTCATATCGATATAGTCATACATAATAAAATAGTTTCTCTTTTGGTAAGGGCAATGAATGACTCCTTACTCGGTGCTAGAAATGATATGATTTTATACAAATGGGGATTGTTTTTAGTTCCTAGTATGAAGAAAGGTGATTCTTATTTTCTTCCCTTGTAAAGAAAATCAATTATAATATATACTTTCCCCAGAGGTGGTATTCAGCCGGTTCATCCCGGTTCAGGAGAACCAGTAGTAGCAGCCTGCAGATGCCCAAGGACTATGCCACCCTATTTAGTCATGCTTTCAAGCTGCGCACATGTGTGCAAGCCATGCATGCGAGCAAAGAATATGTGCAGGAGGTTGTGCGCATGCACAGCACTCACATTTTTGGTGCTGGGCAAAGTGGTAGGTAAATTATGTTAATCCCACCTCTGGCTTTCCCCCAATTAATTGGGGAGGAAAATAATGCCATGTGACTTCCCATTTATCCCTAAAAATGGGGGAGGGTGAGTATTGCATTCTCACTGCAACCGCTACAGTTTTGAGCTCCTTCAAAGTGATAAAAACAAAAACTACTGAACCCTCCTTCCTCTCGCTACCAAACTTTGAAAAGAAACATTACTATTATTTTTCTGCCACTAGAAGGGGAATTTTTGCAGTTTAAATCCCTTTTACAAGTGTGAAACAGAAAATCACATTTCCCCCCACTCATCTTTGATATAACTAGACTTCAAAATGGCTGTGCTTCCATTTTCCTCAGGCCTTACCATGTGATGCATCCACCTGATTGATTGATTGATTTTATTTTATTTATTAATTGGACTTGTATGCCACCCCTCTCCATGGACTTGAGGCGGCTCACAACACATCAATAAAAACAATATACAATAACATATCTGATCCAATTATTATAAATAATTAGTGATGGGCGAACCCAATGGTGTTCAGGTTCGGCAAGTTTGGATGAACTTTACGCAAAATTCGGCCGAACCCGAACTGAACCTGAACCCGAATGGGGAATCCCACCAAGAGATTCCGGGGGCGGAGCTTTGACATCAACCGGCAGGTTGCTAAGCATGCCAAGGTAATCACTTCCTGAATTCCACGGAATAACCATGTTTATTTTTACGTGAAAGGACCGCCCTTTGCTTGCAGCGCCACTGCAGTGTCCTTTTTTGTAAAAATAGCAATGTTTATTTTTATGTGAAGACCTCCCTTTGAAGGAGCTGGGGAATCCCTCCCATGAAGAGATTCTGGGGGCGGAGCCTTGACATCACTGGCAGGTTGCTAAGGACGCCAAGGTGATCACTTCCTGGATTCCATGGAATCCAGGAAGTGATCACCTTGGCATCCTTAGCAACCTGCCAGTGATGTCAAAGCTCCAAACACCGAATGCGATGCTGTACTTTGCCCGAAGTTTCAAAAACTTTTGGGTTCGTGTTCGGCATACCAAACACCACAAAATTCGGTACGGACCCGAATTGTCTGGGTTCGCCCATCACTATAAATAATTAATCTAAAAAAACCTGATTCTAAAAAAGCTAAAACATTAAAAATCATTCTTCCAGAACCACAGACATACCACACATTCATTGGCCAGAGGCTAGGGTCCAGTGACCCCAAGCTTGGTAGCATAAATAGATTTAAGCCTCTGTTTACAACCTTCATGGACCAGAAAAGGAACTGTTGCCTTTGCTGCCTGAAATAGTGCCATATTTAGAGGATTGACCACAGAAAGCATATTTATTAGAGATTTTGCAATTGGCCTAATTTCTAGGACAGCAGACTTAATTTGGAGGCAGGGAACCTTCTCAGATGTCCACAGAAGACAGGTACTACTCTACATTGTAAGCAATGTACTACTCCGACTTTGTCAATTTTAGCCATGCCTTTACTAGGCACACCTCCTTTTCTTCTATTTGCCCTAAAATGTACATAAATGTTGCTTCAGTTGGGGAGGCACTTGAAATGGTAATATTGACAAATATTGATGATATAGTCACAATTTGTGGTCAAGAGTTATGAAATTGTAAAATAATATATAAGGAGACATTTTAAGCAAGAGACTATATTGTCAGTCTCCAGAACAAGTATGATGTAATGGCATCCATGATGTGCTTGTCAGATCATTAGAAATATTGCCTGTAATAACGTGGATTCTGGTTTAGTTTTCTTGAGAAAAAAATTACACACCTGTGACCATTGGTGAGCTTAGAAGACCATAATAAAATATGCAGGATAATGTCATTAAGAAAATGTCCTATTTATGTATTTGAGACAGACAGCACAGGATACAAAACCATAACTTTTTTCATTACAAGTCAGACAAATATTGTTTTATTTGCATTATCATGGTTTTGTGTGAGTGCCTCTGCCATTAATTTTATTCTTATCTGATGGGGGAAGTGGTTGGCTATCATATTTAAACTAAGTTAAATATCATAAATAATAAAAATAAATTAAATTAATGATTGTGGAGTGAAATAGATCTCCAAAATAACAAAAAAAAAAAAATCGAAGAGCATGCTTAAAGCAAATTAGGATAGACTTTACAGTAGTGTTATGTAAATAGACAGTAAGGCCATCACAAATATCTTTAGATATATCAGATTGATAGTCAACATAGTCAAAGAACTAGTAGGTCTGCAGTCTGAATGATCCCTTTCAAGTTTAAGGTTCTGAGAATAAATCTCATCATCTTGGTGGAATTCAAATCTTCAACATTTTTGTATCTTCTAAGTTTTGCTAAAATGTATGTGTGGGGGAGGGTTGCACTAGGGCATATATAAATTAAGATGGGAATAAATTCTCTTGCCTGTGGAGGAAGAGATAGTTGCTGTTATTGAAACAAGGGCAAAGAAAATGTTCAAGCTCCTTTCTAATATAACTTTTAAAATGGAAGTTCCCATACCAGCAGGAAGATTGTGCCATTGAATTCTGTTTTATTTTACCCTGTTTTTTTAAAATTTCATTTTTGTTATCTATATATCTTGCTTTTAATACTAACTAATGTGTGTATCCAGTAACCCTTTATCAGTGCCTTAGGTACTGTAATTCAACCTCTACTCCTAGATCCTTATGAAATCATAGAATCATTCAGGTATCTGAGTGAGCTGCTACCTGTAATTAGTTTCTGTGACTGTGATATTTTAAAAAGACTCACAGTTAAATGTTGTGAAACCTTTAGATTCAATATTTTGACACTCTTATAAGGAAGATCTGGAATATTTTTTATGTCAATATATGTTTAATAATAATTTGGTCCATAGATTAATTAAATAGACTTAATAGTAGAAATAGTACAAAAATAGATATTTTTTTTACAAGGAATCCTACAAGAATTAGAATAACAAAATAACAGAATAACAAAAACTCATCAGCCAAACCAAATCAAGAACTTTCAGGACCTCTGAAGAAGGTCCATTTCTGCTAGCACAGGAGTGTCAAACTCAATTTCATTGAGGGACACATCAGAGTTGTGTTTGACCTCGAGGCCAGCTTGATGTCACCTGTGTTGAGTGTGCCTGTGGTGGCCCAAGTGCTCTGCCAGTGAAAATGGGCTCCCAAGTTTGGTTTTGGCTGTGATGGCCTCCTGCAACCCTTTGCCAGTGAAAACAGAATTCAAAAGGACCACTCATGACCTTCCCAAACTCCGTCTTTTGCTGCAACGGCCTTCTGCAACTCTATGCCAGTGAAAATGGAGATCTATTTTTGCTGGCAGAGGCACTCCATGGGCCAGATCTAAGCATCCTGGGGGCCGCATCCAGCCACAGGCCTTGAGTTTGATACCCATGTGCTAGCACAACTCTACCTCTCCAATGCCAAGAGACAACATTATAGCATTGATAGCTTAGCCAGTGAATACTGAGAAATACTGTAAACAGAAGTCTAGCTGGCTCTATATAGTTATTGCTAAAATGTTTTTCTAAGTATAAACAATGATTAATGAAGTTTTTTAGGAATATACACTGCTCAAAAAATAAAGGGAACACTTAAACAACAAAATATAACTCCAAGTAAATAAAACTTCTGTGAAATCAAACTGTCCACTTAGAAAGCAACACTGATTGACAATCAATTTAACATGCTGTTGTACACATTCAACAGCTGAATGTTTGTTTCTGGTTAGAGATTTTATACTGCAAAAGGTCAGATAAACGGTCTTGGGTATTTTACACCTATTCAGGTAAATCAGAGTCTTCATACCTATAGCCAATACATTAAACCACTATTACAAATTCATGTTCTCTTGAGCTATAAAACTGATAGACTCATGTTGAATTAAAGTGCTATGCATCCAGTTGAAGGGCTACCAAAATTTTTACTACCACACTGTGGGTATGATTTATGCAGGACGCCCTGCATTTTCTTTCAATATCTTTCAGTGCAAATTGTGTGCTCTAGGGTAGAGTTTCATTTTTGCTACCCCACTGCGTTCTCCCCCATCTGGGCAGCAGCCCACCCCTGTAGGCATCCATCCATGGCTCAGCAAACAAAAATATTATGAGATAACGTTTACTATCCACATTATTGATTTTTAACCATTCTCTCCCCTTCAGCCAAGTACCACCAGGTGGTTAGAAAACATCCATCAAACTTAAACTTCATGTAATGAATAATGAAGATGGAATTAGGAAGGAAACAAGTTTTGCAGGGTGGATGGATGGAACCCTGAGTTTAAGCCAGTCATCAAAACCTAATAGCAAGAAACCTAATTTGAAAATGGATAAAATGAGATAGATAAAACAGGATTGTTGTCATTTAAAGTTACTGGGAGTCAGCTGGTATATACTGTAAGTTTAATAACTTACTTTTGTTATTATTCCTGGGGGGGAAGCTTAAATAATTAACACTTACTTTCTAATTGCTTAATGATTTATTTTGATTTTGGTTGCTTTATATTTGTTTTATTGTCTATATTTTTTATTGCTGTAGCTTATTTTAGGCATTGGCTTAAACAGAAAGACAAAGAATAAAATGAATGAATAAATAAAATAATAAAAATAAGAATTATAGTAATAACATTGAGGATCTTATTGAAGTATTTTCACCAATACAATGAAATTCCAAATTTGAGACAAAGGATCCTATGCAACACAAGCTTTTCCAATCTCTTGTCATCCAAGAATGAATTTTGAGTTAAGGCTATTGAGTTTGCAAACTAATAAAGTTAAACAGGTAAAGGTCTAAGTTGGAGAAACCTTCTGCAGTAATCTGGCAGCAAACATTGCTCTGAGTTTTATCTTTCAGGGAAGAATAAAGAGATGGGAGAGCACCTAAATGATTCTCCCACTCTCCTTTGCTAGAAAGGATCAATATTGTAAGCAATGTTTGCATATATTTAATCTTATCATTTTGCTCGCATTTATCGGACATGCGTAATATGCAGTACGAATATTCCTTAATAACATTCCAGTTTAAATCCCATTAAACTCAATGGAATTTGTTAAATTTAACTAGATACCATCACCACAAGAAAACTAGCCAGGTAAGATAGCAAATTGCTAAGCAATTCTGTAACTTAGAGAACGAAATTGAAAACATTGCAGAAGATATTCTTGCCTTTTCTTTTTTTTAGAGAATCAAGTCAATCTGAATATGGCTGTTTTCTTCTATTTGGAAGTATAAATCCATTTGTACACTATGTCACTGAGAATCTTGCTTTTTAATATTTCATTTAAAAAACAACAACAACAAACCCATTTTTAAGAGATGTATGATTTAAGAGGAATAGTGTGGTGGATTATATCTTCTTGTCTGAATTGCTCCAGAAACCTTATTTTACGGAAAAGCAGACAATTTTATGACATGACAGTAACTATAGGAAAAGTATGGTGAATAAAAGACTTAGTGTATTTATCACTGATTCTGTCTTTTGCATAAGAAAATACAGATAATGTTTTCTTTGGCCCTTTAGCTCTCAAGAATAATTGCACCTGACATACAGGTATTCCTTTTCCCCTCCAAGGTACTTTCCAACTTGAAATACAATCTCAGCAGTATCAACATGTTAAAAAAGAAGTTGACTCATGAGGTCTTTATCTATTTCTTAAAGAGAGAGAGAGAGTCTCTGATAATCTACACCCCTACCAGGGGTGGGCAGCAGGCAGGATGGGGTGGAACCCACTTCCACCGGCGGAAATGAAGCTGCATGCACAGCTCCATCTGACCGGTGGCAGTAACTTCCTGGATTAGGCTCTCCTTTTTTTCCGTGCTGCTTCTGCTATGTGCTTCTCACTTTTTTTATTTTTCCTGGCTTCAGACAAGCTTCCCTCTCTCCTGTTCGGCTCCCCTCCAGGCTCACCCGGCCACCTCCCAACGCCAGGAGAGTTGCGCCACGACAAAGCAGTCTGGGCTGCGGTCTTTTTCCCCTTGCGAAGCCATCACTCTGCCCACAGCTGAGATGAAAAGGCATTGTGCGGCAATAACAGTTCACTTGAACGATGATGATCATGCATGCCACTCCCACCTGGTCACATGCACTGTTCCTGCTAACCTGCACAGGCATGTGGGCACGCAGGCACGCAGAAGTTCCACACAGAAGTTCCACACAGAAGTTTTTGAACCCATGCAAAGCCGCTCACTCCTGAATTGCTCGCTCGCTTGCTTCTCAGCTAATGGGCTTTCTTGCAAGAACTGCTGCGGTAACGGGGGATAAGTGGATTCAAGCTCAGATAATCTCCATCTCCTCTGGCTGATAGTATTTCTTCTTCTTCCTCTTCATCGTCCTCTCCCTTGTCTGCTCTTTTGGTGTTTTTACTACTGCCGGTGGCCATGACATTCCCCGCCAAACTACCGCCAACCACAGAACCTTGCCCTTGACCCACCTCCACCAAGCCATCGCCGGCTACAACACCTCTGTAAACGGAGAAAGGGCTGGCTGATTTACAAAAATTCTTCCTGCAGGCATAGTGGTGAGTAAGGGACTCCTCCTTTAGCACCTGCTGGGTAGCCACAACTTTGTCCTCTTCCTCCAAGTCCGTATACTTGTTCCAAATATTTGTGCTGCCGGAGGTGAGCAGCCTGTTCCCATTCACTGCTCAGCTCTTTCATCGCTCCCACCTCAGCTCGGCCTCCTCTTTTTCGACATTTTCCTCATCCCTGGTCACTCTCCCACCCTCCGTCTGCTCCCAAGTCCCCGCCATGAATGTTGCCCCTCTAGCTGTCATTCCCCACCAGACATTGGGCTTCCTGTGAGCTGGCGCCTCTCCCAAGGCACTATGATTGAGACAGGTGGTGGCCGATGTGCCTGCAGGCCTTGGGTCCCGAAGTGAGGTTGCACCCCATTCCCTCTGGCGGGCAACTGGGCCAACTTGGCTCCTGAGACTGGCCACCACATCTGATTCATTAGAACGAATGTCAGAGAGTGAATGCCTTCTTTCTCCTGCCCTGGTCATCACCAAGAATGAGTGCAGCTGGGCAACCTGGCAGGAGAGAGGGGAAGAAAGGAAGAGAGAGAAAGAAAGAGGGGGAAGAGAGGGAGAGAGTGTGTGGGGGCAGTTGATTCCATAGTGTCGAAGCGGCCACAGAGAAGGCTCTTCCCCAAGGTCCTGCCAACTGACATTGTTTGGCGTATGAGACCTGGTGAAGGCCGACTCTGTGGGCCCTTCCTGGCCACAATGAGGTATGAGGGAGGAGGCGGTCCCATAAATAGTCTGGCCCTGAGCCATTTAGGGCTTTAAATGTGATAACCAACACCTTGAATTATTTTCAGAGACCAACTGGCAACCAATGCAGCTTGCGTAGAGATGGAGAAGTACGAGCATACCTAGGTACACCCATAATTGCATGCGCTGCTTCATTTTGCACCAGCTGAAGTCTCCAAATTCTCTTCAAGGGTAGCTCCACGTTGAGTACAGTGTAATAGTCAAGACAAGAGGTGATTAGGGTGTGAGTGACTGTGCGGAGCGCCTCCTGGTCAAGGTAGGACCACAGTTGGTAAACAAGTTGAACCTGCGTGAAAGCCCTCCTAGCCACAGACGAGAGATGTTGTTCTAGCCTCAGCTGTGGATCTAGGAGGACACTCAAGTTGTGAATCCTATCTGAGGGAGGGATTTCTTTTCCTTCCAGGACCAAAGACTAATATATGGAGTTGTCTTTAGGAGGAAGGATCCACAGCCACTCAGTCTTGTCCAAGTTGAGTTTTAACCTGTTAATCCACATCCAGATCCTTACGGCTTCAAGACACCGACACATAACTTCCACCACTTCACTGAACTGACATGGGGTGGAGATATACAACTGAGTATCATCAGCGTATTATTGGTAGCTCACCCCATGTCGTTGGATTATCTCACCCAGCGGTTTCATGTAGATATTGAATAGCAGAGGAGAGAGGACTGACCCCTGAGGCACCCCACAAAGGGGGGGCCTTGGAAGTCGACCTCTGTCCTCCCACTAACACCGACTGTTTTATGTACAGGCTAGCTTTTCACTACCTCTTTCCCTTTTCTTTCATAACTTGTCCCCCTGTCCATCCCTGTTTATGACATAAAGGCTGGTTTCTCCGAGTCTTCGGAGAGGGCCGGCATACAAATCTAATAAATTACAGTGATCTCTCGGTTAGCGCGGGGGTTACGTTCCAAGACCTCCCGCGCTAACCGATTTCCGCATTATACTGGATGCGGAAGTAAAAACCACCATCTGCGCATGTGCGCCATTTTTTTCATGGCCGCACATGCGCAGATGGTGGAGTTTGCGTGTGGGCGGCGGGGAAGACCAAGGGAAGGTTCCTTCAGCCGCCCAACAGCTGATCTGCTCCGCAGCGCGGAAGCAGCGAGGAGCCGAAGATGGGGTAAAGGCAAAGGGGAAACCCCATCTTCGGCTCCTCGCTGCTGCCGCGCTGCAGAGCGGATCAGGTGTTGGGCGGCTGAAGGAACCTTCCCTTGGTCTTCCTGCCACCCAGGCAAAGGGGAAACTCCAAGATCGCTTGCCGCTTGCCGCTTTGCAGCTTGGAGCCTTGCTTCGCCTCCTTCGCTGCAATAGGCAAGCGGCAAGCGGCAAGCGATCTTGAGAAAGAGAGAGAAAGGAGGGCGACTTGCCAGTCCACGCCCCCCTGGATGAACAGCCTCGCATGGCCCCAGCGCCGGGCTCCGCTGTTGCCTCCGCCCCCATTCGGCTCTGCAGCTGAGAGGCCTTCCCGGCAGAGCCCTCCCCAACAGCTCCCGCTGCCAGCGCAAAAAAGAAAAGAAAAAGAAATCCCCAAAAGAGGCAGGCACAAAGCGGGGGCACAAGGGGAGCTGCCCGGCAGAGGTTGCTTTTTTTCTTCTCGTGGGCAAGTGGAGGGGGGGAGAGAGAAGGGAGGAAGAGAGTGTGAGAGAGGAAGAAAGAGAGAGAGAAATGATAGAAAAAAGGGGAGAAAAAAGAGAAATGAGAAAATGATTGAAGCATAGTGACAGGAAAGAAAGAGAAAGAGACAGAGAAGTGACTCTTGGTGATGACGTATGACGTCATCGGGTGGGAAAAACCGTGGTATAGCAAAAAAACCGTGGAGTATTTTTTAATTAATATTTTTTGAAAAACCGCGTTGCAGCATTTCGCACTAATCGAGACCGTGCTAATCGAGGGATCACTGTATTATTATTGTTATAGTTGTTGTTGTTGTTATTATTATTATTATTATTAATTATTATTATTAATTATTATTATTAATTATTATTATTAATTATTATTATTAATTATTATTATTAATTATTATTATTAATTATTATTAATAATAATAATAATAATAATTATTATTATTATTATTATTAATTATTATTATTATCCAATAATAAATAATTATTATTATTTTTCATGAAAATTACACATACCATAAAACATATGCCCATCTTGTTTCTTCTGCTGCTTCAAAATTCATGATCTCTTTCTCTCCACCCACCTGTTGTTAGCAAAAAGAAGTATATTCAGAAGACACACTACACTCACATCCTGTTCCAAAAACTGAACTTTCACACAAGTCCCAGAGATTGTTCTTTGCTATTCTCTCCGGACTCCCTAAATGCTGTTCCTCCATTAAATACTCTTTCATCAGTGACTGTTACCTTCTCCTTCACTTCCATTTCCTTTTGACATAATTTCCTTTTCGTCTCCCTCAATAAAATCCAATCTTTTAAAGTTGTATATTCATTCTGGGATGTATAAGATTTTTTAAAAACCCACAAAACCTCGCTCTTTAGTTAAATGAGCTTGCTTTCACAAACAACAGTCTCGTCACAATATTATCTGTGTCCTTATCTGCTTCCTTACCTACCTACTTGAAATCTATTTTCTCTTTTGCTTTGTTAGAAATACATAATTTATAGCTTTCATTTACATCTATCTAATTCCCTAAGAATATCTGACTTCCAGAAAATGCAAAGGATGACAAGGAAAATTCACTACATGCTTGAATAAAGATTCAGATTTTAATATTCATAAGGTTACAATGCCATGTACAGGACTATCCTACATTTTTTAACTGTCAATAAGCTTTGTTTGTTTGTTTGTTTGCAATTCAGCCAATGTGGAATTCAGCACACAAAGGCCCACTGATTTAAAGAGCCTTAACATTCTGGGCTCTGCAGATTATGGTCCAATGTGATTCACACAATTAACCTATTCTGAGTGTTTTTCAAGAGGAGGAGGAGAATAAACACTCATTTATATGCAAGAACATTTACATGCCTAGAGTTGCCTGTGGTGTCAAGTTAAATGCTGTCTGGAGAATGGTACAGATGCACTGCGTTCTTGCAACTGAGAACCATTCTCAACTGCACTAGTGGGGTCTGTACTGTATGTGTTCTTCTTTGAAAAAGTGTCTGCCCCATTTCAAATGTTTTGAATGTGTGACTCTGTGCCACTGATGGTTGCCAGAGCAAGGTTCTAATGATATCATTATGAAATCACCCTAACTTGCAATGAAACCATACTAACTTCCAATCCACCTTCATCCAAAACCAACCCCCCCTAAACCAATGGACACCCCTTACTTCCTCAATGCATACCCCTTACTTCCTCAATATCAACCACTGCTAATCTTAAATGCAAACTAATGAATTTAAAAAGCATTGTTAACAAAATACTTGAACTCCTTCTCTTACTAAAGACTACTAAATTTGGCATTATATTTACCTGGCAACATTGCACTGCTAACCAGAGCATGCAAAACATTTGTCAGACCAATTCTAGAATACAGCTCACCAGTCTGGAACCCACATTGCATATCAGACATTAGTACAACCGAGAGAGTCCAGAAATATTTAACAAGAAGAGTCCTTCACTCCTCTGGTCGCAACGGAGTACCTTATTCCACCAGGCTTGAAATACAGTGTTCCCTCGATTTCCGCTGGGGATGCGTTCCGAGACTGCCCGCGAAAGTCGAATTTCCGCGAAGTAGAGATGCGGAAGTAAATACAACATTTTTGGCTATGGACAGTATCACAAGCCTTCCCTTAACACTTTAAACCACTAAATTACCATTTCCCATTCCCTTAACAACCATTTACTCACCATTATTACTGGTACTCACCATTGAATAAGACACTTAGTGATCCTGACATTTATAAACATAATTATTTATTAACAATAATCATTTTTTTTTGTTATTTATTTGCAAAAATTATTATTTTGGCGATGACATATGACATCATTGGGTGGGAAAAACCGTGGTATAGGGAAAAAACCGCAAAATATTTTTTAATTAATATTTTTTGAAAAACCGTGATATAGGCTATTCGCGAAGTTCGAACCCGCGAAAATCGAGGGAACACTGTACTGTAACTAGATAATTTACAACTACGTTGCCTCCGATCTGATCTAACTGTAGTTCATAAAATCATACACCAAAATGTCCTTTCTGTTAATGATTTCTTCAACCACAGCAATACACTAGTACATAAGAGATTCAAACTAAATGTAAACTGCTCTAAGCTCAACTGTAGAAAATACAACTTCAGCAATAGCATACATCAAGGGCATACATAAGCACATCATTGTGTCTACCGTCCCTGTCCTATTGTCCTTTTTAATCATTACTTTTTACATATGTTATGTTTATACAAACTATTATCCTATACATATTTGACAAATAAATAAATACAAACAAACATACATACATGCAACCCTAACCCAAACATGCACACAGCAAACCTATTTTATTGGGGGGTGGGACAGACATTCAAGTTGATTTATGACCAAAATTTAGTCTCACATTTCTTTTGCTAAGTGAGACAATTGTTAAGTACATTTTGTCCTACTTTATTATCACCTTTGCCATCATTATTAAGTGAATCATTGTAATTGCTAAATTGGTAACATGGTTGTTTTAAGTGAATCCGGTTTCTCTCTCACATGACCCCTGGACACTACCACAATATGAGTCAGTTGCCAAACATGTAGAATTTTTTTATCAGTGGTCATAAGTATGAAAAATAGTCATAAGTCACTTTTTCCCCCTGCTGTTGTAATTTTGAATGGTTACTAAATGAACTGTTGTAAGTCGAGGATTAACTGTAGGATAAAGTGTGTTCAGGACTTTAGTATCTTTGTCTTTTCAGTCCGAGAGTGGAAAAATTGGCATTTCTAGAGAAGTTGGCATGGCTGCTGGGCTCTGGTGCTCCGTTCAAGATGTAATCCAGCTGCTCCAGCTGCTTTAAAGCCAGAGGCCTGGGCAAGGGGAAAAAAATCTCACTTTGATCACTACAAGGTTGTTCTTCCACTGTGTACCTCTGTAATCTGTGTGGTAACAAGCTCACTGTGATGAGGGAGCCAAACCACATGAGATTTGTCTAAGACTGACCCAAATGAACCCTGATTGTTTCATGCTGATACAATTGATGCTTAGGAGGTGATTAAGCTGAGAGGCAAGTACTTTTTCTCGCATCCAACGTTGATTGTCCGGATGACTTTGCTTATGAAACATATAAAATATGTGTTTGTGAATTCAGAGTCTAGCTGAAGGACTCACATGCAGCTCTGATAATATTCATTGACCGTGATATGCAGACGTTGCAAAATGTTAAAAGGGCGCAGAACTATATAAATAGAATAGATTTGTTTTTTATTGGCCAAGTGTGATTGGACACAGAAGGAATTTGTCTTGGAGCATATGCTCTCAGCGTACATAAAATAAAAAGATACATTTGTCAAGAATCATGCTGTGCAACACTTAATGATTGTCATAGGGGCCAAATAAGCAATGAAGAAACAATCAATATTAATAAAAATCTTAGGATACAAGCAACAAGTTACAGTCATACAGTCCTAAGTGGGGGGGAAAGGATGATAAGAATGATTAGAAAAACTAGTAGAAATAGAAGTGCAGGTTTAGTAAAAAGTCTGACAGTGATGAGGGAATTATTTGTTTAGTAGAGTGATGGCGTTCGGGAAAAAACTGTTCTTGTGTCTAGTTGACTTGGTGTGCAGTGCTCTATAGCAACGTTATGAGGGTAGGAGTTGAAACAGTTTGTGTCCAGGATGTGAGGGGTCAGTAAATATTTTCCCCGCCCTCTTTTTGACTCGTGCAGTATACAGGTCCTCAATGGAAGGCAAGTTGGCAGCAATTGTTTTTTCTGCAGTTCTGATTATCCTCTGAAGTCTGTGTTGGTCTTGTTGGGTTTCAGAACCAAACCAGACAGTTATAGAGGTACAGATGACAGACTCAATGATTCCTCTGTAGAATTGTATCAGCAACTCCTTGGGCAGTTTGAGTTTCCTGAGCTGGCACAGAAAGAACACTCTTTGTTGTGCTTTTCCGATGACCTTTTTTGGTGTTAGGTGATCATTTTAGGTCTTGAGATACGATAGAACCTAGAAATTTGAAGCTCTATATTGTTGATACTGTGTTCTGAGTGGTGGGAGAGATGGTAGGATGGGAGGGTTTCTCCTAAAGTCTATCACCATTTCTATGGTTTTAAGTGTGTTCAGTTCTAGATTGTTCCAGTCACACCATGAAGCTAGTTGTTCAACCTCCCGTCTGTATGTGGTTTCATTGTTGTCTCAAATGAGACCAATCACTGTTGTATCATCTGTAAACTTCAGTAGTTTAACAGATGGATCATTTGAGATGCAGAGAAGAGAAGTGGTGGTCCCCTGTGCTAATTGTCCAAGTATCTGATGTGATTTTGCCTAGCTTCACCCATTGCTTCCTGTCTATTAGGAAGCTTGTGATCCACTTATAAGTGTGTTCAGGTACTGTTAGCTGAGTGGTGATTTTTGGGGGGAAAACTGTTCCTGTGTCCAGTTTTTCAGGTATGCAGTGCTCTATAGCATCATTTTGTGGGTAGGAGTTGTAGCAGTTGGTGTCCAGGATGTGAGGTGTCTGTAAATATTTTCGCAGCGCTCTTTTTGACTTGTGCTACTGCACAGATCCTAAATGGAAGGCTGGTTGGTATCAATAGCTTTTTCTGCAGTTCTAAATAATTAAGAAAAGATAATTAAGTTTGAGTAAAAGGTAGATAGAAATATTCCAATATATGGGCATACACATACATACAGTACTCCCTGAAAAATAAATGAGATTCCTTTTTAAAAATTGATCAATAAAATGAAGATGATTGATCCATCTAGTTGACCAGATAAGTCTTAAACATTGGGGTTTTAATCTTTGTGCATTAAACCCCTTGCATATTTTAACCTCAGATAGACTTAAGGTCAGCTTCAGGTCAGACAGATAAAAAGATACAAAAAACAAATATAGTTCTTAGTAGAGAACTGCTGTATTTGTTTAATGATTGGTGGAAATAAATTATCAGTCTTTCTACAAGCCTCTTTATTATTGTCTGATTTTTTTAATATTGAAGGAGCGACACCATTAAAAACTGTTTAGAATAAATCAAAGACTTTTTCTCCATTAGATATCTAAAATAAAATATCTAAAAGCAAAAGTGAGTATAAGCCATGAATGTGGAAAAAATGTATAAGAATAGAAAAGTGTATAATTGCTCCTTAAAAAATTCTTATAATTTCAGAAGCAGGTTTCAAAATAATGTTGTTATTTTTCTTCCTGTTGTATAGAATAATTAAAGGGAAATAATAAAGCCAACTGAAAAATGATTATTTTACATTTTAATTTGGACATAAAATAAATATGCCTACCAAACATTTATAAAATGATGGTTTCACTGCTTAGTGAAACCACCAGAGGCCGAAAAATTTATTAATTTGTGATAACTAATTACACAGTTTAAAAATTATAAATTAACTACATTTAATTTATGATCTAACAAAATCAATTTGAACGGTATTCCCATCTATGACATAACCAAGTGCTGCTTTGACATCGTCATCATTTACCATATTGAATCAAGCAGGAACAAAAGCAAGGTAAAAATTGTAAAGTACAAGAAAAGTGAACAAGCAACAGCCATCGTCACTCAGATTCCCAAAGTTTAAACACACAAGCCTGGTAAGGCCACACTTGGAATACTGCATCCAGTTTTGGTCACCACAATGCAAAAAGGATGTCAAGACTCTAGAAAGAGTGCAGAGAAGAGCAACAAAGGTGATTAGAGGAGGCTAAATCATATGAAGAATGGTTGCAGGAACTGGGCATGGCTAATTTAATTAAAAGAAGGACCGAGGCATAATACCAGTGTTCCAATATCTCAGGGGTTGCCACAAAGAAGAAGGGGTCAGATCCTCTGAAGGTGCACCCCAAATGAGAAAGCACAGGGCGGAGCTACTCACCAGAGCTGCTTTTCAGCCTGCTGGGAGGGCTCCTCGGCCAACACCCGGCACCCTGCCCTTCCCAGGGGTCGAGCCCTGGCCTCCCGCTGGGGACTGCCAGGTGACCTTGGAAACAGTGTATAAGACACACCCAAGTTTTAAAGCACTTTTTTGAAGTAAAAAAGTGCATCTTATACACCAAAAAATATGTAATCAGATTGCTGATCCAGCAAGATTAATACTGATACTCTGATACTCAGAGTAATATTCTAATCTGCAGTCTTAAATTCTTAGGTAACATAAGTTTATTTCTAAAATGAAAGCATCATAAGCACAACATATGCTGTTCCACAGAAATGTGTCTTGGCAGTCCATTCATCTGAACATTTACTATGTTGCAAAAAATGTTAGATCTGAGAAGAATATTGCAAGAAAAAAAAACTTACAGTAATATCATTCTATCAGAAGTTTTCCCAAAGGAATTCACAGTAACTTAAAAAGCCAGGTGACCTCGGGTTCCTGTTTCTTTTTAACCTTTTGTTTGATTGTCTTTAACCTTTTGTTTGACTACTTTTCTGGATTTCTTGCACTGCAGTTGAACAAGTGAACATCATATATCAGATATGCTTATATTTCTTGTTCCTCTCAGCAGAGGCCAGCAATTAATTTGTTGTCCTAGACTACAGATCAGTAAATTGGCACTGGACAAAAGGTTAATTTATATTCATGGTGTGTTATTTCTTTCAAAGTTCTCCCTCCCTCTTTCTTTCTCTTTCTGTATGTGTGTGTGTGTGTGTCTGCGTTTATAGCATAACTATTAGCAAACCCCTGCCCTCTCCCAAAGGCTCTAACCCAATAACAACCTGCTCTTTTATGAACATTTTATTCACTATACTTTTAAAGATATAATGAGCCTCAAACTGGTAGAATTTACTGCAGCTCCAATAATGTGAGCTTGGAATATAAACACATGGGGAAAAAAGTTATGGTTGTAATGAAGCAGCTGATATACCGCCTGAAATCTTTTAATGATTTCTCGGCATTGGTGAAATAGAAGGTGATTGATGGGGGTTCATGAAATCCAAAATGGATCTTGCAATCTATTTCATATGTGGTCTGGAAGGCATGTACTGCATTTAAGGCCATATATCAGCCTGAAAATAAATATGGCTTCACCAGCATTCACGATTCCTTATACAAAGATTTGGCTTTATTGAGGCTTACCTTAGTACTAAACTGAGGAACAGCAATCTATTTGAAATGATGTCAGGCTAGTATAGAAGGAGAGGCCATTCTAACACACAAAGTTGTATCTGTTACAGATGTAGTGGTTATTTGCATAGCTGCCGCTTATTGGCTAATCTAGTGGTGGGAGAAATAAACTCCTGTCAGTGGCTAGCAGGGTTCAGGGAAGCTGTTAAAAGCGGCTTCCCTGCAGCCTGCTGGCAGTCTGTATTAGTTCTAGCTAATAGACAATAAAGGTGATGAACGGTTCCTGTGACTCGCCTCTTAATTTATGTGTAAATCTAACAGTATCTGCCAAACAAAGAAAATGACTAGGACTGGCACAGCTATTTCTGCCTTCTGGCACCTGCTGCCTGAGGCAGATGCCTCAGTCACTTGAGGAATAACTTGTATATTGCTTCTCTGTTTGTAAAGTATAGTCAAGAAAGCATGGGACTATCCATGAAGGTGTTAGAATGAATAAGGCCTTCAAACCATTTTGGAAATTTCTCAAGGTCCAGCAGAACTTCAGTTTCTTTCTGCATTTCATGATCTGATAGTATTGGTGCAATCACAAATAATATCACAGACATTGGGCAACTCTGAGGTATCTTTTTTCATGCTTGGATTGTGAGTTAAATTTAGGATTTTATATTTATTTATTTATTTATTTTATTTATTTATTTTGCCCAATACACAATGAGGGTTTTAATGCGTATATATCTATATGCACATAGTAAAATACATGGTGAAGGTTATAGAGAAGATACTCATAGTAAAATATATCTAAGAAATAATAGAAAAGAAGGTATAGTAATAGAACATATCAATGAAAGAATAGAAGAAGAGATATAGGAATAGAAGAAAGGTATAGGAGATATAGGAGAGCAATAGGACAGGGGACAGAAGGCACTCTAGTGCACTTGTACTCGCCCCTTACTGACCTCTTAGGAATCTGGATAGGTCAACCGTAGATAATCTAAGGGTAAAGTGTTGGGGCTTTGGGGATGACACTATGGAGTCCGGTAATGGGTTCCACGCTTCCACAACTCGGTTACTGAAGTCATATTTTTTACAGTCAAGTTTGGAGCGCTTAATATTAAGTTTAAATCTGTTGTGTGCTCTTGTGTTGTTGTGGTTGAAGCTGAAGTAGTCACCAACAGGCAGGACGTTGCAGCATATGATCTTGTGGGCAATACTTAGATCTTGTTTAAGGCGTCTTAGTTCTAAACTTTCTAGGCCCAGGATTGAAAGTCTAGTCTTGTAGGGTATTCTATTTCGAGTGGAGGAGTGAAGGGCTCTTCTGGTGAAGTATCTTTGGACATTTTCAAGGGTGTTAATGTCTGAGATGCGATATGGGTTCCAAACAGATGAGCTGTATTCGAGGATGGGTCTGGCAAAAATATTTAGACTATGGGTTTTTAAAGGGGAAAATAAACTGACTAAAGAACTAAAATCAGAAATATAAAAAATTAAATGCCTATAAGCATTGTGCATCACTCAGAGTACAATAAAGGGAAAGCTGGAAATCAATACCTATCAGCTCAGAGATTCAAATTCCTTATCACTTTGTTAAAATAATGTACCTTGTTTTCAAAGGTTGCTTTCTCATCAATAATATATTGCTCATTAACTGTGCAATCTTAATATCTTTAGAATAGAATAGAACAGAACAGAAGAACAGAGTGGGAAGGGACCTTGGAGGTCTTCTAATTTAGTCAACCCCCCCTGCTTATGCAGGAAACCCTACACCACTTCAGACAAGTTGTTATCATTTTGTCCACATGGATATTATATTTCTGTATCAACTATTTTTTGGATGGTGAGGAACTGTCTTCAGGTCAATTCTACCAAGATTGAGTCGCTATGACTGGGCTGCCTGGATATGCTCATGCACCTGCGATGGTCCTGGAAAGCATACCAGTAACAGCCAGTAAGTAGAACCCATGCCTGGTATGAATCATCTCTGAGTATGCCCGAGGCCGACTCACCGGCCGGCGGTCATTGCGGCGTCGGTCGGGAGAAGGAGGCCGCCATTGTGGGGGCAGAGCCTGCGGCCCCACGTCATCAGGGGGCCGCAGTGACGAAGTTTGGGTGCGCTGGACACCGATTGGCCAGGGCAGGAGGGAGGCAGCCCTATAAAAGGGGCTGCCTCGTGGCGCAGTTCCTCTCGCCCAGATCGTCGTGGGACAAAAGCAGCAGCTCCTGTCGGCTCCGCGGCATCGTGCGACAAGGCCCGAAGGCCAAAGAAGCCAGTGAACGGCTTGGAGCGGCATTTTGCTTCGGCGCTCGGGCCGGCACAGTGGTTTGGAGGCTATTTGTGGGGGGAATAAATAAGGGAGGCTGCTGCGATGGCGAGGGGCAGCAAAACCAAGGCGGGGGCCCAGGGGCGGGCAGCGGGGGGGCAGGCCGGCGAGCAGGGCACCCCCCCCCATCGAGCCCCAGTGCACTGGGAGGAAAAGGGCCCCCAAGAGGGCATGGATGGAGGCCCCTGGGGTGAGGCAGGCCGGAGGGCCTGAGGGTGAAGGCAGCACCAGGGGGGAAAATAGACACAGGGGGCGGGCGGCAAGCTGCCGGGGGCCAACCTCCGGGGCAAGAGGCCACCGCCAGGGGTAGGCCCCGTCCAGGGGGCCACGTGGTAATTTGGCTGAGGTCTCTGGACCTGAGGAAGGGGAACCCAGCGGCTCAGAAATTAGCATGTCTGAGGATGGGGCCCCTGCTGTGAGGTCAGCCAGGAAGGAGGGCGCAGGGGATGATTCACTTTCTGTTTCCTCACATTTATTATCTGCCTTGCTCGAGAAACTGGACAGGAGGCTGAGGATGAGGGGCAGGCACCGGCATGAGGGAGCCACGGGCGCCACAAGCGCGGAGGGGACACGGAGCTCCTCAGAATCTGCGGAGAGGCCCCAGAAGGGCCGAACGGAGCGGCACGCAAAAAAGAAGCACAAGGGAAAGCGGGTCAGCAGGACAGCTTCCTGCTCTGAAGATGCTGATGACGACTCTTCCCATTGGGGTGAGTGCCCTGTACCTAAGCATCGGTGGTCCTGTCCAAGGGGGCCACGGGGCAGGCTACAGGCAGCTAAATGCACAACATGTAGGGCACACAGGACATGGCGTTTGCGCACGGCTGCCCAGGTTTGGGGGAGGGGGCGCAGAAAGGAGGTGGAGAGACGGGGCAAGAGGAGAAGGGACACATTGAGGGATGGCTCCGAATCGACCACGACAGAGTCCACTGACCCTTACGAGGGCGACAGTGACAACCCTTTCGCCCCTGGCCTCCCTGACACCCCGCTGAGCAGGCACATGTCGCAGGCCCTTAATTAAGCGAAAAATTTGGCGCGGGGCTTATGTGGACATCTTTAGTATTTTATTACCCGAGAAGTCCAAGAAGGACAAGGATAAGGATGGTAAGAAGGGGTCTGACGACCCGAAAGACACTAAGATGGATAAGGGGATATTAGCGTGGTCATATGCCTTTTTGGCCTACCATTCCGTGGTAGTAGAGGATGATGTTCACAAGACCCACGAGCTTATCTTATACATGAACATGATTTTGAAGGCGTACCAGGAGTTTGGGGGTGAGGCATGGAAACAGTACGATGAGACATTTCGTAGATTCGCCATACACAATAGGCATTGGCCTTGGGACATGAGACATAACGATCTGTGGCTTCAGGCTACACAGCAAGCAGCTACCCCGGCTAGCGGGCGGACTCCCACTGGCCACTTGCTGCTGACACAGGGAAAGGAGGCCACCCTCCCCCGCCCTGCAGTGGGTTCGGGGACCCAGGGCTCCAGCCAGCGTAGTGGGTCGGGTTCGTCCTTTCGGATCCCGCCATACTGTTACGAGTACGGCGCTAGGGGGCCTGTTCCAGGCCAGTTTGCCGTTTTCGCCACGCCTGCGCTTTGTGCAACGGTAGGCACCCAACCTCAGCATGTTACAGGGGCAGGGGAGGAGGCGGCAGCAAGGAAGCTGGGGCCCCCTCCGAACCCCAGCCAGGAGGAGCTCAGAGTAAGGGGCCCAACCCCCGTTAGGTTGGACAGGTTGAGGGACAGACTTACCGGCTATCGACCCAGGAAAGGTGCTGAGTTTTTGATCGCGGGTTTTTCCGAGGGCTTTAGGATACCATATGAGGGGCCTAGGAAGGCCTGCCTTGCAGATAATCTGAGGTCAGTGGCTGGCATGGGGCATGTGGTACACAAAAAGATTATGAAGGAGGTGCGAGAGGGCCGGGTGTTGGGCCCCTTTACGGAGCCGCCCCTGCCCCTCCTTGCAAGTGTCCCCCCTGGGGGTGGTGCCCAGGAGAGCAGCTGGGGAGTTCAGGCTCATCCACCATCTGTCTTTCCCTCCGGGTGAATCGGTAAACGATCACATCCCTGAGGAACTGTGCTCAGTACGCTACACACCCTTTGAGACGGCCGTCTCGATGGTTCGAGGGTGTGGAGTGGGGGCCCTGATGGGCAAATGTGATATTAAGTCAGCCTTTTGGCTTTTACCGATTCACCCTGAGGATTTTGACCTCCTGGGTTTTCAGTTCGAGGGGGGATTCTTCGTGGACAGGGCCCTACCGATGGGTTGTTCGGTGTCATGCTCTTTGTTTGAGAAGTTTAGTTCGTTTCTCGAGTGGGCCCATGTGAAGGGCACAGGGATTCAGTCAGTGGTCCACTATTTAGATGACTTTCTCTTTGCTGGGCCAGCTGGCTCTGACGAATGTCAGCGGGGGATGGCAGGATTTCAGGACTTATGCATTGATCTGGGTGTGCCTCTGGCCCATGAAAAAACAGAGGGGCCTACCACCAGGCTCACATTTCTAGGCATCGAGGTAGACTCAGTTGTGCAAACGTGTAGGCTACCCGAGGATAAGCTGACCAGACTTAAGGACACGGTGAGGGTTGTTCGAGCCGCCAGGAAGGTGACTCTCAGGCAGGTCCAGGAGCTAGCTGGACTGTTGAATTTCACTTGTCAAGTGATAGCGCCGGGAAGGGCATTTATGTTTAGACTTTACCAGGCAACGGTCGGCCTGAGTAAGCCGCACCACGGGATTCGCTTGACGGCTAGCGTTAGGAAGGATCTAGGGGTGTGGCAACGGTTTTTAGACACATACAATGGGGTATCTTTTTGGAGACAGGACATGCTGCTGAAAGGGGATTTGCAGGTGAAGTCTGACGTGGCCGGGACGGCTGGTTTTGGCGTCATATGGAAGGATAGATGGTTTCGGGCGGACTGGCCACAGGAGTGGCGCGGTACCGCGGTTTGCAGGGATTTGACATTCCTGGAACTATTCCCGATTGTTGTGGCCATTGAGCTTTGGTCCCCTAGTTTCACCGGGAAGATGGTACACTTCTGGTGCGATAACATGGCAGTGGTACATGTGGTCAACACACTCTCCTCCAAGAATGAGCGGGTGATGGGGTTGCTTCGGCATATGGTAGTGAAGTGCCTGGCCCATAACATGCTCTTCCGAGCACACCGTGTCCCTGGGATTAGAAACGGGGTGGCTGACACATTATCAAGGGGGCAGTTGGCTAAGTTCCGGCTGCTTGCCCCACAGGCCGAGGAGCACCCGGAGGCAGCCCCCCATCACCTGTGGCTGATTGGAGGGCCGACGTAAACAGGGCAATGGATATGTCCATAGCCGCAAGCACCAGGAGGTCATACCAGCGGGCAGGTAGGGAATTTTGGGCTTTTCGTCACCTCAGGAGATACGATCAGCTATGGCCGGCCCCGGTGGAACACCTGCTTGAGTTTTGTGCGCTTAGCAAACACCGGGGGTTGACAGCCCGAACAATACGGGGCAAACTGGCAGGCTTGGCCTTTATAGCCAAGTCGAGGGGTTTCTCAGACACCACGGGGGACTTCAGGGTTAGGAAAACACTGGAGGGCTGGATCAGGGAGAAGGGTCAGGTCCAGGGTGACAGCAGGCGTCCCCTCAAGTTAGCCCACCTAATGGGGATGTGTGACTTGTGGGACGGGCTTTGCCGCTCTGATTACGAGGCGGCACTTTACCACGCGGCTGCGGTTACCTTGTTTTTTGGGGCTTTTCGTGTCAGTGAGGTTCTTGCGGCATCCAGGTCCGATAGCTCTGGCCGTGCCCTGACGGCAAGGGATATTAGGTTTAGCCGTGGCTCAGTTTTCCTGCGGCTGAGACGATCCAAGACTGACCAAAGGGGTTGGGGCGTTACAGTTAAGCTTTCCCGGACTAGCAACAAGAGGGTGTGCCCCGTGGGGGCAATCTCAGCATACTGGGCCCTTAGGGGCAGAGAGCCGGGCCCTCTTTTCTGTCATGCCTCTGGGGAACCTCTCACCAGGTACCAGTTTTGGGCAGTAACGTCTAAGGCCTTGTCCCGGCTGGGCTTAGACCCCAAGCGTTATGGGACTCACTCTTTTAGGATTGGTGCAGCTTCCTTTGCAGCTGAAGAGGGTTTCAGCACACCAGACACACGTGCAGTGGGCCGTTGGAGATCTGCAGCCTTCCAGACATACATCCGCACTTAGGTGAGTAGGGCGGGAAAGGGTGCGGTCTGCGCCGCCACTTCTGACGTTGCTTTGTTTCCTCCCTTCCTTTAGATAAAGTACAGGGTGCGCGCCACAGAATTCTGATCTGTGGCCACAGCATGGCATACTGGGCCGAGAGGAGGGCCCACGAGACGACGCCCGGCACGCAGTTGAAGCTGGACCAGCATGTGATTGTCCAATGGTTGGGCCGTAGAGGAGTACGGTGGTTTGATTTGCTTCCCCTGTTATTTAACAGCGGGAAGGTGCAAGGGGTGCTGGGATGGTTGGTTTTACATGTGGGAGGTAACGACCTGGGATCAATGACAGGGGTTGACTTGCTGTGGCACATTTGGGATGGTTTACAGGTGATTTGGGAGCGGTGGCCGGACACACGCGTGTTGTGGTCCAATATCTTGCCACGAAGGTGCTGGAGGCATGCCACAATCCCTAAGGCGGTAGATGGGGCCAGGAAGAGAGTCAACAGAGCAGTTAAGAAGTGGGTACTCCAGGCATGGGGTGGAGTGATAGACCACCCCAACATTAGAGCATCCCAGATAGATTTGTATAGACAGGACGGGGTACATTTGACAGACAAGGGGAACGACAAATTTATAGCGGACCTGCAGAGGTGCCTGCACATTCATGTGCAGGGGGGGGGAGCAGGGGGAATAAATTATAATTTCACCCCCTGCTGTGGCCGATAGGGGGCGGAAATGGGCATAAGCAGCAACTGTGTGATCTCCTTTAGGGCACCTCTACTGAGGTGAGGGGCGATCTCCTTCTCGGATTACAGGGCTCGACCGGCTTGGGTTCGGGGAGGGGGTCGCTCCTGTGGCTCGCTGGCTGGGGATTAACAGAGACCAGTAGCGAGCCATCCCACACGCCATGGGGGGCGTGGTAATGGGGCAGGGGGCAGGTGTAATTTTACCATGACCCTGCACCCAGGCAAGGAGCTTTCGCCCGAGAGTTGCTCAGTTGAGGTTGTTTGAAAATTTAACTCCGCACCCATTTGAGTTATGCACCCCTGCAGGTCACGTGGGCTTATTTGGTTAAATAGTTAATTTGAGTTTGGTTGAATAAAAGTGACCCCATTATACCCATACCTTGTGTCCGACTGTTACTCCCCCTGCGCCGCAATCTTTCTTATTGTGCTAAAGCAGTGAGATTTGGCAATGTCTTCCAGTGGGGTTAGAGGGCAACCAAAGGTTTCTTGTGCCTAATTGATCACTCTCTGTAGTGCCTTCCTGTCAGCAGCAGTTAAACCAGTGTACCATACTGTAATGCAATATGTGGGTACACTTTCTATCATAGACCGATAGAAAGACACCATCAGCTGTTGTTCCACGTGATTTTTTTAATATATTTTTTTGCAGGACTCAAAGGAATGAAATCTCTGTTGGGCCTTGCCAATTGTTTTTTCAGGTGACATCTTGAAAGCACTCCCAATAAGTTAAAAAATGAACCCTCGCAACAAAGCCCCCTTGATATACAGTGGGGCAGTTTCCTCTCTGTTTGATATATTGACAATGGGCTCAGCAGAGAAGAGTTTGTCTTTAATGTTTCTCTTAAACAAAACATAGTAGCAATCCTAAATACAATGTATTTTCCAATGCACCAGAAGGCAAAACAAGAAGCAATGGATGGAAATTGAACAAAGAGAGAAGCAATGTAAAACTAAGGAGAAACTTTCTGACAGTGAGAACTAATATAGGTGCAGAAATATTTTAATCACAATTTCACATATAAAATAGCCATTAATGTAATATAACTTGCATATTGTTCAAAACAAGTAATTAGTATTATGGCTGATGTTTGACAGCAAGCATAAAAGTCAAAGATCACAAAAGTGCTTCATTCTCTGTATACAAAACATCACATACCAGGAATAGCATATTAAGCTGCATTTATGAAACCTAATGTAAAAAAAATAAGCACACACATAGTTATGCTCTGGACTATAACCATTGAATATATATGTAAATCCCTGAAAAGTATGTCGGCAAAAGAGGCAGTAAAATCACTCCAGGTGTAGGGACAGTATAAAATATTAACACATGATAAATAATAAAACAATTAAAAATAATGGTATAGAGTTTTTTTCTTTCCCCTGTTCCTTCGTCTTTCATCTTCCTTTCTCTTCTCCCTTTCCTTTCCTTTTCTTCTCTTTCTCTCTCTCCCCCTCTCTCTTTCTTTCTTCTTTCTCTTTCTTTTTTCTTTCGCTCTCTCTTCTCTCTCACACTTTCTTTTTTTCTCCCTCTTTCTCCTTTCTCTCTTCCTGTGAAAAACCCCAGAATGTCTTTGGTAGGAGGAAGTCTTCAGAGAGGGGCAGCATACAAATCTAATAAATAAAATAAATAAATAAATAAAAGCCAGACATTTTGACACTGAGAACATGCCATTGATCATCTGATATTCTTACAGCTCCACTTTTTATTAGCTTAGCCTGAGCAAAGATAGTTAGCAGTCATTTACAATAAGTTCTCAATCCAAACTCAGTGCACATGGGGATCCCCAAATAGTGAGGATGAAGTGTGATTAAAATAATTTACTATTCCCTTCCATCCCTTCCTTCATCCCTTCCTTCATCCCTTCCCTTCTCCCTTTCTTCCTCCCTCCTTCTCTCTCTCTCTCTCTTTCTTTCTTCTTTCACCCTTATGCCCTTTCCCTACTCCTTTCTCCTCTATGGGAGGTGGAAATAAAGCCAGATGTTTTGAAACTTTGAACATGCCCATTGGTCATATGGCATGTTTAGAGTTCCACTGTTGATTAGCTTAGATAGAGCAAGGATTACTTAGCAGCACTTACAATGTTCTCAGTTCAAGCTCAGTGCACATAAAGATCCCCCAAATAGTGAGGGTTTCTTTCTTTCTTTCTTTCTTTCTTTCTTTCTTTCTTTCTCTCTCTTTCTTTCTTTCTTTCTCTTTCTCCCCCCTCTCTCTCACTCTCGAAGTCCCCCCCCTTGCAACCCTTTTTGCTTCCAGAGGGCTGCAGGAAGACTTGCTAAGAATCCTCCCCCTTTTGGGCCTAGAAGTCTCCCTGCAGCCCATTGTGACATAGGTGGCTCACAGCACCCCTGCACCCCCTTTGGGCCCACTAAGCCTCCCTGCATCCCTGCCACATCAGTGCACATGGGGATTCCTGGAAGAGGCAGGGTAAGGGAAGGTCACAAGCCAGGTGGGGATGGTAGGGTAGGGGCACAATAAGCTCTAAGGGGAGCCTTAGCATGACTTACCTGTAGGCAGGAGAAGGCAGCTCAGTTGGGGTACAGGCAGGCATTACATGGGAACGCAGCTTAAGCAGGCAAGCTGCCCAATAGGTGAGGAGGAAAAGGAAGTGACTAGGCAGGGTGGCAGTACACATGTGCAGAAGCAAAAAACAAGAACCAGCTTTGGGGTATGGCAGACCTGGGTCACTGCCAGTTGTAGTGACTCAGGCTGCCAAGTTACTACCAGTCTGAACAAAGAGGCACTCACCTCTGGTCCATAACCCTAAATCTCCCCCAAATAGCAACAGTAACAGAGTTGGAAGGGACCTTGGAGGTCATCTTATTCACACAGGAGAGAAGGCCTGTGATATTTCTGAAAATTGGCTGTTCAATCTCTTTTTAAAAGCCTCCAGTGATGGAGGCAACTTGTTCCACTGGTTTATTGTTCAGTGGGAAATGGTACCAAAATCTGTTGCGAACTACACACATACATTCTTAAAGATTAGATGGGGCAGAATCTCTTTCTCTTTCTCATTCTCTCTCTTTTTAGTAGTGGCTTATGAAGGAGCTAATGCAGCAGCGGGAAACAGATGAGGTCACAAATCATGATCTAAATACTTGATCTTAGCTCAGCAGAGATTAAGTCCTTTCTCCTTCACTCCAATATCCTTTCCAGGTCTCCAGCTGATTGGAAAGTTTCCTCTCTAATTTGCCTCTGTTGATTCAGCAGCTCTCAAACTCCAGATGCAAAGGGGCTATGCTTCCAAAGACAGCTGCACTTTGAATTCTTAATATAAGGCATGTGCTGTTTCTTTCTCTCTCTCACACACACACTCTTTCTGAAGGCAGCATATTTAAAAGAATCAATCAATGCCAGAGCTCACATCAAATCAGGTGTTTATCACACAGACTTGTTTTCTCTCCTTTCTTTTAATTTGAAAGAATGGTAACAATAGAAACAAGCCCAGCAAGGTCATGGTCTATGTGTAGTGAAGGAAAGGAAAAATCATCAGTACTGCTGAAAGCAAGCTCTTGTGAAAACCGATGAAGGGTTTTGCTTGATTTGTTCCTCTTCTGCTCCTTTTTAATATTTCAAAGGCTATTGCCATTAGGGTCTTGGGTTTTGATAAAAGAAAACTGCTGCAAAATCTTGCCTGAAAAAGAACTCTAAGGCTTCTGTTAATTGCTAGTAGAGTTCAGAAACAGATAATATGGTTGATAAAGACCATTTAGTTTAGATAGAAGAGATTCAAAAATGAAGCTCATATTAAAATTTTCATTCATAAGTCTCATGTGATGGCTGCTGGCAAGGCATTGCCTGTCTGCTTTAAATGAATTCTTCTATCATGGCCACTATATTGTTTGCTTGGAGTAGTTGTTTTTCTTCATAACTATAGCTCTAGATTCTGGATTAAATATGCACAATTAAAAAAAACTGTGAATAAAGTATGGCTTTGATTCAGTGGTGAAATCCATTTTTTTACTACCATTTCTGTGGACATAGCTTGGTGGGTGTGGTGTGGCTTGTTGGGCATAGCGGGGAAGTATATTTCAAAATCTCCATTCCCTCCCCACTCCTGGGAGAAGTATATTGAAAAATCTCCATTCCCACCCCACTCTGGGGCCATCCAGAGATGGTATATTTTAGTTCTCCAAACTGGTCAAAATTTCCACTACCGGTTCTCCAGAACCTGCTGAATTTCATCATTGCTTGGATTGGATTGGAAAGTGAACACAAGAACAAGGCACACTTCTAATCCTTTCCCCCTAAATATTGTCATCTGATGGGAGCTAGGAAGCATGCGTTTCCATGGCAGATCCTACTCTTCAGACCACTCTTCCCCTGGAAGGCCAGCATGCATTTATTATCCTAATCTTCCATAAAGCTTTGCAGATCTGATTTCCCTCCCACTCCCAAATATATGTTTGGGAGGGGAAGGGAAACCAGGTATGAGTATGTATGTATATATACAGTGGTACCTCTGCTTAAGAATTTAATGCGTTCCATGACCAGGATCTTAATTAGAAAAGTTTGTAAGTAGAAGCAATTTTTACCATAGGAATCTATGTGAAAGCAAATAATGCATGCAGACCCATTAGGAAAGAAATAAAAGCTCAGAATTTGGGTGGGAGGAGGAGGAGGAGGAAGAAGAGGAGGAGGACAGGTGAAGTGAGGGGAATAAAAAAAATCCAAAACTTTAAGGCTTAAAAAAAAAGAGGGACTCTGAGGCGGCGAGGAGGAGCATGTACCTCCCATACACCCGGCGCAAGGCTGCCTCGCTTTGTAGCCGATGCCTTTCCTTCACTGTGGTGACTCCTCAGTTTGGCTGAAGCTGAGTTGATCTGGCTGGGGTGAAGCGCCCTCTTTTGCCTTTCTGGGCCCAGTTTAGTTTTATAGTTTTAATATGACTTTTATTTATGCATTATGTATTTCAATCAGAATAGAGTGGAAAGAACTTTGGAGGTCTTCTGGTTCAACCCCTTGTTCAAACAGGAGACTCTAACCATTTCAGATAGGTAGTTATCCAGTCTTTTCTTAACAACTTCCTGTGACGAAACACTTACAATTTCTGAATGCAAGTTGTTCTACAGGTTAATTGTCCTTACTGTTAGGAACTTTCTCCTAAATTCCAGGTTTTTTCTTTCCTTGATTAGTTTCCATCTGCTGTGTCTGCATAGCAATAAGCCGGCTGTCAGATTCGAGCTCGCGTATCCCTCTCCAGGGTCCTGATTGGCCGCATAAGCATAGTTACTGTTAAAGCGGGAACCCTCCTTTGTATGTGATTGGTAGTTGCCTCAGAAGGCGTCCTGTATATAAGTCTGTGTTCTCTTGTGTATTTTCTTAAGCCTGTACCTGCCCTGTTGGCATGTTCTGATTAAACTCACATGTTCTGGTAAAAGGCCTCAGTTATTATACTGGCGACGAGATTTCAGCCCTGCATTTCCATCCAGCATCTGTGTCTGCAGTAAGTGACAATGTCTGTACAGCTTACTTTTCCCCCTTTCAACCCACAAGGGGAGACCTGGGATTCCTACGTTGCCCGCTTCGACTGTTTTCTAATTTCAAATGGGTATACCGAGATTTCTGGGGACCGCAAAAGATCTTATTTTCTCGGTTTCTGCGGCCCCGAGATGTTCGAGACTGCCAGAGCTTTATTCGCTCCCGTCTCTATCCATGATGTGCCTTGGGAGACTTTCCTATCAACTCTCCAAGATCACTATGCCCCTGCCCCGTCACGGTGTGCCCGGCGCTACGTTTTTTATCAGAGAAACCAGGCAGAGGGTGAATCCATTAATGAGTTTGTGGCCGCTCTCCGCCGGGCTGCATTATATTGCGAGTTTACAGATTTAAATGATTACTTGCTGGACAGGCTAGTGTTCGGAGTCCGGGATGGCCGCCTTAAACGCCGTTTGCTGGCCACCCGGGATTTGACCTTTCAGACAGCTTTAGCTGAAGCTCGTGCTTTTGAGCTTTCCACGCTATCCCTGGCGGCCATGGACAGCTCGGTGAACGCAACAGCTAAAGTGCCAGCGGTGCCAGAGAACCCGAAAGCCGCTACAGAAAAGGAGGGCGGCAGCGAAGTTGAGGAGGAGGAGGTATGCCGGCTGGGTGCTTCCAGGGGTCGTGAGCCTCCTGCCAGCCGCCCCCGGGCCCCTCTGTCCCCTTGCAGGGGTTGCGGGGGAAACCACTATAGGTCAAATTGCTCGTTTAGAGAAGCGGCTTGCCGGCGTTGCGGGGCCAGGGGCCACATTGCAAGAGTCTGCCGTTCCCGGAGGTCCCCTCCAGCCGCCCCTAGAGAGCAGAGGGAGTTCCAAGGTTCCAATCCCCGTTGGCAGAGGAGATTTTCTTCCACTAAGAGGGATGACTGCAATGCCATCTATAGCTGCCCGCGCCCAGCTTCTACGTTCGTGAGGAAAACCTCAGGCTCTTCTGACAAGATCTCCGTGACAGTTCGTTTGGGAGGCGTGAATTGCTCCATGCAAGTGGACACGGGCTCCGCGCATTCATTGGTTTCCTGGGCCACCATCAAGAAATGCATGCCCGGATTGAGCAGGAGTCGGTTGCAGCCATGTACTGTGACTCTACGGGACTACCAAGGGGCGCCCATTCCGGTGTTGGGGGAAGGGAGATTCCCTGTCATGTTCAAATCTTTCATGGGCAGGTTGCCTCTGATGGTGGTGGACGGGCCATTCTCCAGCCTCCTGGGTTTAGACTGGTTTAAGGCTTTGGGCTTTTCTGTTGCGGGGGTGAACGCTGTGAGAGGGGAATCAGTATTTCAAGGGCTTACTAAGGAATTCCCCTCCGTCTTCGATGACAAGCTGGGTTGCTACACGGGAACCCCGATTACTTTTAGCCTTGATCCCAAAGTGCCAGCTGTAAGGCTGAAGCCCCGCAGGGTGCCCATTCCCCTCCGGCCAAAAGTTGATGCCGAATTGGACCGTCTGATTGCACAAGGGGTGTTGGAGCCGGTTGACCAGGCTGTCTGGGAGACCCCACTGGTCATCGCTTTCAAAGGGGATGGGGGATTGAGACTGTGCGGGGATTATAAGTGCACTGTTAATAAGGCCCTGGCTCACCACTCATACCCGCTTCCAGTGGTGCAGCAGTTACTTCACACTCTGGGTAATGGTAAGATCTTTGCCAAGCTTGATTTATCCCAGGCTTACCAACAGCTCCCCGTAGACCCCTTGACAGCAGAAGCCCAGGCGATCATAACGCATAGGGGGGTGTTCAGGTGCCACAGGCTGCAATTTGGGGTCTCTATTGCACCGGGGTTGTTCCAGGGGTTGATGGAACGGTTGCTGTATGGGCTGGAAGGCACGGTGCCCTACTTTGACGACGTGCTGGTCTCGGGGAGTTCCGAGGACGAACTTCTTCGCAGGGTTAAGCAGGTATTGCTCAAATTCCAAGAAGCGGGACTGAAGCTCAAATCAAAAAAGTGTGTCTTTGGGGTTCCAGAGGTTGATTTCCTGGGATTCAGGGTGGATGGAAAGGGAATCCATCCCACCCCTGAAAAGACTAGGGCCATTTGGGATGCCCCCAGACCCCAGTCGAAGGAGGAGCTGCAGGCTTTCCTGGGTCTCTTGAATTTTTATGCGGTGTTTATCCCGCACAAGGCTTCGGTGGCAGAGCCGTTGCATAGGCTTCTGGACAAGCGGTCAGTTTGGCACTGGGGGGAGCGGGAGGAAGCTTCTTTCAGAGGGGTCAAAGGGATACTCACCTCAAACAGTGTCCTGGCTCAGTATTCCCCTAGTCTGCCATTAGTTCTCACCTGTGACGCTTCCAGGTACGGAGTGGGTGCTGTCCTCAGCCACAGATTGCCAAACGGCTCGGAAGCCCCTTTGGCGTTTTTTTCCCGGACTTTGGCCGCAGCAGAAAGAAACTATGGCCAAATAGATAAGGAGGCATTGGCCCTAGTGGCGGGAGTTCGCCGTTTCCACGAGTATTTGTATGGCAGAAGGTTCGAGTTAGTGACGGACCACCAGCCCTTGCTAGGGTTACTCTCAGGTAACCGCCAGAGCCCAGCTGTCTTGTCTCCACGAATGACACGCTGGATTGTCTTTATGGCCAATTACACTTACACGTTAACATACAAACCGGGTCGTCACATTGCACATGCAGACGCACTCAGCAGGTGCCCAGTACATGAAGAAGTAACAGACCCTGCACCGGCCAGCTCCGTTTTTGCTTTGACAGACGGGCCAGTTGTACTGGCTGCCCCCGAGGTATCTAGAGAGACAGGGAAAGACCGCATTCTGGCCCAGGTAAGGCAATGGGTTTTGAGGGGGTGGCCACTCTCTACCCCAGCTGACCAGTTCATTCCGTTTTTCCGCTGTCGCACGGAGTTCTCCGTAGAGAAAGGAGTTCTATTAAGGGGGGGCAGAGTGGTTATACCAGGCAAGCTGAGGAACCAGGTGTTGTCCCTGCTGCACAAGGGGCACCCTGGAATAGTTAGAATGAAGGGTCTGGCCAGGGATTACGTGTGGTGGCCAGCATTAGATAAGGAAGTGGAGCAATGTGTGGCTAACTGTGCTGTTTGCCAGGAGAGCAGGTCTTTACCCCCACGAGCGGAACCTTTAACATGGGAACCACCAGCTAGCCCCTGGACACGCTTGCACATAGATTTGGCCGGTCCCTTCATGGGGCAAACATTTTTAATCACAGTGGATGCATACTCCAAGTGGGTAGAGGTGGCCCAGATGCAGTCCACTCAGTCGCAGGCCATCATAGAATCCTTAATGACCCTATTTGCCACGCATGGGTTCCCGGATCTACTGGTCTCGGATAACGGCCCGCAGTTCACATCAGTCCTCTTTGAATCTTTTTTGGCCACAGCTGGCATTAGACATGCCTTGACCTCGCCTTGGCATCCGGCCAGTAATGGCCAGGCGGAACGGGCAGTTAGGTCAGTTAAAGAGTCCCTCAAGCGGCTGCCCCAGAACTCTTGGAAGGCTAGATTGGCTGATGTGCTCATGGCTCAACATACCACCCCATGTGTAACCACGGGGAAGACGCCAGCAGAGCTTTTAATGGGTCGCAAATTGCGAATCATACTTGACAGGTTGCACCCAGGGTATGCGGGAACAGTACAATGGCCAGAAGCCGCCAGACGTGAGGTGTCTGTAGGAGACGCGGTATTTGCCCGTGCCTTTTCAGGACATAAGAATTGGGAGAAAGGTATAGTTTGCAGGGAACTGGGGCCTCGTTCGTTCGAAGTAGAACTAAGAGACGGACGAATTTGGAAAAGACACCTGGATCAGATTAGACTTAATAGGGAGGATCGGCAGGAAGATCGGGAAGCCAATGAGTTCCAGGGGGTGTGTCTTCAGGACCCACCCACAGCTGCAGGAACTACAGGAAACTTTCCCTCAGCGTTTCACAGGGAAGAAGAAGTGGGCCAGGCCCCCAATCCAATCCATCCGGCCGAGATCGAGAGGTCAGAACATCCCACAGAGCCCCGGCGCTCCGAGAGAATCTGTCGCAGACCTGGGTATTTAAAAGATTATGTCTGTGTCAGCCGAAGGGGCAGGAGTGCTGTGTCTGCATAGCAATAAGCCGGCTGTCAGATTCGAGCTCGCGTATCCCTCTCCAGGGTCCTGATTGGCCGCATAAGCATAGTTACTGTTAAAGCGGGAACCCTCCTTTGTATGTGATTGGTAGTTGCCTCAGAAGGCGTCCTGTATATAAGTCTGTGTTCTCTTGTGTATTTTCTTAAGCCTGTACCTGCCCTGTTGGCATGTTCTGATTAAACTCACATGTTCTGGTAAAAGGCCTCAGTTATTATACCATCCATTAGTTTCTTGTCCTGCTTCCAGTGCTTTGGGAAAAAATTGACCCTCTCTTCTTTCTGGCAGCCCTTCAAATACTGGAATATTGCTATATCACCCCTTTTTTGCTCTGGACCGGCTCTATCCTATTCCTGCAACTATTCTTCATATGTTTTTGTCTCCAGGCCCTTAACCATCTTATCACTCTCCTTTTCACTTTTTCCAAAGTTTTAACATCTTTTTTGTAATGTGGTGACCAAAACTGGATTCCAAGGTCCAACTGACAGATACTGTTTTCAAGCCAGCTTTTGCCTAATCTGTACTTGCTTTTGTTTTCTTGCCTGTGTAAAATCTTGCTTTTTTTTCCACATTAAGTTTCATATTGTTGGATAGGGCCCATTGTTCAAGTCTGTCAAGATCTTTTGGGATCCTGAGCTTATGTTCTGGGGTGCTGGCTATTTCTGTCACTCAGTGTCTTCTGCAAACTTGATGAATTCCCCTTCTATTCCCTCATCTAAGTCATTTATGAAGATATCGAAGAGTACAGGGCCTAAGATGGAACCTTGCTGTATCCTACTGTTTATTTCCCTCCAAGTAGATGTAGTACCATTAAGGACTACTCATTGAATATGGCTGGTTAGCCAGTTACAAATCCATCTGGTACCAATGCTGTATATCCCACATTTTTCTAGTTTACCAAGAGGTAGGTTGTGGTCTATTTTGTTGAATGTTTTGCTGAAGTCTAAGTATACTATGACATTCTGCTGGCCTAGTAATTTAGTAACTTTGTTAAAGAATGAAGTGAGCTTGGTTTTGCATAATCTGTTTCTAATAAACTCATGATGGCTACTTTGTTTCTAAATGTTCACAGATATGTTTTATTTTTATTAAATAAAAATAGATGATAAATGCTTTTTTCTGACTTAATATGTTATACTTTAATAAGGGTTTATTAATTTATCTCAGTTTAAAATAGAGTGCCAATTAAAAATATATTTAGATGGTTATTCATATACGGCAAACTAAACATGCTAAAAATAAAAATAGATGCGTAGTATATTCTCTATGTTTCCAATTTCATGTTTCTGTATCATTGTCTCTAGACTGTGTACTAAGTGCTCATGCACACTTCCATGCATGCATATTCAGCAGAACTGATATAAATACTTCTCTTTTCATATAGTATAAACCTCTATGCCTTGTTTAGAGCTGTAACAACTTTTGATTCAAAATTTGTTATAGATCATATTGGACATATATTGTAAATAGCCCCAGTTGATGACAACTTAAATCAGGAGTTCTCAAATTTTTCAATACCACTGCCATCTAAAATGATAGATGATTTTCTATAACTGTTCAATGAACAATACTAAATAATAAGTACATAACAAATTCCACAGTTGTGGCTGTTGGTGGGTTATATTTCTAGACTTCCTGGCTGCAAGGAAGAATCCAAACTTTTTAGACCATCAAAGTAACAGAACCCCACCCCCCAATATTAATCAAATAATAAAAGAAGAAACACCACAGTACAATAATACAATGCCTTAACATTTTTTATAAATGATTTGTTTCACCCAGGCATATTTGCTGGAGATTTGAACAGTAAAATGAAAACATTGACAAACTCTCATCCATTTTTCCACAAGTTTAACTAATTGGGGCTTCACTCTTCACTTTACCTAACAAGCTTTTCAGCAGCTTTTTGATTTAGTGTGTTCTACCTTGTTTTCTTGCTCTGAATCTTTTTTGAAGTGTGATGGACTTTAAGAAGGGTTGCTTCATCTGCTTTCTTTTTTTCCCTTCTCTCATCTCCTGTTTCTATACAGAATGAATGTTGCTCTCAAGAATCATCCTGCCAACTGATAAGGTGCCCAGTGGAAATCACCTTTTTATTATGGAGTTACGGAGTGACTTTTAGCATTTTGTCATGTTCCCAACATACATACATGAAACAAGTAACTATAAAGCAAACCTGTCCAGGCAAAAAGACAAGGGGATTTTGATGGCATTCCATCTTTATCTGACCAATCACCCCTACCAAATATTTATTCCTTCTCACAACCTGCAGCTTCTTAAATGAGGGTCACCATGCAGCAGCAGACTGCAGGGCTGTTCTGGGTGAAAATACAGCTGTTTCAAGAGTGGCAGTGGAGTGGTGTAACATTTGTCTGTGTTCTCCAATTTATTGCAAAGCACAATGCAACAAGTATAATACAAAATTAGTATCCCAAACATTCAGCTAATGATATTATAGAACTGTGATTTATAAACATTTTATTTTCATAGAAGAGTTTCGTATGGGACTATTTTCTAAGAGCCTATGTTCTTGCACTAGGTCTTCCAATTTGTTGTTTGAGGTGCAACGGCTCCAAAGCTCCCTTCCCCAGGTTCATTTCCGTCCCCCCTTCCTCTGTCTCCCATCTACATATGAGAAGAAGATACTGTAATCTGATATTGGAAATATTGGTATTGTTGTTCTCCCTGTTGCCCAGTACTTGTATGACTGTCCAGGCCAAATCCACTTGTGAAGTACAATATCATAAAATAGGGGTGTCAAACTGGCAGCTCACAGGCTAGATGCATCATGCACAAATCACGCTCCTCTCAACTCCGCAAATGAGAAAAGGTCATGAAACATCATGTGATGGCAACATGATGCTGTGAGTTCGATACCCATGTTGTAACACAACAAAGTACTGAAATTATGCAACCAAGGTAAAAAGGGCAGACTGAGCAGACACCGAACGGGCACCTGACCACAAGGTGTTTTAGTGGCTGCAGTTTTGTTGCAATAAGAAATATGATTTAATCATTGCAACAGAGGAATATATAAAAATATATTACCAAATTCTCAGAAAACTCATTTTTAGCTTGCACATTACACAAAACAGCGTTCAAAGGATTGAGAGGAGAAGTATCCTAATTAGGAATAGAACAATCTGTTTGTTTATTTATTTATTTATTTATTTATTTATTTATTTATTTATTTATTTATTTATTTATTTATTTATTTATTTATTTATTTATTTATTTATTTATTTATTTATTTATTTATTTATTTATTTATTTATTTATTTATTTATTTATTTATTTATTTATTTATTTATTTATTTATTTATTTATTTATTTATTTATTTATTTATTCAATTTTTATGCCGCCCTTCTCCTTAGACTCAGGGCGGCTTACAACATGTTAGCAATAGCACTTTTTAACAGAGACAGCATATTGCCCCCACAATCCGGGTCCTCATTTTACCCACCTCGGAAGGATGGAAGGCTGAGTCAACCTTGAGCCGGTGATGACATTTGAACCACTGACCTTCATATCTACAGTCAGCTTCAGTGGCCTGCAGTACAGCACTCTACCTGTTGCGCCACCCCGGCTCTATTCCAATGCATTTGTATTTTTTGCCCACTTTAATTGATTTTATTCCCAATTTACTGGTAGTCTTAGACCAGTGATGGTGAACTTTTTTTCCTTGGGTGCCGAAAGAGCGTAGGGGCATGTTATCATGCATGCACGAGTGCCTACACCCATAATTCAGTGTCTGGAGAGGGTGAAAACAGCTTCTCCTGCCCCTCCTCCATGTTGTACATACTCCTGGTCAGTTGGAGGATAATGAAGAAATTGAGAACTCTGATACAGATAGTGTTTATGAATTAGTGGTGGGCCCGGGGTTACAGGTAGTAGAACAGGTGGGAGGCCAGCCACAGGATGTGGCTATGAGTCCAGAATCTAGCGAGGAAGAATCAGACGTTCACTGGATCAATCCTAAATTCAGAAAGGTCCAAAAACGTAAAGAACAGGTGTTTGGAAGAAGATATTAAGGGGAGGAATGGGTTAAATACTGGAGTGATGTATTTGGTATGTCAGGGGGTCAGTGGGGAAGAAGGGTGGAGTTTCAATGTTGTAGGGCTAAAATGAAAGGTATTTCCGCTCAGCTCCCAAGCAAGCAAATGCATTCTGTGTTATTTTACAGTCATTTCTGCTGTTTTTGAATCATTCTGTGAGTACATAAATCTTGTTAAACGGAGAAGGCTGGGAGGAATGTATGAGGAATGCAATTAAGAAAGGTAACGGGAGGAAGAGGAATGTACTAGTATGAACTGTATTTTGAATATGGAAGGGAAGAGAAATAACGATGGAGTTTCTTTGTTTATGAAATACTATATTTAGTATGAGTTATTTGTAATAGCTAAAGTTCTACCAGAAACCAGAACACCCCATAGGCCAGAAATGGGCTGTTTCCCAACTTCTAGTGGGCCCAGTAGGCTTGTGTTTAGCTCTCCCCAGGCTCCAAACACCTTCTCCCATCTCTACTGAGGCTCTCTGGAAGCCAAAAACGCCCTCCCAGAGCCTCTGTGTGAGCCAAAAATCAGCTGGCTGGCACACACATGCATGTTGGAGCTGAACTAGAGCAACAATTTGTGTGCCAGCAGATATGGTTCTGTGTGCCACCTGTGGCACCCGTGCCATAGGTTCGCCATCACTGTCCTAGACTGATGATCACAATTAGGATGAGAATTTCTGTGCTAAGGAAGGTGGTGGTTAAAGTGAGTCTCTTTTATGACTTTTCTTTTGCCATGATGGCTAAACTAATCCCTGCAGTGAGTGAATTATACAGTTGTTAAATGAATTCAAGTTTAACCAATGGCTTTGCTTGTCAGCAGCCAGCTGATAAGGTCCACAAATGGTGGTTACATGACCCTGAGATGCTGCAACCTAATAGATACCATATATGCAGGTTGTCAAGTGTCCAAATTTTGATCACATGATCACGGAGAGAGGCTGTGAAGGTTGTAAGTGTAAGGACTGGTTGTAAGTCCCTTTTCTTCAGTACTATTGCAACTTTGAACAGTTGCTAAATGAATGTTTGTAAGTTTATAATTTATTAGTTAGTTAGTTAGTTAGTTAGTTAGTTAGTTAGTTAGTTAGTTAGTTAGTTAGTTAGTTAGTTAGATTTCTATGCCATCCTTCTCGAAGCAACTCAGGGCAGCGTACAACATTGTAAATAGACATAATATACATGAGAAATCTAATTATTTTGAAAGACATATACAAAGTCAGTAAAAATCTAAAACCCCTTACGCAATCATCCACATATATCCAATTCAATCATTCATATCAGCCAGGGACAATTGATTGTCTATCAGGTTCACTTTGTGCACGCATCCAAATTTTTATGCTATTTTGCCTAATATTGATATTTCTTTTTGCTTTCAACTTTTATTGTTTTTTCCAAATATAAAATACAAAGGAAAATATGAATAGGAAATTAGGGGCAGGAAAAAACAAAGTTGAAAATAAAATATGGGTTTAAAAAAAAAAGAAAAAAAATGACTTCTAAGTGCTTTTAGCACAGTAGAAAATGACATTACTTTTACATATTTGGCAAAAGATTTATACAATCGGAAGAGAAAGCAGAGTATATATTAGCCATTCCTTTAACAACAAATCTATCTAACTGGGAAAACCAAAGTCAATTTTTCAATTTTTCTTTCATCATAAGCACAAAATCCAGAAGTGATTTCCATTTTTTTTAAAAAAAACCCATAATGATATATATTCTCTTCTTTTTTTAAAAAAAAAAAAGCCATCAATTTAACCATTCCTGTTCTTTCTTTCTTGCTGTGGGAATAATATATATATTTCTGTTTGCACTTAATAATCTTTATAAAAATAGATATTTCTGCAGTCAATAATCCCTAGTATATTTTTTCTATACATATATATGTATATGCACATATATTGCACATTTTTCTAATACTTGGTTGAAGATAGAATATAGAGATGGAGTTCAGTGGTGTGTTGCTACCGGTGAACCAGTTCTCTGTATGTGTGAAAGTGGGCTCATCTGCCCTGAATTATACTGACTTTTATCTCTGCTTCTGAAGCCAAGCTGATCAGGGGCGGAAAATTGAATTGCCACTCTGCAGCTGTTTTCCTTGATCCTTTCCTAGTTTGTACTGTAGAAGTTCTATTTCATCTAAAGTACGCATGCGCACACAGCAAAGCGCACCATTACCGAACCAGTTATAAAGCCGGTAGCAATCCACCACTAATGGAGATGTGTATGAAAATCAGACAGACAGACAGACAGACAGTCAGACAGACAGACAGACAGACAGACGGGACCATTTCACAAAATTGGGAACTTTGTGATTATCAGAGATTTATTTTGCACCTTGCTTTGTAGAAAATGTGAATTTGATATGGCTCCCTGGAAATCTCTAAATAGATGCTCTAAAAGGTTCTAGTTGTTCAGAAGCTACAGGCTGGAGTGCTACCCAGTTCACTTGGGAAGAGTCCATATCATCTTGCAGCCATCACTCAGAATGCCAACACTCCCCACAAAGAGCTCTTGGGAACAGAAACTACTGGAGTAGTTTAAGATGGGAATGATCACAAAGCTGCCACTTTAACCACAGATCTTACAATTTAGCAAACATGTTGCTGGCATTAGACCACTGGAGAACTATTACAGAAGACCTGTCTTGCCCTTTTCAGGCTGGTATTCTGAAGCCTAGGAGCTTCTAATTATCTAACTGGGGAAAATAGTGCCTTATTTGTCTCCTTAAAATGCTGACATAATTGTTAAGATTATGAATGGTTTATTATTTGAAAACAAGGTTACATTTATTAATAGCAACAAACAGTTGAGCAACTGTCTCACCAGTCTGATATTTTTAGCAGCTGATAGATCGTCTTGGTACTTATTCATTCTTCCTTAGTAGAGTGATTTGATAGCTGGGGAATCATATTTCATTTTTAAAGGACTGCCATATTGCCAAATAAATATTGCTGACCTGATTAAAATTTAAATAAAGAATCTGATTGTGAAAGAAGATAGGACACTTTACTGTTCATTTTGTGGATATGTTATTTATTGGCTACAGCACTTTGAACAAAACTAAAGCCCTTAAAATAGTGCATAATTCTGACAAATTATAGTGAATTTATATTAAAATTAATTTCATAAATCTGTTATGGCTCAAGTCAGTATTTTAATTGCTTAATAGAACTAAAGCAGTTTGGGTTGAAAATAATTGCATTAGCACTAACATTTAAAATGATTTTGATTATTTAATATTAAATGAAGAGAATATGTATAAGCAAATTAGCATTGGAATACTGTATATCTGTTTGTAAAAATATTTTAAATGACCCCCCCCCCCAAAAAAAGCATGAAATAAAGGGAAAGAAAATCTAATTCATTCTTAAACAAATGTTCATTCTTTACCATCCAGTACATACTACTATTACTATCCAAACCCATGCTTGTACATTAGCGTTGGCATCAAAATCTGATTTCTTGGAGTCAAATTCATGTTAAATGTAGACATGCAAATATCAGCTGGATGGGTGAAAAAGAAATAATTATCTTGTATCTCACTGGAACAGTGCTGGTCCCCTGATCCAAATTGATCTTGTTATTTGTCTTGCTGGAAAATTCATCTTGGAATTTATAGTGCATTGAAGTAAATACCCTGTAGGATGATACTATTGAGAGTTACAACTTCTTTCTAGAATTAAAAATAAAGACCATTGCTACTCTAAAGATGTTTTCTAGCCCTAAGTCTTTGCAGGCTTGTTTTCATTGCTATTCTCTCTTAAAAAGTCCCCCCCCCCAGTCCTAACCAGGGAATAAAATGATGTGCTGAAGCTAACGAGACTAAGGATGGTAGCCAGATGAATTCCTGGTAGGTAGATTCCCTCCCCCCCCCCCTCTATTTTCCTGCACCAAAACTAAGGTGCGTCTTATACTCCGGAAAATACAGGATTTATATAAAAATGGACAGATGCAATGAGAAATAAAGAAGTGACCATTCTCTGTGTCCACAGTTATTGCAAACTTTTTATTTCACCTTTTTCACTTCATGCTAACGACACAATAAGCTAGCACAGTCACCTTTGACAGGCTGCTGTCTATCAGCCAAGTGGAAAATGTGTTTTTTTGTTGTTACAAAAAGCAGAAATTTGAAATCTTCTTGGCAGTTGAAAGTGGCTGGACAACCCTGGGACTAAAATCATCTCAAGCAGAAATCCATTCAAAGATTTAATTTTTATCTGTCTTCTTATTGATTGTACACACAGGGTAAGAACAGTGGCAGCTGTCAGAACCTAAGCAGAATTATTAATTGGGAAAGTAGAGGAGGGGAGTGAAGGGAGGGCAGATATGAAGACCCTGAACTGATGCAACTTTGACAGGCCTAAACTGGTCCTTGAATTTTATGCAACTGATTATTAACAATGTTTAATGTTAACCATTAAGCCAGTGCTGGAGCTCCCAATGTGATTGTGCATTGTAAAGTTAGATAAATTTTTTTTACTTTTCTCTACCTTACCCTTCCTTCTCTTTCTTTCCAATTAAAGTAAGACATTAATAGAATAGAATAGAATAAAATGGCATGGCATGGCATGGCATGGCATGGCATAGAATAGAATAGAATAGAATAGAATAGAATAGAATTCTTTATTGGCCAAATGTGATTGGACACACAAGGAATTTGTCTTTGGTGCATATGCTCTCAGTGTACATAAAAGAAAAAGATACATTTGTCAAGAATCATAAGGTACAACACTTAATAGTCATAAGGGTCAAATAAGCAATGAGGAAACAATCAATATTAATAAAAAATCTTAAGGATACAAGCAACAAGTTACTGCCATACAGTCATAAGTGGGAGGAAATGGGTAATAGGAATGATGAGAAAAAAACTAGTAGTAATAGTAGTGCAGGCTAAGTAAATAGTTTGACAGTGTTGAGGGAATTATTTGTTTAGCAGAGTGATGGCGTTTGGGAAAAACTGTTGTGTCTATTTGTCTTGGTGTGCAGTGCTCTGTAGCAACGTTTTTAGGACTGGTGTTGAAACAGTTTATGTTCAGGATGCGAAGGGTCGGAAAATATTTTCACTGCCCTCTTTTTGACTCATGCAGTATACAGGTCCTCAATTGAAAGCAGGTTGGCAGCAATTGTTTTTTCTGCAGTTCTGATTATCCTCTGAAGTCTGTGTCGGTCTTGTTGGGTTGCAGAACCAAACCAGACAGTTATAGATGTGTGAATAAGAGACTCAATTATTCTTCTGTAGAACTGTATCAGCAGCTCCTTGGGCAGTTTGACTTCCTGAGTTGGCGCAGAAAGAACATTCTTTCTTGTACTTTTTGATGATGTTTTTGATGTTAGGTGACCATTTTAGGTCTTGAGATATGATAGAACCTAGAAATTTGAAGGTCTCTACCGTTGATACTGTGTTGTCTAGTATTGTGAGAGGTGGTAGGATGGGTGCATTTCTATCAACATTTCTGCAGTTTTGAGTGTGTTCAGTTCTAGATTGTTCTAGTTGTACCATGAGGCTAGTTTTTCAACCTCCCATCTGTATGCGGTTTCCTCGTTGTCTTGAATGAGTTGAAATAATGTGTGTCCAGGATGCGTGGAGTCAATAAATATTTTCACCGCTCTTTTTTTGATTTATGAAAAATTCTACTGGTTCTTTTTAATTATCAGAATCTGAGATGTCAGTAAAGGCCCCCAGATTAATGTACCATAAAAAATAGTGTATATTTTTACTTTCTTCCAAAATTGTGAAGCTTAGTATTATTTAACCCAATATTTCTCCATTCACAATAAGGAGGTAAAATCTACTGTATTTTCTGAAGTATAAGACACACCTTTTTCCTCCATAAAAGAGGCTAAAAATTCAGGTGCATCTTATACTCTGAATGAATCTTTTTTTAAAGCTTTTTTCCCCCAGCCGTAACTAGGTGCTAACGATCTTCCCAGCTCTTATCTTGCAGGTTCTTTCATTGTTACTGTCTGCAAAGAATGTTTGCCAAGCTCTAAGTCTTTGCAGAGGTTTTTTTTCTCATTCCTTTAATTTGTTCCAAGTAAGTTTCTTTCCAGCCCTAACCAGGTGCTAACTATGTTTCAGGTCCTAAGTCTTTGCAGTTTTTTCATTGCTCTATTTGCTCAGAATTTTTCTTTCCTTCCTAACCAGGTTCTAACAATGTTCCCAGCTCTTACTGGCTTGCAAGCTCTTTCATTGTTACTCTGTCCAAATAAGGTTTTTTTAAAGCCCTAACCAGGGGATAAAATAATATGCTGAAACTGATCAGACTAAGGATGCTACCCAGATGAATATCTGGTAAGTAGATTCTTTTCCCTATTTTCTTCCCCCCAAACTAAGGTACATCTTGTACTCTGGTGTGTCTTATACTCTGAAAAATATGGTAATTTGGAATTGAAATCAGATTGAAAAGATTATTCAAAGGAGATAACTACTGTATATATAGCTCACTAATTCTATATGTGGTCTTCATATAAAAGATCCCCAAAGAGCATTCTGTTGACTGGCTAATCAAGCTGGTATGATGGAATACAACTTCTATGTTCCTTTCAGATAACTAGACACAGTGATGGGCTCTTATGGGTACGATCAGGTATGCAGAACCGGCAGAAAAATTTTGGTTAGGTATGCAGAACTGGTAGAAAAATTTTGAATTTATGAAGGTTGCACAGTTTTTCCCTTCTGGCTTCTTGGTATGTTTTTCCTATTGCAGTAAATGAGATTGAATGTGTATAATTTTAGAAGAGCTGTGCGTGCGTATGTGTACATGTGTGTGTACGTACGCATACAGTTTAAATAGGAGATAACATATATTTTTTGTGCCTGTGCATAATATGTATGCACACATATGACTTATATGCATAGAATTAAATTGTGTATTTTGGATGTTCAGTAATAGTAAATAGAAAGGGAAATTGTATCTCTTTGAGGCAAGGAGAGGCCAGGCACTCTAACCCAAACCCTTGACGTAAGTGACATCAAGTTGGCCACCTTTAAGCTACTCACATGACTTTTAAGCCACCCCCTGGTCACATGATCATCAAGGCACTCCCACCTGGTCACATGGCCAGCAAGTCACACCCACGAAATAAGCCATGCCCACAGTGTGGTATTAAAATTTTTTGCAGTCCTTCACTGACTAGACATTATATATAAACTATATCCTAGAAATGATAATATGCATTTGTAAAGAAGTAAAGTTCTACTCCTTTAAAGCTTTAAAAATGTGTCTGCACAGGTATATTTCTTAAAAAAAGGTATATTTTGTTCAGATCAAACTAAATACAAAGGACAAAATAGAAGAATATTTAGAAAACCAATTATGTGCAGGAAAAGCTAACGATAGTGTTATACTTGATAACTCAGAAGAAAGTCAAAGAGCAAAATAGTACTTCAGGAGAAATAATTGGTTTAATTTGGCTTTATTACTTTAAGAAAATGATTTGTTATCATTTATTTGGAATAAGATGAGATGAGAGTGAGTTTTATGCAGTGATTAAAGCACCAGGCTAGTTACTAGGAGATTGTGAATTCTAGTCCTGCCTTAGGCATGAAAGCCATCTGGCAGTAGTGGGCTCTAAAAACCTTTTACTGTCGGTTCGCATGTGCCTCTTCTGTGCATGCACAAAAGAGTTCCACGTGGGTGGGTGGGTGGGCAGAGCTTCCTGCCACTGGTGCTACCAGTTCTAAGAATTGGGCCAAACCAGGAGAAACTACTACTGCATCTGGGTGACTTTGGGTCAGTTACTTTTTGTCAGCTCAACTTATCTCAAAGGGCTATTGTTGTTGTGAGAAAAGGAAGGAAGGAGGAAGATGAAGTATTAGTATGATTTCTGTCATAAATGCCCGACCGGCGGCCTTAAAACCGCCAGCCAAAATTGCCTACGGGCGGGGGGATGCTGACGAAGCTCTTTTAGAGCTCCAAACTTCCGGATTCGTTTGGAACCCGGAAGTTTGGCTTCTGGCAGCACGCCAGGAAAGCGCGCTGCCTGCTGGTCGGGGGAGGTCCTAGATCGCCCTATTTAAGGGCGATCCGGATAGGACCTCTTCCTTGCTTCCCTTTGGGCCAGAAGCGAACACCCGCCCGCCCTCCGCTATTAACAGTGTGTCCTAAGGAGGTCGCCTTGGGGCTGAATAGGAATTTTTTGCGGCCTCCCATTTAGAGGCGGCCGTTTTTTTCACCTATTCCACACTGATGATGCGGACTGGATTGGTTAGGGGGTGCGGCACACTTAGATATTAATAGGCCTCCCTTTGGTCACTGGGGTTTGGCAGGTTAGGGGCGGAAATGGGCAATTAGAAGCGACTGTGCATGCTCCTTTGGGCATCCTTAAAAGGGTGATGGACCGCCTCTCTCCAGGAACTAAAGGTTGGAGCAACGTCGGGGATTGGAGAGAGGATGTCCATGGGAATCACTGGATCCAATTTCCACGGGGATTGGAGGGTGAACTCCTCCCACATGACAAAGGGGCGTGGCTTGGATCCAGGTGAAGGTGGTACCTTCACCTGGTTCAGCAAGGAGTTTTTGCCCAATGTTGCCAAGGAATTTTCTGATAGGAATTTCCGCCCCGTTAGTTTTGGCCTCTGCAGGTCCTTAGTTCGTTTTGAATTTAAATATTTAAATTTTACATATTCAAATTTATGTTAATTTATGTTAATTTAATAAATGACCCTTATTTAATCCACAATATGTCTCAGCGTCTTTACTCCGCCTCTGGGGGGCAAGGTTTTTTTTTTAATAATAAAGTCTCTCTCTTTCCCTCCCTCCTCATGGATGATATTGTCTTCCTCAATCTTAGGGCCTCTATCAGAAGCCTAAGAGTTTGAGGATGATGCACAGTACCTTAGCTGATCTATCCTTTGCTCTTCTGAAGAGGGCGCTCTGATGTTATTCATGGGATCCATTGGAGCTACCCTCTCAGTTTAGGAGTCACAGCCTCAAGTACTCCTACCTCTACTGGCACCATTTTGACCTTGAATTTCCACATATCTCTTATTTCTTGACATGGATGAAATGAGAGAGAATGGGAAGGGGAGGGGGAGGCTGGGGAGGTGGGGAGGGAAGGGAGGAGAAGGGGAGGGAGGAGAGGGGGGAGGAGAGGGGGAGGGAGGGAGGAAGGGAGAGGGGGAGAGAGAGAGATTTCTAAACCTGTACTTCTTCTAGAGATATTATGATGTCTCCCAGTAGGCGTAAATAATCTATAATTTATCATAATACAATTAAGTAAAATTCATTTCAAAATTCAAAGACTAAGACAGACCTAAAAGCAGAAAAGCAAACAAATCAAACTGATATGCCACTTAATAAGTAAATTTGACCTGATGCAAAAACAAGAGCAATGCTGCTGTTCAGGATTTTATTCTTATTTTCACAGTCTCTATAGTGGGTGGCTGTACAGACAAAAAATTAAAATAATGATTGATAAAAATGGACTTTTCACTGTACAAGCAGTGAAAACGAAGGAAATACATGGATTCTAACATTTGAGGAACATTTATTTACTGTTAATGTTGTTAATGGGAAATACTTCCTGTCTAGCATCTGCTGTATTTTTACTTAGAGGATGGCTTACTTTCACATATGAGCATAGAATTTCTGCTTTATTTGGGAGGCAAGCTCTTGCAAAATTAAGGACTAGGAGGATATTCCTTCCCAAACTGATGCCCTTTGGATTTATTGATAATCCATGGCTGGGAATTGGGGTGGTATAGTTCCAATACAAGAAGGCCTAAGGTATGGAAAGATATGGTGCATTACAACTGTGAAGAAAAATCAGAAGGAACGTATCTTCTTCTCACACCTGACAGCACTGTAAACTGCTTTGGAATCTGGAGAAGATCATAAGAAACCTGTCACCCTCAGTCTGTGAGCCTCTTTGATCTGTGCATCACATCAGTAGATGCTTTGTGTAGCTCTAAATTGGGATGGCTTGGTGCTTGGTCTCTGCTTTAGAACTTCTCACGTTTGTGGCGCAGGCGGAGTAATAGTCGGACACAAGGTGTGGGTATAACGGGGTCACTTTTTATTCAAACAACTTAACTTCTTAACCGATTAACTTATTTAAACCATTAACCCCACATGACCTGCAGGGTGCATAAATTAAATGGGGGCGGAATTAACTTAAGCCAATTCAACAGAGCAACCCTCGGGCGAAAACTCCTTGAAACTGGGTGCGGGTCATGGTAAACTACACCTGCCCCCTGCACCGTTACTACGCCACCCCTGGCGTGTGGGATGGCTCGCTACTGGTCTATGTTAAACTCCAGCAAGGAAGCCACAGGAGTGACCCACTCCCCGAACCCAGGCCGGTCGAGCCCTGTAATCCGAGAAGGAGCTCGCCCCTCACCTCAGTAGAGGTGCCCCTAAAGGAGATCACCAGTTGCTATTTACTTTATTTTCCGCCCCCTATCGGCCACCCCTCCCCCCCAGTGACCCTAAGGGGGGGCACTAGATGGTGGGGCCACCCCCTAACCACACTCCCACGCACAGAGTGGAGTAGGCGAAAAAACAATCGCAGCTCGTCCAATTCTGCTGCGACTGCAAAAAATTCCTACTCGGCCCCCCGGAGGGCGACCCATCATATGCACCCTGTAACAGAGGGAGGGTGGGTGGGTGCCTCACGATGCTCCGGGCGAGACTGCTGCGCCACGAGGCAGCCCCCTTTTATAGGGCTGCCTGGCTCGCCCGGCCAATCGGTGCCCACGCACCGCACCACGTCATCACGGCACCCCAACGTGGGTGCCGTGGCTCCGCCCCCAACATGGCGGCCTCCATCCCCGCCGATCGCCGCAAACCCCACCGGCCGGTAAGTCGGCTGTGGGAATTGCGGCGCAGGCGGAGTAATAGTCGGACACAAGGTGTGGGTATAACGGGGTCACTTTTTATTCAAACAACTTAACTTCTTAACCGATTAACTTATTTAAACCATTAACCCCACATGACCTGCAGGGTGCATAAATCAAATGGGGGCGGAATTAACTTAAGCCAATTCAACAGAGCAACCCTTGGGCGAAAACTCATTGAAACTGGGTGCGGGTCATGGTAAACTACACCTGCCCCCTGCACCGTTACTATGCCACCCCTGGCGTGTGGGATGGCTCGCTACTGGTCTATGTTAAACTCCAGCAAGCAAGCCACAGGAGCGACCCACTCCCCGAACCCAGGCCGGTCGAGCCCTGTAATCCGAGAAGGAGCTCGCCCCTCACCTCAGTAGAGGTGCCCCTAAAGGAGATCACCAGTTGCTATTTACTTTATTTTCTGCCCCCTATCGGCCACAGCAGGGGGTGAAATTTTAATTTATTCCCCCTGCTCCCCCCCTGCACATATATGTGCAGGCACCTCTGCAGGTCTGATATAAATTTATCGTTCCCCCTGTCGGTCAAGTGTACCCCGTCCTGTCTATACAAGTCTATTAGGGATGCCCTGATGTCTGGATGGTCTATCACTCCACCCCCGGCCTGAATCACCCACTTCTTAACCGCTCTGTTTACCCTCTTCCTGGCCTTATCCACTGCAATAGGGCTTCTAGCCTGCCGCCAACTCCTCCTAGGCAGGATGTTGGACCACCACACACACGTATCTGGCCACCGCTCCCAGATCACTTGCAAACTCTCCCAAATGTGCCACAGCAGATCTACACCTGTCATCGCTCCCAGATCGTTCCCACCAACGTGCAAAACCAAACAGCCCGGCACCCCTTGCACCTTCCCACTGTTGAATAACAGGGGAAGAACCTCGCGCCACCGTAGGCCATGACGGCCCAGCCACTGAACAACCGCTCGATCCATCTCCAACTGCGTGCCGGGCGTCGTCTCACGGGCCCTCTTCTCGGCCCAGTACACCATGCTGTGGCCACATATCAGGATTCTGCGGCGCCAGTCAGGTATTCGTTCTAGAGAAAGGGAGGAAGCAGAGCAGCATAAGACGTGGCGGCCCGGCAAAAACCCCCGCCCCGCCCCACTCACCTAGGGGCGGATGTACGTCCGGAAGGCCCCAGATCTCCAGCGGCCCACTGTCTTTATATCCAGCCTGCTGAAACCTTCGACTGCTGCCAACGACGCTGCACCTATCCTGAATGAGTGAGTCCTGTAACGTCTGGGGTCCAAGCCCAGCCTTGCCAGCGCCTTGGACGTGACAGCCCAGAATTGGTACCTGGTAAGGGGTTCGCCGGACACATGACAAAACAAAAAACCCGGCTCTTCACCCCTATGGGCCCAATACGCCACCAGAGCCGCCACCGGGCACACCCTCCGGTTGTTAGCCCGGGAAAGTTGGACCGTCACACCTCGACCCCTCTGGTCGGTCTTGGACCGTCTAAGCCTCAGGGACACCGAGCTACGACGTAACTTGATATCCCTTGTGGTGAATGCCTGGCCGGAGCTATCGGCTCGGGAAGCTGCAAGAACCTCACTAACCCGAAACGCCCCGAAGAACAAGGTCACCGCAACCGCGTGGTACAGTGATGCCTCATACTCAGAGCGGCAGAGCCGACCCCACAGCTCATAAAGCCCCATCAAGTGGGCGAGCTTTAGGGGACGCCTGCTGTCACCCTGGGCCCGACCTTTCTCCCTAATCCACCCCTCCAATGTCTTCCTGATCCTGAAATCCCCTGTGGTGTCCAAAAAGCCCCGAGACTTGGCTACGAAGGCCAAGCCAGCCAGCTTGCCCCTAATCGTCCGGGCAGACAACCCACGGCGACGGTTAAGCGCGCAGAATTCGAGCAGGTGTTCGACCGGGGCAGGCCAAAGCTGATCGTATCTCCTATCATGACGAAAAGCCCCAAATTCCCTACCTGCCCGCTGGTATGATCTCCTGGTGCTGGGGGCTATGGACAAATCCATGGCCCTGCTTACGTCGGCCCTCCAATCAGCCACAGATGCTGTGGGGCTGCTTCCGGGTGCTCCTCGGCCTGTGGGGCAAGCAGCCGGAACCTAGCCAACTGCCCCCTTGACAGTGCATCAGCCACCCCGTTTCTTACCCCTGGAACATGGTGGGCCCGGAAGAGCATATTATTGGCAAGGCATCTCGCTACCATATACCGGACCAAACCCATAACCCGTTCATTCCTAGAGGAGAGTGTATTCACTACGTGTACTACCGCCATATTGTCGCACCAGAAGTGGACTGTCTTACCGGCAAAACTGGTGGCCCACAGCTCGATGGCCACGACAATTGGGAATAGCTCCAAAAACGTCAAATCCCTACAGATGGCCTCACCGCGCCACTCTTGCGGCCAGTCAGCTCGAAACCATTTGTCCTGCCACACCACACCAAAACCGGTCGTGCCCGCCGCATCGGACTTCACCTGAAAGTCTGCTTTCAGCAGCATATCCTGTCTCCATAATGACACACCGTTGTACCCGTCCAGAAACCCTTGCCACACCATGAGGTCCTCCCTAACGCTCTTCGACAACCTGATCCTGTGGTGCGGCTTCGTCAAGCCGACCGTTGCCCTATACAGTCTAAACATAAAAGCCCTACCTGGCGCTATCACTCGACAAGCAAAATTTAACAGGCCAGCCAGCTCCTGAACCTGCCTAAGAGTCACCTTCTTAGCGGCTCGGGCAACCCTCACCGCATCCTTGAGTCTAGTCAGTTTATCATCGGGTAGCCTACACGTTTGCGCAACGGAGTCCACCTCGATGCCTAAAAAGGTCAGTCTGGTCGAAGGCCCCTCGGTTTTTTCGTGAGCCAAAGGTACGCCCAAATCCAAGCATAAATCCTAGAAACCTGTCATACCCCGCTGACAGTCGTCGGAGCCCGCCGGCCCCGCGAAAAGAAAATCATCCAAATAGTGCACGACGGACGCAATGCCTGTACTTTTAACATGTGCCCACTCCAAAAATGAACTAAACTTCTCGAACAGCGAGCAGGATACTGAACAACCCATTGGCAGGGCCCTATCAACAAAGAACCCGCCATCAAACTGAAAACCTAACAGGTCGAAATCCCCCGGGTGAATAGGCAAAAGCCGAAAGGCCGATTTGATATCACATTTTCCCATCAGCGCCCCCACTCCGCACGCCCGGACCATCGCGACAGCTGTCTCGAATGGTGTGTAGCGCACCGAGCAAAGCTCCTCGGGAATGTGATCATTCACCGATTCACCAGGGGGGAACGACAGGTGATGTATGAGCCTGAACTCTCCCGCGGCCCTCTTGGGCACCACCCCGAGTGGGGACACCTGCAGGAAGGGCAGGGGGGGCTCCGCAAAGGGGCCCAAAACCCGGCCCTCGCGCACCTCCCTCATAATTTTGTCCCGCACTACGTGGCCCATACCTGCCACAGACCTCAAATTATCCGCCATGCAGGCCCTACGCGGCCCCCCGTACGGGATCCTGAAGCCCGCGGAGAACCCCGCGAGCAGAAAATCAGCACCTTTCTTGGGGCGGTAGCCGGTGAGCCAGTACTGCAACCTGTCCAATCTAACGGGGGTTGGGCCCCTTACCTTGAGCTCCTCCCGGTTGGGGTTTGGCAGGGGCCCCGGCGTCCTTGGAGCCGGCCCCTCCCCTTCCCCTGTAACAAGCGGAGGTCGGGTGCCTGCCATTACACAAGGCGCAGGCGTGGCGAAAACGACAATATGACCTGGAACAGGCCCCCCTGGCGCCGTACTCATAACAGTACGGCGGGCCTCGAAAGGACGACCCAGCCGCGCTACGCTGGCTGGAGGCCGGGGTCCCCGTACCCACCGCCGGGCGGGGAAGAGTAGCCTCCTTGCCCGTCGTCAAAAGCAAATGACCCGTGGGCGTTCGCCCACTGGCCAGGGTCGACGCTTGCTGCGTGGCCTGAAGCCACAAATCATTATGCCTCATATCCCAAGGCCAGTGTCTATTGTGGGCGGCGAACCTACGGAAGTCCTCGTCATAACGCTTCCAAGCCTCGCCCCCAAACTCCTGATAAGCTCTCAGAACCATGTTCATGTACAAGATGAGCTCATGGGTCTTATGGACGTCATCTTCCACAACCACAGAGTGGTAGGCCAAAAATGCATACGCCCATGACAGAATTCCCTTGTCCATTTTGGTGTCTTTCGGGTCATCCAACCCCTTCTTACCCTCTTTATCCCTATCCTTTTTAGACTTCTCAGGTAGCAAAATCTGAAAAATGTCAACATAAGCGCCACGCCAAATTTTACGCTTGAGGGCCTGGGACATGTGCATACTAAGCGGAGTGTCCGGGAGGCCAGGTGCGAAAGGATTATCGCTGTCAAAAGAGGTGCTGGTGGACCCAGAGGTGGTCGACCCTGAGCTATCCCTCGAGGTATCCCTCTTCCCCTTGTGCCTCCTGGCCACTACCCTTCTACGCCCCCTCCTCCAAACTTGAGCAGCTGTGCGGGAGCGCCAGGTCCTATGAGCCCCATGTGTTGTGCGTTTAGTAGCCCGTAGCCTGCCACGAGGCCCCCTTGGGAGGGACCACCGGTGCCTAGGCACAGGGCACTCACCCCAATGAGAAGAGTCGTCGTCTGCGTCCTCGGAGCCGGACACCGTTCTCCTGGCCTTCCTCCGCCTGCTTTTCTGTTTCGCGCGCCGAGTCCCGCGCGCCCTCCGCGGGCTGTCTGCAGACTCTGATGAGCTCCGAGACCCCTCTGCATTGGCAACGCACGTGGCGCGGCCCCGCCGGGACCTGCCCCGCTTCCTTGGCCTCTCATCAAGTTTCTCAAGCAAGGAAGACAGTAGATGTGAGGAAACCGAAAGGGAATCCCCCTCCCCCTGCTCCCTCCTGGCATGCCCTGCAGCAGGGGCCTCAACCCCAGACAGCCCCGTTTCTGATCCGCTGAAGGTCACCTCCTCTGCCCCAGTGGCCTCACCTGCTCCCCCCGGTGCTTCCACCGGCAGTGCCCGGCCCTGGCGGCGACCCCTCGCCCCTGAGGAGGCCCCCCTGCGGCCCACTGCGCGCCCCCGGGGGCTCACCTCCCCGCTGGGGCTGCCCTCTTCAACTGGCCTCCTTGCCAGCCGTGCCCCCGGGGCCTCATTCCAAGTTCGTTTGGGGGCCCGCTTCCTCCCAGTGCGGTGTGGCTCAATGGGGGGGGGGCCCTAGCCCTCTGGTCTGCCCCCCCGTGGCCCGCCGCCATGCCCCCGAACGACTCCGCCCACCCCCCACCATGTATCCTTGCCCAAATGCGCCTCCAAACCCTGTGGGGGGTGTCGCCGAAGCGAACTGAGCCTCCAGCCGCCGCTCGCGGCTCTTCTGGCCTCGAAGGCCGAAGCTCCAGCGACGATCGGCTGCTCCGCCGGCCTTCGGGCCTGTGACGCAGTAACCCGGGCCGGCAACAGCAGCAGCAGCCTCGCCTCACGATGCTCCGGGCGAGACTGCTGCGCCACGAGGCAGCCCCCTTTTATAGGGCTGCCTGGCTCGCCCGGCCAATCGGTGCCCACGCACCGCACCACGTCATCACGGCACCCCAACGTGGGTGCCGTGGCTCCGCCCCCAACATGGCGGCCTCCTGTTCCGCCGATCGCCGCAAACCCCACCGGCCGGTAAGTCGGCTGTGGGAATTGTTGCTAAGTAATCAATTACCAGAGGGTGGAATGTGGTGGCTGCAGCAAAGCAGAAGGCAATGCGGTACTTTCCAGACAATGTCTGAGTCACAGGGGTAGTAGTTGCTGTGCTAGCAGTTAGCTTCCCAGCATTTTCTTTTAATTGCAGGCTTGGTTGCTAATTTAAACATTTTAAAAACCAAATTGATCAGAGCTTCTCTGAGTTCCCCAGAATCATTTTTTGTTTGTTTTTTGCTGGAGTTCAATCACTTCTCTGTCACTGCAAGGGCTTTGATTTATATATATACCCACCCGAAGTTGCATTCTTTCCTCTGTTCACTTTTATTTCAGCCCTACTGTTTGAGAGTGCTCTGTTTACCCCATCAAGTACAGCTTGGCAAACATAATCTGGTTGTGTTTGCAGAAGTAGCTTTCTAAAGTAAGACAGTATCAAAATATTAAACTATCCCATTTTAAGTGAGAGGGCGAAAAAAAAAAGCTTTCAAGATTACATCCTGTTTTTCTCAAAAGAAAAACTACTTGCAGGAAATTAACAGGTCAGGAAAAGCACTATGATAGAATCCTTCTCAAATTTATTCTGAACAATATCAGTTAATATAGCAACAAATAATTAACTATCAGAGGCTCTCCAGAATAAAACATTACAACATAACACCAGAAAAGTTCAACATTTCCTTGTACATCTCTATTGCTGAAGTATTAAAGTTCCCACAGTGACTCAGATAGATAATCATAGTTGAGAATTTACAAGTACAGTGGTACCTCTACTTATGAACTTAATTTGTTCTGTGACCAGGTTCTTAAGTAGAAAAGTTTGGAAGAAGAAACAATTTTTCCCATAGGAATCAATGCAAAAGCAAATAATGTGTGTGATTGGGAAAACCACAGGGAAGGTAGAGGCCCTGTTTCCTCCCAGGAGATTCCTAGAGAGGCCCCACGGAGGCTTCTCCCCATCTTTTCTGGCCCTGTTTCCTCCCAGAAGATTCCCAGAGAGGCCCCACGGAGGCTTCTCCCTGTCTTTTCCGGTTACAGAGGCTTGGGTTTGTAAGTGGAAAATGGTTCTTGAGAAGAGGCAAAAAAATCTTTAACTCTAGAAAACTCTAGAACTCTAGAAAAGTTGATAAGTAGAGCCATTCTTATGTAGAGGTGTACTCCTCTTTTAGTGACTGCCTTGGACAGTGACCATTTACAGTTATAATACTAATAAAAAGTTACTGTGTGATCAAGATCTGCATTTATGATCTTTGCAGAATTTCTCAGTCACACATTCATTCTTATGATCAGTTAGTATGCATTGTTCTGTTCCTCATCCATTTTTTCTTCTCCCACCCTTTACACAGCAGACAGGATGGCTACCGTATTCTGAACTGCTTTTCTCCCCCGCAAAGTTATGTTAACTGCAAATCAGGAAGTTCAGTTCTATGACTTTGTTTAATTAGTTATATTATATGATAATACCCAGCTGTACATCTCCACCCCATGTCCAGTCAACAAAGCAGTGGAAGTGATATGCCGGTGCCTGGAGGCTGTTAGGTTCTGGATGGGTGTCAACAGACTCAAACTCAACCCTGATAAGACAGAGTGGCTGTGGGTTCTGCCTTCCAGGGACAATTCCATCTGTCTGATCATAACCCTGGGGAGGAATTATTGACCCCCTCAGAGAGGGTCTGCAACTTGAGTATCCTCCTCGATCCACAGCTCACATTAGAGAACCATCTTTCAGCTGTGGCGAGGGGGTGTTTGCCCAGGTTCTCCTGGTGTACCAGTCTGGACCAGGACTCACTGCTCACAGTCACTCATGCCCTCATCACCTCGAGGTTTGACTACTGTAATGCTCTCTACATGGGGCTACCTTTGAAAAGTGTTCGGAAACTTCAGATCGTGCAGAATGCAGCTGCAAGAGCAATCATGGGCTTCCCTAGGTATGTGCATGTTATACCAACACTCCACAGTCTGCATTGGTTGCCGATCAGTTTCCCATCACAATTCAAAGTGTTGGTTATGACTTATAAAACCCTTCATGGCATCGGACCAGAATATCTCTGGGACCACCTTCTGCCGCACGAATCCCAGCTACCGGTTAGGTCCCACAGAATTGGTCTTCTCCAGGTCCCGTTGACTAAACAATGTCGTTTGGTGGAACCCAGGGGAAGAGCCTTCTCTGTGGCTGCCCTGACCCTCTGGAACCAGCTCCCCCTGGAGATTAGAACTGCCCCCACCCTCCTTGCCTTTCGTAAACTCCTTAAAACCCACCTGTGATGTCAGGCATGGGGGAATTGAGACATCTCCCCCAGGCCTATACAGTTTTGCATGGTATGTTTGTGTGTATGTTTGCTTTTAATAAGGGTTTTTTAGTGCTTTTTAAATTATTAGATTTGTTGTACATTGTTTTATTGTTGATGTGAGCCGCCCCGAGTCTGCGGAGAGGGGCGGCATACAAATCTAATAAATAATAATAATAATAATAATAATAATAATAATAATAATAATAATAATAATTAGAACCTCTAGCCACTTAAGTTGCTGCCTGTAATTGACAATATTCTAGAATATTGAAGTTCTATTTTTTGTCAAAGCCACAAGTGCTATGCTAATACATTATTCTTTATACGTATTCCTAATGGCATACTTGCTTATACAACCAATTGGGTTTCTAAACAAAGACTACCTATCTCCTGACTTCTATATAATCACAGCCTTAAAGTGAAGAAATGTTACCTAGATGGCAGCAAAGAAAACAGAAAGCTTTGTGGCATAATGGTTAATTGAAGTATTGGGTTATAACCCGGGAGACCCAGGTTCAAATTTACCCTAATGAACCTCACTAGGTGAATTTGGATTGTATAGTCTTTCTCTCAACCCACCCTAACTCACAAGTTTGATTATGTGGGGAAAATTCTATGCTGGTTTGATATCATGGAATAAATGTGGATGAAGGATATGAATAAAGACTGAATGAAGAAGTTTTCTGTTACCAGTAGATTTATTTTTTGGTATTCTATAATTCACATTCTTTCCACATATCTGTCCAAAATTTGTAATCCCTGTTTGGTGCAAATGTGATTCTACTATTACAAAATGAAAAGATTCTGGCACTTCAGAAGCACCAAAAGGACATTACAGATTGCATTAATATTTTTCTGATTTTAGAAAAAGTCATGGGAGGGTGGATTGCTATATTTTCTAAATATTGCTTCAATATGTCAACAATCAGGAGACTCAAATATTTCCACTTGACCCTAATATAAAACAAAATGGATTATTTTTAGGCCACCATATCTGGGCTACACAAATCTGAATCCCCAGTACAGGTCATTAAACCATCCCCAAAACCAATTTTTGTGTTTGTGTAGATCATGTCAGCTCAGGCTCAGAGTTAGCAAGCACTAATTGCACTACTTTCCAACCTAAAGAACTTATCCTGAGCAAATTATATGTAGTCCTTGAATCTCCCAACACTATTTGATCACGACATTCACTAGGAGTTCACATTTTTTAAAGCTAAAATTATTCTACAGCATTGTTATGAGGTTCAAGTGTGGAGGGTGAAGTGGATTTTAAAAATGGGTTAAATAAATGCACTGTTTTCTGGCACATAGTCCAGAAGCAAAGGCAAAAAGAGTTATGTTATCTATTTTTTTCTGGTCAATTAATGATACTGCTTTGAGCTCTGGGAGCTTTCCAACATAAAAAGTAAAGGTTTTTGCAGCCCTGCCATCTTTGTAGTGCTGATCCCAAATGTTTTGCGGTCTAATGCAGAACTCAGATGCTTCTCTTCCCCACCAATGCCTTAGCCAAGATTTTTGAAAATCTCATCACACTAATTTCAGGGCATTGACCTGGCTCTGTCAGTGTTCTACAAAGCATCCATCTCTGGGTTGTGACAAAGTCCCATGATGAAGCACTGCTCTCAAAGATCTTTGGATTGAGGTTATGAACTGCTATAGTCCTCCAAGTGTCCTTTTAAAGAAACACTGTCTAGCTTTATGCTGTAATGCCATAATAAAGATTGTCATATCTACTTCTGCCCTGAAAATATGATTTCTCAGTGTTACTTATTATAGCTTATGGCCTCTATTCTGTAATTTTCTTCTTGAAGATTTATGCTATTTGCAGGATTAAAAATTAAGATGTGATAAATTTAGGGGAAAGGGGCTCCATTTACATAAGTGATTTTAATAACAATTTACTTAACAAATGAGCTGCACCTCTTCTCTCCAGGGGTTTGTTCTGATGATTGATTGTTAGGTTATTGTGATGTTATTGTGTATTTCAAGTCTTATGGCATGTGGAATTACAATCCAGAGGATTGTACCATCGGATAGCCCAACAGAGTAATTGGACAGAGGGTAATTACAGAGAAGTACATGCATAATTTTAAATCACAATGAGTGATTGTGCAAAAAGCTGAGGTTGTATTTGTCCCCTCACCAGGTGTTAGCAGGTACTTTGAGCAGGAATGGGTCACAGAAAACTTTTGTTTTGTTATTTGTTGAGAGCCACAATGCAAAGATGTGTTGAACCACAATACCTATTCTCATTCTCACATCTCCCCCCTTTTTTTCTTACACTATTTTATCCTAACATTCCTACATAGCAATCTGCTAGAGAAAGAATGGTCTTGCTTTGAAATGAAGCCAAAGAGCTAGGCTATACTATTTACAGTAGTTGCACATTAGTTTACAGAAAAAATGCCCTTGATATTGAACCCAGTGTGGATTATTCCAAGAAAAATGGTAGCTGCACGTGACAAGTATATGAATCATTTCTGTAATACCTCATTTGCCCTCTCCAAGAAATATTTTGGAGATGAAGTATGGAGACTTTTGGCATGGCTAGTAAATGTTGTGCTTTTACTGTCACTATTAAAAACAATCATTTGCTTCCACCCCACTCACATATGTTTTAAGTGCTTCATATGTTACTGGGTTTACAGCTTAATCAAATCTCCTGGATGTTTAATAGGATGGTTCCTAATAATATCCTGTGATACACTGGAGTACAAAGAGAGAGATTCTGGGTAATGACCACGAGGATAGATTTCCTGTGCAACTATGACAAGGGACTGAGGAATGGAGCAATCATCAAAAGCCGATGCCATGTCAATCAAGTGGGAGAACAATTAATGGATTTTTATCCCAGAATGTATCCTTTCAGAATTGTGCAAATTTCAGCAGTTCCTGCTGGCTCCTTAACTCCAAACTACTTTAGTATTTTCTGTAAATGGTCTGGACACTCCAGTCTATCCAGTCTGCTGACAATGCACCAACCTGGGTGTTCAGCATTTCTGTATCCAGTTTGTCCATAACCCATTTGTCTGAATCAATTACTTTTTGTTTGATCTCTGAACAAAACAAACAGTTCTGGAACTGTTCATCTCTGTACTCCCTTCCTGGTTTAGTTTATAAAAAGTTCTAAAGATTTATTTTGTCAATAATCAATGAGATCATTCATTCTTCACTAGTGCAAATTGAATCCCCTACAAGAGGAGACAACAATAAAGTCCGAGTTTGAAAAGCCATCATAGGATTTCATTGTTTTTAACTACTATATTTATTAAGTGCAATATATATGATATTGAGTTTCCCAAACCTTTCCAATTTATACCTAGATTTGACATAGAGATGATGGAGCTACCTGGATGTATAAGATATTCCAACCTCCCCCCCCCCCAAGAATCTTAGTTGCACTTAATATTACTGATCAAGTTTTGGACTGTAGCACTTAGAAAAGCTGAAAGTTTGAGGCACCCCTTTGCAATGGTTTGCTTACTTTTCTCGAGGAATAATTGGAATGTTGGGAAACCTCTACTCAGTCTATTTTTGCAGGGTTTTACAGGAACATCCTTGTCTCCTATTCTATTTAACTTATGTATTAGTTTGCCAGAAGGATTGCTCAGATTTGAAGCTGATTGTCATTAAGCAAGCTGATATATTCAGTTACATTTCTCCTTTTCTGTGACTCAGGTTGGATATCTCCAGCAATGGGCTATGAGGCAGAATGCTTCATGTTTCAGTGAGGTTTATTTTGCTTCTGTGCATAAATCAATGGGAGGAGGACCATGTTCTGCCTCCTGATGAAGGAGGCCATGACACTGGGGCTTTGGGCTGAAAGGAATCTATTTTCCATCCCAGAAGAGCATATCTCCAGGGTGAGTAATACAATGGCAGACTGGCTCAGCTGACACCACATCGACCCAGCAGAATGAAGCCTGTACCCACAGTTATTCCAGAAGCTGGTGAGCTATTTTGGACTGCCGGTCATAGACCTATTCGTCACCCTGGGGAATGCCAAGCCACCTAGTCCTGGTACAACACTCCAGGGGCAGAGGGAACAGACACCCTGTGTTGCGCCTGGCCTCCAGGGCTCTTGTATGCATTCCCTTCTCTACCTTTGATTCCCAAAGTAGTTCAAAGAATACTACAGAAGAGATTTGAGGTAGTTCTGTTGGCCACCCATTGTTCCAGGAGAACCTGGTTTGTGGACTTGGTAGCCCTCTCAGTGTCCCCTCCTTGGAGAATCCTTCTGAAAGAGTGATCGCTTGCCCAAGGGTCAGTTCAGCATCCAGATCCATGCTGGTTGCAATTGATTACCTAGTGCTTGAGCAGCTCATTTTGAAACATCATAATGTTCTGGGGTATATTACTGACACCATGTTGGCCTCCTGGAGGCCATCTAAGGAACATATATATTCTGCCACCTGACGAGCCTTCTGTGAGTGGTGTTCCCAAGCAGGGTGCTCCCCGTTATATTTGAGTTAATCTTTGGGACAAAGGTGGGATCCAGTCTAAGTACAACCCTGTTTGGGTGGAACACACAAAGGTCACCCCGACAGAAAGAGTGGCTAACCCAGATATTCTATGTGCAGATGTCATTGCTACCAGAAAAAACACCTTGAACACAATGAAACAGATTGTAAAGGTTTGAAAGACCACCTCTCCCAATAAGGATAAGGATGGTGAGCACCTTGGCCAAATCTCAGGTCAGGTACCTGTGAACCACAGGTGGAGACACATTAACCACCCCCCTGAGAAACGTGATTAGAGGATGCACAGAAAGTGAGTCCAGTGGTCCACAGGACAGCACTGTTGGTAAGGCTGCCACCTGGTGATGAAGAGTGTTAGCTAATCTCTGTCATAGAGATTTGAGAATGGTAATGATAGTCAAATATAATGGGGAGCACCCTACTTGTGAGCACCAGTCACAGAAGGCTCAATAAATTGTTTTGCCTACCTTTTATCCTTTTCCTGCTACTAACACAGAATGATAGTTTCACCTCTTGGACGTGAGATGCACACCAGTCATTTATACTCAGCACACATCAAACTTTTGTAAGATAGAGATGCTTTAAAGACTCTTCCAAGGATCAGAAAATATCCTCCATGACAGTAGGGTGTTGGATCCATTCTGTTATTTCTCTGTCTTATGATCAGTGGTCCCATCCACATCCTCCCAGTGTGACTGCACATTCTATGCAGAAGATGGCCATCACCGCTGCATGTTGGAATACACAGGGGATGATTGAGGAGGTTTGCCATTCAGCAATATGGTTTTCACCTATGCTGTTCATCCGGCATTACAAACTGGATGTTTTTGCCTCTGAGGAGGCGGCTTTTGGACGAAGGGTGTTAGAACAGGTGGCCAGAAAGTGGGTGTTCCAGGCAAACTTAGGCTATCCTCGCAAGGGTGGACTACTTTGGCATGTCCCGTTTTTGGAGGCTAGCTCCACCTACTATGGAGAAGGGGCTTTGGAAATTACCTGATATGCCCTTTATTGTAGGGTGGAGCTAGCCTCCAAGTCCCTCCCTTTCCTTGGGGTCTGTCTGTCCATCATCATCATCATTCTCATTCTCATTCTCATTCTCATTCTCATTCTCATTCTCATTCTCATTCTCATTCTCATTATCATTATCATTATCATTATCATTATCATTATCACATCCACAGCTCACATTAGGGAAACATCTTTCAGCTGTGGCGAGGGGGGCGTTTGCCCAGGTTCGCCTGGTGTACCAGTTGTGGCCCTATCTGGACCGGGACTCATTGCTCACAGTCACTCATGCCCTCATCACCTCGAGGTTCAACTACTGTAATGCTCTCTACATGGGACTACCTTTGAAAAGTGTTTGGAAACTTCAGATCGTGCAGAATGCAGCTGCGACAGCAATCATGGGCTTCCCAAGGTATGCCCATGTTACACCAACACTCCGCAGTCTGCATTGGTTGCCGATCAATTTCCGGTCACAATTCAAAGTGTTGGTTATGACCTATAAAGCCCTTCATGGCATCGGACCAGAATATCTCCGAGACCGCCTTCTGCCGCACGAATCCCAGCGACCGGTTAGGTCCCACAGAGTTGGCCTTCTCCGGGTCCCATTGACTAAGCAATGTCATTTGGCGGGACCCAGGAGAAGAGCCTTCTCTGTGATGGCCCCGACCCTCTGGAACCAGCTCCCCCCAGATATCAGAGTTGCCCCCACCCTCCTTGCCTTTCGCAAGTTCCTTAAAACCCACCTCTGTTGTCAGGCATGGGGGAACTGAAATTTCACTTCCCCCTAGGCTTATAGAGTTTATACATGGTATGCTTGTATGTATGAGTGGTTCTTTAAATTGGGGGTTTTTAGATTATTTTTTATATTAGATTTGTTTACATTGTCTTTTTATTGTTGTTAGCCTCCCTGAGTCTTCAGAGAGGGGCAGCATACAAATAAATAAATAAATAAATAAATAAATAAATAAATAAATAAATAAATAAATAAATAAATAAATAAATAAATAAATAAATAAATAAATAAATAAATAAATAAATAAATAAATAAATAAATAAATAAATAAATAAATAAATAAATAAACAAACAAACAAACAAACAAACAAACAAACAAACAAACAAACAAATAAAAAAAATAATCATTATCATTATCATTATCATTATCGTTATCATTATTTCCTTTTTATTTCTATTTCTGTGGTGGGATAGCCTAGAATCTCAGTAGGAAGGGGCTGCATTCTAAAGGGCAAAATGGCAGTGAACCTTAAATAGTTTGGTTAGGAAAGAGTTAAGAAGATTTGTAGCAATTCTTAGAGTGTATCTATAGTGACGCATATCACTAGTTTTTAGTTTGGCAAGACTTTTGTCTATAGATGAGGAAGAATAAAGGAAACTGTTCAGAAATAATTACATGTGTTTTTTCATAGTTATCAGAGCTCTTATGTTAACCTAGATCATTCTCATTGTAAAAGCTTAATTTATTAAAAAATACATAACTACTCTTAAAACATCTTTCATTCTTTTTCTTTTCTCTTTGTTTAATTTGAAATTATGTTTTCTCTTGACTTTTCTTTTTAAGTTCACTATTACATTGTACATAATAATCTCTAATAAAAGCTTTATTTGCAATCATTTCTATATGTATTGAATGTAACAACCAATCCCGTGATCTCTTCTTTTTCCAGAGAGACTTTGTCAATCCAAATTCATCACCAAGCCGTTCACATCCATTGTAATGCTGTCTCTACTCCTTCGGGGATGTTTAATTTCTCATTAAACAAGAAAGGATTTCTTGATTTGGTTTTCGAAATTCATTGCCCAAGATGGAATCATGGATGAAATCCAGCCGGTTCTAACAAGTTCTAGAGAAATTTTGAGTGGTTTGGAGAACTGGCAAATATCACCTCTGTCTGGGCCCAGAATAGGGTGGGAATGGAGATTTTGCAATATCCTTTCCCCAGGAGTGGGGTGGTAATGGGGATTCATTCATTCATTCATTCATTCATTCATTCATTCATTCATGTATATATTGGTAGTATACCAAGATATAACAATGTTTATATATATGATACTAGTAAGAGAGAAACATAAGGACGGGATGCTAGGCATGCTGGTGCACTTATGCACACCCCTTACTGACCTCATAGGAATCAGGTGAGGTCAAGGGTAAAGTCTAAGAGTAAAGTTTTGGGGGTTAGGTGATGATACTACAAAGTCAGGTAGTGAGTTCCACGCATTAACTATTTGGTTACTAAAGTTGCATTTTCTGCAGTCAAGTTTGGAGCGGTTTACTTTACGTTTGTATCTGTTGTGTGCTTGTGTGTTGTTGTGGTTGAAGGTGAAGTAGTCGTTGACAGATGATTTTATCGGCTAAGCTTAGGTTGTGTTTAAGGTGACGTAGTTCTAAGCTTTCTAAACCTAGGATTATAAGTCTAGGTGTGTAGGATATTCTGTTGCGAATGGAGAAGTGGAGGTATCCTTCCCCTGCCAGTATCCTTCCACTGCCACACCCACCAAACCACATCCACAAAATCATACCACATCCAAGCAACGTCCACAGAACTGGTAGTAAAAAAAAATTGGATTTCACCATTGGATAGAAGTAGAACCTCTTTTCTTTATCCTTAAAACTTTTCAGTCTTAATATCACAGTTGAATACATCCAACTGACATTAGCAATATAAACTGAAGAGACGAAGTGACCTTCTTCTGCAAAACTACATAATGGAGAAGTCTCTATTAGAACCAGGTAATTGTGTCCCAGTGGCAAAAACAAGATGAACTCTCCATGTTTACATCTGATATTATTTCTTCTCATGCAGATTTCAGTATTCCCTGACTGATGCTCTTCAGTTCCTGCATAAATGATAAATATTTAACAAACTTCAAGAGGATTTTAAGTTCTTTTTTTCCAGTTCCCTTTGACAATAGCCACGATTATACAGCTAATTCCCTCTACAGCTCTCTGCATTTTTCATATTTCATTTGTTAGCCTACCAACTGGTGTATGATGAACTATAGCCTCCCTTTTCTTTTAAAATCTCCAAAAAGAATTGGCAAGACCTCCTTTGATCATTTTTACAGTATTTCATTTGAACCTTCTGGTTTCTATCAAAAGATAAATGGCAACTGTCTCCAAATTAATGGGATTTAGATATCAAATGGTTGCATCCCCATCTTCTATGCTTGGAAATAATTAAACAGGGACATGATGTTCTAAAATGGAAGTTTCTACTTTTTATTTTCTAATTGTTTTTGTTGTCTAGTTATAGAAAGATGTAGGAAAGGGTTGAATGTCTCAATTAGTAATATCTGATGACTCCTATCATCTTGGATCACTGTTTACTGTTTTTTCTTCTTTTTTATGGACATTTTAATAAAGAACAATTTAATAAAGAAAAAGAAGATGCAAGCTTTCTAAGTTTTCTTGGATTCAAACTATAGCCAGTTCAGGTAGACTTGGACTTACAACCACAATTGTAAAATTTTCCATTGTGGCAAAATTTTCTGTTAAGAGACATTTGCTAAATGTGTTTTGCTCCATTTTACGACCATCCTTGCCACAGTTGTTAAGTGAATCATCGCAGTTTGATAAGTTAGTAACTTGGTTGTTAAGTGAATCTCGCTTCCCCATGGATTTTGCTTGTTAGAAGATCGCAAAAGGTGAGCCCATGACCTTGGGACAAGCAACAGTCATAAGTATGAACCAGTTGCCAAGCATCTAAATTTTGATCACAAGACCATGGGGATGCTTCAAAAGTAGTAATTGTGAAAAACAGTCATGAGTCATTTTTTTCACTGCCATTATAGCTTTGAATGATTGATTACAGGTAGTACTCAATTTTTCTAAGTTGAGTACTGCCTGTATTCTCTGCAGGATTGAACTGTGATAAGTATGGAGTACTACTAAGAGTGGAGAGGATTTGGCCATCCACATTTTACTTACTTACACAACCCAGCATCCTTCACTGATGTCAAAAACTAGAAGGTTATTAACTGCTTTTTCTAGTCCAATATAACTGGATAGCATGAGGAGCATTCAAACATTCTGTTCACTTTCTTTAAAAACGCTGGGTATTTTTTTAAAAAGTTGTATACAGATTTTCTTCACCCTGTGACTTTCTTCAAATAGTAATAACTTTATTTTGAAAAGCTTTAAGCCCTTAATTCATTTGAACCTCCTTCCTCCCGTTGTAGGAGGAAATAAAAATACTCTATTATTTTCGACCTCCTCTACCAAAGTCGTAGAGAAATTGAATGTAGCCATCTTACTTTTCTAAGAAAGTCAGAAATGCTTTTGATTGTGGTTTGAAAAATGATTTATAATTTGTGTTACTTAATCTCTTGGGTGTGCGTGCGTTTGCTAATGCACACCTATGCATGGTACATAACTTCTAGGACTGTACTTTATAGCTTTTTAGCACTCTCTTTGTGTCTTTAGGAGACAACCCTAAGCATTTTTAATAAAGTACCGTGTTTACTTGAAAATAAGACCCAACTGGAAGTCTTAGTCATCATCCCTAGCATGATTTTTCAGGATGCTTGTAATATAAACCCTATAAGCCCTACCCCTCAAAATAAGCCCCAGTTATGATAGTGAACCAGAGGTATGCATTTAGTGTCATATTTCTCTGAAAATAAGACTTCCAGGGAAACCTTTTTGGCAAAAATAAGACTTTCAGGAGAAGATGTGACTTTGGGAGCAAAAATTAATATAAGATCCTATCTTATTTCGGAGAAACATAGTAGGTATTCTAATAACATCTATGTTCTTGCTATTCTAGAAACAGCACACTCTGTTTGCTGTCAACAAGTGGTCATTCAGATATTTGCAAATACCCATATTGGCTGCAAAGGAAATATATTACTGGAGGACAATAGGACATGGAGGAAGGGCTTCAAAGGGACTAACTTAAACTGCTTTATTCTTTTAATCAACTGAATATTGTCTCACTTCTGGAAGCTTCAGGGCTGATTCCAGGGATAGATATAATTGGGCAGCCGCCAAGGCCCAATAGCTGCTGAGGGAGCCCTATGTCACTCGTCCCTTACGATTCTTGCCTTTCAAAAGGCACTAAAGCACTGTTATTCAAACTTGGCAACTTTAAGATGTGTGGACTTCAACTCCCAGCCAGCTGGCTGAGGAATTTTGAGAGTTGAAGTCCACACATCTTAACAGTTGCCAAATTTGAAAAACACTGCTTTAAAGAATGGTTGTGTCAATGGGTTTGGGCATCTGGTTATGGTTTAGAGATTGGTAGATAATGATTGATCCATGGCATGCATTTGTATGTTTTTATGTTTTGGTTTTTAATGTTGGTTTACATTTTTTTAAAAAAATGTTTTTGAAGATTACTGTGCTTTTTGGGTGTTTTGTTTATTGGTTATATTATATGTTTGCTTTTAACTATGTAATCCACCCAGCCTCATGAATGTAACTTGGGCAACTATAAAAATTGATGCCTTTAAGTAAGTATGAGGGAGCAAGCTGTCTGGCTAAATGGGGGAATTTTCCAAATAAAAGCCTCCTATGATTCAAAATGTGTGATACATTTCCTTTCCTTTTTTTCTTTCTTTTTTCTTTTTGTTTAGATTGATATGGATCAAGTTCCATCTAATTTCTTCCTTCATCCTCTTAATTGTTTCCTTTAAACAGTAAGAGAATCTTTCCTTTGCCTTCCTAGTGGAACAAAGCAATATAAAGCATTTCACTGTCAAAGGACTTAACTAGGATAAATATATGTGAAGAGCACCTACACTGAAGCCTGGAGGACCACTTAATAGACTACAGTTTTCTGTTTCCAATTGCTTACATTCTGAAATTCAATAAGGCTGAGCTGACCTAACTCTCTTAGGCCCTTGCAGGAATCCATTTTTAGAACCTAGCTACAGAATCCATGATTATATGATTGCCTTTTACAAACACTTCTGTAACTAACACAGATACATGCACGTCTCTTAGAGAAAAATGTATGTAGCATTATTCCAAGACTTCCATGCTGGGGAAAAAGAAAAAGATTTCAGTTACTAATTGCTGCCTTCAGGATAGCAGCCTTCATAATTTCCATGTCGTTGAAAGCTGTACCTCGAGAAAAAAAATAGAAGAAGGAAAAGAACAATCTGATTAAGAGTTTACGCAGTTGCCAGAGGACAACATTTTAATAATTATGTTTAGTCTCCAGCAGGGATGCTACAAGCGCTCAAACAGGAGGGGGAAAGAATCCTTTTACAAATCTCCGATAAAATATGTTAACTAGAAATGTAAAAAGGAAGCTTATGGCTAAGCATGGGTACAAGCTTCCAAATAACTCTTGCAGCCTCCAGAACCTAGCTCCCTTGTATTAGGAGATGTAATAAGTACTGTAAGCTGTTACTTAGGCTTATCTCCTCCCACATGTGAATTTGGCTTTCTGCTAGAAAAACAAATCCAACCGCTGTAGCTCTGCCCATATTCTTGACATAAATACAACACTGCCCTGCCATTGTAGCATTTCACTTGCAAAACAGGAAAAAATTTAAATTTAAATTTAAAAATTTGGATCTATGTTTTCTCAACTTAAACCTCCCCCATCATGCCACACTGTGCCAATGGCATATTCTATCTAGAATGCTATATGTCTATATATAGAGAGAGAGACATATAGCATATATATAATTTATTAGCTTTGTTAAGGCTGTCCATCTCCAAAAAGAGTCTGGGTGGTTTGGAACATACTTTTTTTTGTCTAAATAGATCTTTGTTATTGGTAGTTTGTTTGAAAGAAGCTGATTTCAAACTATGGATTACAAAACTGTCATGTTTATCACTAATTTGTTTTAACTACACTTGACAGTCTGATTAGCACTCAGCTATAGCTGACAGAAACTTGAAAGCAACTTTCACCTGCTTTTCATAGCCTCATCAGAAGAAAAAAGAAGTGGATTGATTTGACTTATTCCCATTATACTAAGGGAATTTTACAATACAGTAGTTGGTATGTATGACCTTGTGCTATTGTCTGTGTTCAGCACTAAAGTTGATTGTTTATTTGTTTATTTATTTGTTTTTCTGATTCGGTTGCAACATGTCTTAACATGCAACAACAACAACAACAACAACAATCATAATAATATCCGATGTTTCTATTTGCAATTCTGAAGCTTTGGGACATGTGAATGAGACATTTTGCAAGATAGATTCTTGACCCAATTAGTTTCTGGCTTTTGAGTACAAACCAGTATCTCCTTCCATCCTGCAGATGTTCAGCTGCTGTAGTGCCTTGACAGTGTTGTGTCTCCTTCATCATAACTTTGTATCTCCTCTTCCTAAATAGCAACCACTCCTTGGATTGGAAGATCCTGCTTACTGTCACTCATGCAGTGCACTTCTACGTGGGGCTGTCCTTAGAGACCACTTGGAAAATTGGTCCAGACTGTGGTAGCATATACAGTTCTGGACACCCCACAATTAACCTATGTTAGATCAAAGATTTGTGAGCTACACTGGGTCCCTGTTTCTTTCCAGGTGAAATTCAAAGTAATAGTTAACACTTTAAAAGCTCTGCATGATGTGGGGGTCAGGTTATCTACGGGGCCACAACTCTCTGATGTTATTTATTCATCCCTATAGATTGGATAGGATGGATTTCCTCCAGATTCCCTCTATTAAATATCTTCTGGTGGAACCCAGAAATCAAGCCTTTTCCATAGATCTGCCGCCTACTAGAAGAGGTGAGGTCCTCCTTGCCTTGTGGATGGCCACAAAGGCTGGCTTTTCCCTGAGGTGCTCAGTTAGGAGGGAAGGTGAATACAACATTGCAGCAGAGGCGGAATGACAACGCGGACACAGAGCTGGATTTAAAACTGGGTCATTTTTATTAATTAAATTAAAATTAATTTAATTCAACCTAACATGGACCCGCAGAGGTCAACTGAAATACTTCCGGGGCGGAAATAATGTCATACTGAAAGATATGGAAGGCGGGCAGGTGTTTGCCTGCTCATTGTCAAGGGCAAAAAGGAGGCCCGGAGCCTGCGCAGCCCTTTTTATAGGGCTGGCAGGCTCCGCCCCTGGCAACATCATTGGCCATGGCTGATGACCAGGCATGTCCGGGATCTCGCGAAATCTCGCGAGATCCTGGCCATTCAAGATGGCGGCAGAGGCCAGGGGCCGCGTTTTCCCTGGCCCTGCCACAAATCCTGGCCGGCGTTAAGTCACCGGCTGTGCATTTGTGGTTTAGTGATAGCAATCTCTGGTTAATTGATAGGTGAGGATATGGGGTATTTGGCATTTTGTTATCTATTTATTGTCACCTACTCATAGTTATTTTATGGGTGGCCATAGAAATCTTTAAATAAATTTAAAAAAAAGAAGGGTACTGATTAAATACCTTTGTACCATTGGCTAACTGGAAGGAAGAATTAATTTCTCCCTAGAATATGGTTGTTGGAGTTAATATGCCTTGGTAGCTTGCACAATTGAAATGTATATACATTGTTCAGATGAACTTTACTTTTTAGGGATTATACATGGGAATTAGGGATTTCTCACTCTATTCCCTTCTGCATGTGTGACTCACTAGGGACATCTTGCAAGGTTGGTTATTTTAACACAATGACCACACTGTTACACTGAAGAGCTTGTTTTCCCTTATGTAATATTTACAAAAACAAACTCAATAGCAGGAGGAAATTGAAATAATGTTTGATCTACCATTCCTCAGAAGATGGGAACATTTCTGCAATTTATTAGTTCAAACTTTTCAGTAGAGTTTTTAGCTTTCTGACAGCATAATAGGAAATTGGCATGAAGAATGAAGAGCCACATATTGGCAGCAAACTTTTCAAAAGATGCATGATTTGATTAAAATATAGACTTCACCAAAAATGAACAGCATACACTCAGAAGGAATTTTGGCTTTTTTTGGTTAAACTTATTGTAACCCAGAATTCTTTAAAAAAATATTTTCATGGCTGCTATTTTATATCACTTATATAATACTAACACTAACACTAACACTAACACTAACACTACTACTACTACTACTAATAATAATAATAATAATAATAATAATAATAATAATAATGATGATAATTTGCAAGTGAAGCAGACAGTGGAAGAGGCGAAGCATGCATTAGCTGACTATGTGAAGGAGAGCAAAGAGTCAGCATTGATGGAGGTCAACAATAGGAAGCTTCTCAAGGTGAAGAAAACCAAGGACCAGTATAGAAAAACTGTAACTCAATGTCGTATGGACAGTTGGCGGAACAAAGCATTGCATGGCAGTTCTTGGAGAAGATTGAAGGCAAAGTGGATAAAGAAAAGACCTGGTCATGGCTTATAAGTGGAACACTCAAAAAGGTAACAGAAGAACTAATACTGGCGGCATAAGAACAGGCCAATTGAAAAATCAACAGACGATCCAAAGTGCAGACTCTGTAAAGAAACAGATGAAACAATCAATCACATACTCAGCTGCTGCAAAAAGATCGCACAGACTGACTACAAGCACAGACATGATGCTATGGCACAGATGATTCACTGGAACTTGTGCCGGAACTACCATTTACCAGTGGCAAAGAACTGGTGGGATCATAAGCCTGAAAAAGTGGCCAAAAATGAGCAAGCAAAACTACTGTGGGACTTCCAACTTCAGACTGACTGAATTCTGAAGCATAACACACCAGACATCCTGATTGTGGAGAAAAAGAAAGTATGGATCATCGACATCACAATCCCAGGGGACAGCAGAATTGTGGAGAAGCAGCTAGAGAAATTAGTGAAATACGAAGATCTAAAAATTGAGCTGCAACGACTCTGGCATAAGCCAGTTAAAGTGATCCCAGTGGTACTTGGCACACTGGGCGCAGTGCCAAAGGATCTCAGCGGACATTTGAAAACCATCAGAATTGACAAAATCTCCATCTGTCAATTGCAAAAGGCCGCTTTACTGGGATCGGCAAACATAATTCATCACTACATCACACAGTCCTAGGTGCTTGGTGATGAAATACGAAATCCAGCATAGTGATCTTGTTTGCTGTGTTGTTTTAACATAATAATAATAATAATAATAATAATAATAATAATAATAATAATAATAATAGTAATTGTAATCGTAATCGTAATCGTAATAATAATAATAATAATAATAATAATAATAATAATAATTTATTAAATTGGGGATTTTAATATCCTTTTAAAATAATCCCTGGTGTCAAGCGGACTACAATATTACCCAGTAGAATTTTCTGAATATTTCTACATAATAAAGCATACATTGAATTAATTTATTATTTTTCCTCTGATATTGTAGTTTGATATATGCATTTATCCTTTCCAACATGGGGGAAGCATTCAACCACATCATCTTCCTATTTCACGTCTTAGATTGTGCAACCCAGATGCAGAGATTTATGAATTCATCTTTCATCCTTAGGCAGGCTCATCTCCCATTGTCATTGAAAACTGTGCCTCTTGAATAGCCTGAGCTACACTTCTGTGATTCCTTATTTCTGTGGTACTAAATATGAAATAATGTAATTGCAATTCACGCTGAACTGAACCTTTCTCCTCCTTCTTGTTCTGTCAAATGTGGGATGGAGAAAAATTAAAAGTCCAGCAAAAAAAAAAGATGAAAAAAGGAAGAGATTTGGAAGAAATGTCACATTGTAAGTGAGGAATGGAGGCTTGCCTTACAAGTTATCAAGGAGAGGAGTTCATTCCTTCATTCTCTCTCTCTCTTTTTTTTCTCTCTCTCTTTCTCCCTCCCTCCCTCTCTTCCTTTTAAAAGATCTAAGGCCTTGTCTATGGAGATTATTAGTCATCCAGTTTATGCTGAACATCAGGACTAGATTCAGCATTTAAAAAGCACAGGGAACTCTTTTGAAAACAATAAAGTCCATATTTTGGACAGAGAGAGTCGCTGGTTAGAAAGAGGGGTTAAAGAGGCCACCTATGTTAAAACTGAACAGCCCACTCTCAACAGAAGGGAAGGGATGTGACATCATCGATCTCCAATCTACAACACAGTTCTTTCAAGAGTTCCAAGAAGGTTCCACACCAATTTGCACAACTCAGATGACCCTGATGACACAGATAAACCTCCAAGGGACTTTAATGACCTGCTAAAAGAATGCAAATGAATAACTGTCTGCAAGGAGTATAAATACTTCAATTCGCCACCATTCAGTCAGAGCTGAAGAAGCTTCTTGGATGAAAAGCAAAATGTCTTCAAAGAAAGTATGTCTTGTTTAGTAAAAAGAAGGACTAGGGGAAACATGATAGCAGTGTCCCAATATCTAAGGTGCTGCCACAAAGAAGAGGGAATCAACCTATTCTCCAAAGCACCTGATGGTCAAACAAGAAGCAATGGGTGGAAACTAATCAAGGAGAGAAGCAACTTAGAACTAAGGAGAACTTTCCTGACAGTTTAGAACACTTAATCAATGGAACAACTTGCCTCTAGAAGTTGTGAATGTTTCAACACTGGAAGTTTTTCAGAAGAGATTGGACTTTTTGTCTGAGATGGTAGCAGGTTGGATAACCACTTGTCTGAAGTGGTGCAGGTTTTCCTGTCTAAGCAGGGGGTTGGTCTAGAAGACCTCCAAGGTCCCTTCCAACTCTGTTATTATTCTATTATTCTATTTTTAAAACTAGAATGTCCAGTTTCCTCTTGAAAAAAGCACCTTTGGGACACCACTAGTGTAGTTACGTGGTTATTGCTTTGAGACTGTATGGGGATTTTAAAAACTAAAAGATGATAACCTCTTGAATACCTGGGAACACTTTTGTCTTCTATTCCAAGCTAATGTAATTTTTATATCTATTGAATTTTGCCCATGAAAGAGGCAGAGAATAAATGTTTCACAAGGAATGCTCCTTCATTCTATCTTCAATTTTTTTTTCTAATCTATTTTACCAAAACATTGTAAGGACAAAATGGGATGATGACAATTAGTACACTGCACAATATTTCTGAAAGTAAGATAGGTGAAAAATAAAATTTACATTTTTTTCAGAACTATGCATATTTTTCTTGGGTGCTTTTAACTTTCTTCATTCTTCCTTTTCCCACTTTTTCCTTACTTCTTTGATGAGCTTGATTAGCTTACTGACTTCCATAAATGAAATATCCTTCAGTAACTTCTTTCTCTTCTTTCTTTACATAGATTACCATATTTTTCAGAGTATAAGACACACCTTTTTCCTCCCTAAAAGAGGCTGAAAATTCAGATGCGTCTTATACTCTGAATGCAGCTTTTTCGAAGCTTTTTTCCCCCAGCCCTAACTAGGTGCTAAGAATCTTCCCAGCTCTTACCTTGCAGGTTATTTCATTGTTACTGTCTGTGAAGAATGTTTTCCAAGCCCCAAGTCTTTGCACAGTTTTTTTTTAAATTGCTCTAACTTGCTCCAAATAGGTTTCTTTCCAGTCCTAACCAAGTGCTAACGATGTTCCCAGCTCTTACCTGTTTGCAAGCTCTTTCACTGTTACTCTCTATGTATAATGTTTTCCAAACCCTCTCTTTATAAGGTTTTTTAAATTGTTCTACTTGCTCCAAATATATTTCTTTCCAGCCCTAACCAGGTTCAAACAATGTTCCCATCTCTTACCGGCTTGCAAGCTCTTTCATTGTTATTCTCTGTGAAGAATGTTTTCCAAGCTTTAAGTCTTTGCAGGTTTTTTTCATTGCTACTTGCTCAGAATTTTTCTTTCCAGCCCTAATCAGGTTCTAACAATGTTCCCAGCTCTCACTGTCTTGCAAGCTCTTTCATTGTTAGTCTCTCCAAATAAGTTTTTTTTTTTTAAAGCCCTAACCTGGGGATAAAATAATGTGCTGAAACTGACCAGACTAAACATTCTAGCTGGATGAATATCTGGTAAGCAGATTTTTTCCCCTATTTTCCTCCCCCAAAACTACGGCGGTTTTATACTCTGGTGCGTTTTATACTCCGAAAAATACGGTACACTTGTACTTTTCTAACATGAAGCACAGCAGTATTTTCTCATGGGAAAGAATTTTTATGTTAGCAGGTGAGGAAAAGATAAAACAATCTCTCAAGAGGGGGGGGGAAACATGACAGTTGATGTTTTGAGGGTTTTAAGGGGGGACAAGCTGTTCTGCAATTTTTCATAAGATTGGAGGCCCCTGTTGTTTTGCTCCAGAAGGGAAGTTTCATATGCATGTTGAGAAGAGAGATTGATCAAGTGGACCTACAATCACCACCTCCCTATTTCCTAGCCAAGGGCTTCCTTTTATATGCCAAGACCACTTCTTCATATTTGTCAGAGCTTCACCCTGGGCTCAATAATAAATCTCTTCTCCAGAAATTCAAAGCCTCATTTGGAAATTATCAGCAAAGAGTCAAGGACAAATCTTAGAGAGATACATTACACATATGAAAATGCTTCATAATTAAGACCATCTTGATTGCAAAAAGCAAGTAATAAAGTCATTTACTTATAACAGCTTTAAATTTTGTCTGTTCATTCCATCCTCAGCCTTAGATGTGGTAAGCATCTCTGCTATGTTGCAATAATGGCTTTCATACTTTTACATTCAATTTTAGTCCTGACGAGACTGGCTTTGAATCTCTGTAATGGGCTATAAGAGTAACCTTGGCAGACAGAGGAAGACTTGAGGCTGGATATTTTTATTTGGGGGGGGGCTTTTTGTTGATCCCAACATAAAAGAGAAGACAGGGATAATGGTTTTGATTAGTTGGGTAAATCTCTCTGTCACTATTGGTACAACAATTGATTTCTTCCTCCACAATTGTTCACCTTTGATTTGCAAATCACAATATTTTGTTACTTTTTTCTAGCTTTTTCTAGCTGGTTTTTTTTCTCTTCAAATTGTGGATGTCCTAGTATTGTAATATCAATTAACCTGACTTTTTCTTTTCTTTTCTACAGTAGTGATGTTACGTGTGTTGTGGGCCAGATGTCTGTCTGTTTGGATCTGAAAGTTCCACAGGATCTTGACCTGTTAATTTTCAAGAACATTGTCAACTTGGTGTTCCCAGTGATTTTAGCTGTATTTGAAACCAAACGTCCCCCTCTTGATGCAGCCTAGAACTGCATTGGCTTTTTTGCCAGCTGTAGCTCACAGCTGGCTAATAGTTAAATGTTGGATACCTAGATATCTCATACAGTTGCTGCTATCAACTAGTTAGTGCCTATTCTACCCCTGTGTATTTGTTTTTTCCCCAGCAAATTTGATGAAGCCCCTTTGATGTCATTATCTAGCTTGCTGATAAAGAGTTGAAGAGACCAAGACAGAACCTTAAGGCACTCAACAAATGCTTCTCTCCAGGTAGTTGTAGTTTCATTGAGGGCTATATACTGAGCACCATTGTTCAGCCAATTGTGAATCCATGTGAGAGTGCTATTGTCTATCTCACATTGTTTTATCTCATCAAGATGTAGACTGTAGTCTACTTTGTCAAATGCCTCATTGAAATCTACATATATGCTATATTTACAGCATTTTCTTGATTCACTAATTTAATCCACTAATTAAGTCACCAATTTAACCATACCACCTTATTTATATTGTACCTGTGATTGTCTTGTTCTTTTTCCAGCTGGCTGTTTCTTACCCAGAATGTCTTGGCAAAAAAAAATTACAAAATAGCTACTACTTGTAAAGTTAAACTTAAGAAGAAATAAATTACTTTCATTTAAAAATAAAAATAATTAAAATGTTTTAAAGTTAAAATTATACTCACTTCATTGACTTTCCCTAAGTTTGTTCTTCAAGGATTTGTTTTCCTTCGCAAGTCTTTGCGAGTTCACTGGCTAAGAATTCATTTTTTCTTCCAACTAAGATACAGCAATTTCAACAAGCATTCATCAATCATATAATATAAATAAGCCGACAAAAAGAGAAACTTAAAATAGGATTGTAAGGAAAATGAATTACTTACATTTCTTATCGTGGCATTTTTCTTAGCCATCTTCTCTGGCTGCTTCTGTGTAATTTCTTTCATTTCCTCTTTTCTGTATTTTTATAGAAAAACACTTGTCCTATTACACAATATTCATGAAAGCCATTACATATTAAGCCACCAATCACAATGAAATTCAAGATACCCTTTACAAATGGCACCGTCCATTTGAAATGCAATGTTAGGGTGTGTTGTTAGTGCAGGGAAACAGATATTTTTGCATATTTTCCCCATTTATGTGTGTACGTTTGGTTTTAATAAGGGTTTTTTAATTATTTTAAACATTAGATTTGTTACATGCTGTTTATTACTGTTGTTAGCTGCCCCGAGTCTATGGAGAGGGGCGGCGTACAAATCTAATAAATAAATAAAATAAATAAATTTAAGATAAAGAGATTTCAGAAACTCTCCCAAAGACAGTAATTCTGAATGAAGTGTTGATTTCTTCTGTTGGTGCAGAAAAATGACTGCCCTTCTCTCCCTATTCCTGCTAAAGCTTCTCACATAGACAATACGGTTGGTTCAGTAACTTATTTTAAAATCCTTTACTATTGTATGCTTGGACAACTGTGCTGTCCTGGGCAGATGTGCAGAGCCTCTCACTGCCAGCGCTACTGGTTCTTAGAACCAGACCACATTGGGAGCAACCTATTGCTAGGTTGGTTACTCACATTTGTCTCTTTGATATTGCTTGTATTTCTGGCGTCAATGTTGCCAAAAGAAGACAAAGAGGTTAATTACTGGTAGGCTCATTCTTGAAGCATAGATCAAAGTGCTATTAAAGAAAGAACTACAAGGCCCAGAATGCTGTCCTGTCTTTCCTTAATCCTTTCCAAAGCTATGTGTATCCAACTTTTAATGCTTCCTCATTGAATTTTGCAGAGATTGATCATAATGAAGAGAACTTTATTTTTAGTTGGAGTCATATCCAGCTGCAATATGCTTTAGCTGCTTTGTTCTAAAGCACTGTGCAGTAGTTCTGGCAAAATGCTTGGGCAATAAAACCACATTTTGAAAAGGAAAGTAACTACATTAATCTATTATCAATCTTGTAACATGTTGATATTTTAGTAATTTACATATCCTTTCTCTAAGCAAAATGTTGATATTTGTAGTTGGGACAAAGTATGGTGAATTTAGATTTTTAGCAGCAATCTTTAAAACATGCTGATTACAAATGAAGCTGCTGGAAATAATTATTTTGCACTTACTTGTAAAATTCTCTCAGGAATAAAACTTTAATCCTCTAGCAGTAGGTTGGATTAGATGACCTCAAGGTCCCTTCCATCTCTGTTCCTATTGCAAGCCAAGTGTTCTGTAAAACCCCTCCGCCATCTGCTGCTAACTGGCTGGAGACTGTTCAGCTAGGTGGCAAGTGATGTGGGTTTTTTAAGCAACTGCAATCATTCAGTAAATTACCTCCCCCCATCCCCACTCTGGACAGCTGTCTGAAGATGCTTGAGCTGATCAGCAGCCAATTGATTTTTTAAAAAAACTTGAAACGGAGCTTTTTGGAGGCAACATAGTTTCTGTATGTATATACAAATTTCTGGAAATGTTGCTGCTTGGAAATAATCATAGGGCAGGTTAAAAATTGCCTCTTGGATATATGTTAGTAAACATGATTCACTGTTATCTTCTCTCTTTGCAGCTAGCAGCAATAAACTGTTTTCTGTAAAGTTAAATCAGGCTGATATGATAGCAGTTGAAGCTGAATTGGCTTGGGATTTTATTTATTTATTTGTTCACTTAACCTCTAGGCCACCAGATCTGATTCCTTTCAGCTCTGTACCAGGGAGAGGCTGTATGTCTTTTATATCGGATCACCCTGATATATTGAAGGAAAGTCACAGTTCCTTTTTGCCTCTAGGCCCAACCCAGAGCCATTTTAAGGCAGTTAATTTATTCATAGCCGACAAACTATATTTTTGTATGTATCACATATTTTTTTTGCTGAATTTTTAAAATTAAGGGAGACTAGGATGGCACCATTTCGGCCTTGTTCTGGCCTCATCAGCTAGTCACACCCTTACTGGGATTTGATCCAGCAGCTTCTGCCTTGTCCGGCAGAGAATTAACCTGTAGGCCACCAGATCTGATCCCTTTCAGCTCTGTACCAGCAAGGGGCTATATGTTTTTTATGTCGGGTCACCCTGGTATACTGAAGAAACGTCACAGTTCCTTCACAGTTCCTTCACAGTTCCTTCACAGTTTATATATACCTGTGTAATATTTTGCATGTCTATCATCAGGCTGAAGTTGTAAGCTTCGTGCTGCTGTAAATATAGTATATACTTTTATAATTATAATTATACTTTAATTATCTTTAAGATAAAAAAATTCCTGATATCCTGGTCTGAGGCAGGCTGATTAGCTGCTTTGGCTATCTGGGTGGGATAGCTTCTGCAAAACGTTACTCCATGCAGTAAAGGGCTACATGCAGTACATGCAGCAAAGGGCTACCAAAATTTTTACTACTACACTGTGGGCGTGGCTTGTGCGTTTTCTTTCAACATCTTTTAGTGCAAATTGGGTGCTCTGGGGTGGAGCTCCATTTTCAGTATCCTACTGCATTCCCCCCTGTCCAGGCAGTAACCCACCCCTGCCTACATGTGATAAAATTGATACAATGTGCTCATAAGCACATAACATAATAACACCCTTTCTCAATCATTTCTCCTTGACTCTTTGCTGTGCTGCATCACCAGGGCCATGGGGATCAACACCAAACTTCTACATGCTAATATTTGATTCTGCCATTTTCTTTCCTAATTCAAAAGCCCTTTTCCAATCCATATTCAATTCTTCTGGACTGAGAGACTGCCTTTCTGAAAGTTGCTTTTTCTTTTCAGGTGTTTTCTTCTCGTGCTGAGGGGGATGCAAACTTTTGTGCAGTACTCAAGCGATGTAAACAAATGTTTTTTTTTTTGTCATGGAAGCAGGTATATGATGGAGGGAATAGCATCCAAGCATAGGTATTGTATGTGACACTACTTTGGGCAATCTAACTGGTGAATTGGAAAAGGACACTGTACTTTCTCCAGTGCTAAAAAGGGACATGGGATAGTGGAGCAACAATGTCACTATTACTGTCTGCTAGGTGCTTATCCCTATGCCCCTAAACCACAACTAATGATTAATGCATTTTAGCATATCATGAGAGTAGAACACACACTATTTATCTGTTTACTTATCATATCTAAGAACTGCCCTCCCAAAGGCACTAATGGAACTGCACAAATGAAATTGTAAAAACATAAGCACCATATATAAAATTAAAAAGAGGCAAGCAATATTAAAAATTGATTAGGAACAGGGATTTGAGGGCTCTACACAGCTCCATGACTCTGTGATTTTCTATGCATGCCAAGCAAAGCCACAGAGCCATGTTCCCCAGTCTTTCTGAAAGGCTGTTTCTGTGAATATGTATAAATTGAAGATATTAATACAATTCCCCCTAAAAAACATCTTTAAAAAGATGTGCAAATAGTTTTAAAATATCCCGGTTCAAAAGTTATTTTAAAAATTATTCCAAAACATTTTGCTTGTGCCTAGATTCGTTTGATTCCTGTTTTATTTCATTATTATTACCTTTCTGAGGTAAGTCAGACATGCATGATGACAAGTAATTAAATACATGAAATCTCTTTCCCTGCGTAAAAATGTCTTCATGATTAACTCAATATATTCAACTCAATTCAAGTAAATTAAGCAAACATGTTAAATATGATAAAGAACCAATAAATAGTATGTGTAAAATAAAATAAACTAAGTAAACAGGTGTGATACTAAATAAACAAACAAACAAATAAATACTGCAAACTAAACCTAAGGTATGTAAATGCAGTTAAATAAAAGCAAAGCCAAATCAAAGCTTCCAGTACTTGATGAGTAAAGAGCACCCTTACTCAGAGCCTACATAGAGAAAAAACTGTGAGTGAATAGCTTTCTTGCAATCAACCAACCAGTTATATTTATTTCTCTTTTGTAAGGTTATGCATCTGCCAGTACTATTATGAGACATGACCTCACAAAGATAAAATAAAATAAAGCAAAACCGATTGGTGTAATGAATACCACTCAGGATTTTATCTGTTTTTCAAATTAATGAAGCACAGTGGATGAATATCAGCAGATGGCATGGTTCCCCAAATCTTGTTTGTTTGTTTGTTTGTTTGTTTGTTTGTTTGTTTTTGTTTGTTTGTTTGTTTGTTTGTTTGTTTGTTTATTTATTTATTTATTCAGTCAGTCAGTCAGTCAGTCAGTCAGTCAGTCAGTCAGTCAGTCAGTCAGTCCAATATACAATAATATACAATGAAGCTTATAAAGATATAGTAGAGAAGATATAGGAGATATAGGAGAGACTATAAGACGGGACGGAAGGCGCTTATGTACGCCACTTACTGACCTCTTAGGAATCTGGAGAGGTCAACCGTGGATAGTCTAAGGGTAAAATGTTGGGGGTTAGGGGATGACACTACAGAGTCTGGTAATGAGTTCCATGCTTCAACAACTCAATTACTGAAGTCGTATTTTTTACAGTCAAGTTTGGAGCGGTTAATATTAAGCTTGAATCTGTTGTGTACTCTTGTGTCGTTGTGGTTGAAGCTGAAGTAGTCTTTGATAGGCAGGACATTGAAGCATATTATCTTGTGGACAATACTTAGATCATGTTTAAGGCATCGTAGTTCTAAGCTTTCAAGACCCAGGATTGTAAGTCTAGTTTCGTAGGGAATTCTGTTTCGGGTAGAGGAATGAAGGGCTCTTCTGCTGAAGTATCTTTGGACATTTTTGAGGGTGTTAATGCCAGAAATCAACACAGACTGTGGAAACCGTTGCATCTCTTTTGGCAACAAGGGATCTAGAGTATGGAGGAAGAATGGAGAGGCACACACTGCAAGATGCTTGAGGTCCAGTGTAACATTTCCACAGTCTGTGTTGATTTGGGGAGCCATGTCATCTGCTGGTGTTGGTCCACTGTGCTTCATTAAGTCCAGGATCAATGCAGCCATCTGTCTGGAGATTTTGGAGTATTCCATGCTTCCATCTGAATACGAGCTTTATCGGGATGGTGACTTAAACTTTACAGCAAGGCTTGGCACCTGCCCACACTGCCCAAAGCACCAAAACCTGCTTCAATGACTGTGGCTGTGGGATTACTGTCCTTGATTGGCCATCAAACTCACCTGACCTGAACCCCATAGAGAATCTATGTTGAATTGCCAGGAGAAAGATGAGAAACATACATGGAAAAATGCAGAAAAGCTGAAAGCCTCTATTGAAGGTCTACCATAACACCTCAGCAGTGCCACAGGCTAATAGCATCCATGCCACACCGCATTGAGGCAGTATTTCTGCAAAAGGGGTCCAAACAAAGTACTGAGTACATATGCATGCTTATACTTTTCAGAAGTCCGATATTGTTCTAAGTACAATCCTTTTTTTAATTGGTTGCATAATATTCTAATTTTCTGAGATAGGGGATTTGGGGTTTTCATGAGTTGTATACCATAATCATCACAATTATGACAAATCACGGCTTGAACTATCTTGCCTTTCATGTTATAAATATTTTTCATATATTAAGCTTCACCTTTTAAGTTACATTACTGAAATAAATGAACGTTTGCACAATATTCTAATTGTTCGAGTTTCACCTGTACAGAAATGACTTCACAAAAATTTTACTTGCTTTTCATGGATCACAATGGAGGGAACTAAAGAAATGAATCTAACAAACTCTTCAAATTCCTCGTGTTTGGAGCTCACCATTAGTACTAATAGTATCTTTTCTACTTTTCTGTATGAAGCATCGACTTGACCATTATTTTATATTCCCACAGAGATTAGGTTGGAGAAAAGTTTGCAACTTGTGATTTATTTTTCAGTACTGCTGAAAAAGGGAGAGAAAGAAATAGAAAGTTTTAAAAAAGACTTTAGAGAATATCTTCTTAGGTCTAGATTCATAGAAGCTTGGAATATAAGGAAGGTACTTCAAAGACTATCTAACCTGGTACAGATATTCACTACTATAGCTTCCCCAAAAGATGCTACAACCATTCAGCTTCTGTTTAAAAACCTCCACTAAAAGTTAATCCACTGACCCCCAGAGACAGTTTGCTCCATTGCTGAACAGCTCTTACTGCTAGGCAATTTTTGTTTTGTTATGCAACCAAATTTGCTTTAGCTTTAATCTATTATTTTATTCCTGTCTTCTGGAACAACTCTGAATAGTTCTGCCCCATCCTTTTCATAAAGCTCCTCAAATACTCAGGAACACCTATTATGACTTCTATCTTCTTTTCTCCAATCTGAACATACACAATATCTACAAACATGATTTGAAAGTTTCCTTCCAGGGCTCATAAATTTTTGTTGGTTTATTCAATTAGTCAATATAGTCTGACCAAGTAAAATAAAGAACAATTATTTCCTCTATGAGATTCAGTTTAAAGCTCACTAAATCTGTTTTGCAAGGCATGTTATGACCCATGTTTCCTAGGAAGAGATAGGCTTTGATAAAGTCCTCTGCTGTTTCATGAAAAAATGATCCTAAAATGGCTGATAAAGCTCCAATCCAAATATCCCCCAAGACAACTACTCACAGTCAACACAGTCCCCCACGAAAAAAAGTGAATCTGATTCATAAAGGTAGCAAAGAAGTCCCAAAACAAGGTGCAAGTCCATAAGGCAAGGTCTATAAGTCATAGACAAGGTTCAAGGTCTGCAAGGCATGAACCAGAATCCACAAATGTGGTTCAGAGTCCACAAGGCAGAAACATACTTCAAAACAGTTTTTTCAAGGCTAGGGAAGTGCATGCAGAATCAAAACAATTGTTCCCTACAGAGACACCCTCCTCTGGCCTCTGCTTAAATCAACTCAAGCCCGGTGTTCCTTGTAAGGAGGGGCAGGAGGGCCTCCTAACCAATAATCTCACAGACCTCCTTTGAGATTCCCTCCACTCCACTCTACATGCCCCCAAAATGAGGCAGCTTTTCCTAAACAGAGGGGATCTGCTGCCTTTCATCAACACTGCCTGTCTGAAGCCAAAAATGCCCTGTACTTTTGAGGGTAAGCATCTAGCTATGGAGTTGACTACCTTCCCAAATGCCAGAGACACCTGGGATAGCATTGTCCTCAGTCCCTGGACTCTTCAGACATTCCAGGGGAGATGCACCATCTCTGTCATATGGCCCTGGTTCCAACTCCTCCCTCTGCGAACCGGGATCTGATGGGGCCATGACATACACATTCCAAATAATTCTTACCACTTTTTGTGAGGTATAGCCCCCACCATAAGGATGGGTGGCTATCGGTGCAGTAGGCACTGGTAGTGGCCACCAGATTGTGCAATTTGCACACAACCACTCCAGTACCAGTTCTTCAGCCACCCGCCATTTTTGTCTTCTTTCTTATTTTTTGTTTTGTGCACATGCTCAGAAGCAAAATATCACAAGGGGATGCTTGTGTGCATGAGTTTTCAGTGATTTTTTGCTTCCGCGCATGTGTGGAAGCAAAAAATCACCAAAATCTCTCACATGTGTCCCCTCACATGATTTCAGTGTGTATTTACTTTGTGCATATGTGAGGAAGCAAAATCTCTCACGCATGTCCCCTCACATGATTTCAGTGTGTATTTACTTTTTGTGCATGCGGAGAAGCAAAATCATGCGGGGGACATGCGAGATGACCCAAGCTACACATGCTGCATGCCAGTAACAGCCGGTAACAGCAATCCTCCCTTACCCACCCCCCCACAGACGATCTTGAAAATGTGTGCCATTAGTAAAGAATATAAACCATTCCTATAAGTGTAATTTGGATAGACAGTTGTTCACTTACACTATTATTCTCTCTCTTTCTGAGTCATTATCTTTGGCAGGAAGACCTGAACAAAACATCACCCCTGCCTGCAGCTTTTTCACTTTCCTGCCCTATGCTTTTTAATCCCTTTCAGTTCTTAAGGCCATGTTTGGATGTGTCATTTATTCTGTGCGGATTAGTAGAAACAGATATCTGTCAATGCATTTAAGGAGTCTTGGTAGTCTTTCCATCACACCCTAAATGAGTGCCCCAGGATGGCATTAAGTTTCTCTTGATAGACAGTCTGGACAAGATTGCTGCTTTGATCCCTCTCAGTAGGAGTCTCCCATCACCATCACCCATCACAGTCTTCTCTTCAAATTAACTTAGTTTACTGATTAATTTACAGTGTTTTACATGCCACCCAGGAACAAAAAGCTTGCAATAACATTTGAAAGGATATCCACACTTTAACACCAAAAGTACAGTGCAATGTATATGCTCGAGATAAATAAAACCAGATTAATAAATTAAATCAATATTAATCATTTTACATAAATACCAGAATCATGCTTGCCAACATAGTATTAAGAATTTGGGAGTATAACAGGGCAGCAGGTAGAGTGCTGTACTGCAGGCCACTGAAGCTGACTGTAGATCTGTGAGTCAGCGGTTCAAATCTCATCACCGGCTCAAGGTTGACTCAGCCTTCCATCCTTCCGAGGTGGGTAAAATGAGGACCCGGATTTTGGAGGCGATATGCTGGCTCTGTTAAAAAGTAGTTCTATTGTTAATATATTGTAAGCCGCCCTGAGTCTAAGGAGAAGGGCGGCATAAAAAATTGAATGAATGAATGAATGAATAAATAAATAAATAAATAAATAAATAAATATATAAATAAATAAATAAATAAATAAATAAATAAATAAATAAATAAATAAATAAATAAATAAATAAATAAATAAATAAATAAATAAATAAATAAATAAATAAATAAATAAATAAATAAATAAATATTGTTCTACCAATGCATATCTTCACGTACATCCATAACATAGTGAGTGGCTTCAAAATCGAGACTATGATCAGGCAAACGAAATTCATTTTACCTTTGTTCCATTAAGTATACCACACATATTAAAAAGAGATGGGGTTTTGATCATCTGGTTATGCCCACCAGTTGGGAGCCAATTACTCTCCCCATGGACATCACTGCTGGTGAAAAAACTTATCTTTTTTAAAAAAAAAACACTGATCTTTAGCAGTCCAAACCCTCCATTTAACCTGCCTTAGTAGATAGGGGAAATATAAGACTTTAATTGAATGTATTATGCTAAAATATTTATTGAGCTGCATAAATGAGTGAATCAATACATTCTTTCAAAAAATGTTATCTTAATGAAAGTCATTTAATCTTTCCTGAAAGGTAAGAACAGCACCTGCCTTTGGCACTTCTCTTTAAGAAAGCATTTTCAAGATCAGATTGAATAACACCTAATAACAAGTTATTTTTGTTCCCTTTATCAAAGCTTTACTTGCATAAATTAAGGATATGATCTTCCTAACATATATATGTGTGTGTGCAGATAAAGCTATAGTTTTACTGGGATGTGAAATTGACAGAAATAATGTACAGTGATCCACATACCCTCAGATGCACATCACAATCTTCTTGAACACAGCCTCTTCTTGAGGGGCAGTTGCCTAAAACATTGGGCAGAGTTGTGGGCCAAAGGTGCAGGATGAGTCATAGTTTGGTCCAGTCAAGGTGTAGAAGGACAAGAGAGGCAGGTTTTCAAAAGGTGAAAAAACAAGGTTCCAGATAACATGGTCGTTCCCACTAAGGGGTTGTTTGCTAGAACTAAAATATAGCTCCCACCAGATAGAAGCAACCACTGGTGGAAATAACTTTGCCTCATGAAGAACAATGCAGACCATCTCCATTCTGCCCTTTACTTAACACTACATGGTTTAGGATTAAGAAGAAATCCCAGATCAGGCACATTATCCACTGCTGCTTACAGCTCTCCTGGATCCTTCGCAGTCAAATCAGCCTCAGGTATTTCTCTGTTGCTTTCTGATAAGCTGCCAATTCAGAGTCATCTGATGTAACCTACTAGGTCTGCCCACACTCCTTAGAATTAGACATGGCCTTGACTTGTCAATTTTGTGACTTGTCATTGAATGTTCTAAACAGCAAAAGTCTAAAATCCAAACCCACTAACTGTAATTTCAAGCAAGAGAATGGTACTTATTAATACTTTAATAAATCCACATTTGTCCAGAGGCCTGTTCTATGATGGTGATATACAGCACTGGAGAAATAAGAACTAAGTCTCCCGATAAAATAAATGTAATAAAATAAAATAAAAATAAATCTTACTGCATTCAGACAGATTATGCAGTTATACAGATGTGGAATGTAGAGTCTAAAGAACCGCTAAAATTGAGAGATTTGAAAATCTACTTATTTCTCATGTCATATGGTCTTGATTGAATTCTACCTCAGCCTACTATATCTGTAGCACATCACCATAACAAAGCTATTGATTGTTAATGCCTCCTTTTAGTCTGTCTGCCTGCCTGTCTGCCTGCCTGCCTGTTTGTCTCTGTCTCTGTCTGTCTGTCTGAATGGTCTCCTATGGGTATGGTCAGGTATGCAGAACCGGTAGAAAGTTTTTGAATTATTTTCTTTTTTTCCCTTCTGGGCTCTGGGTATGTTTATCTTATTGCAGTAAATGAGTTCAATGTGTATAATTTTAGAAGAGCTATGTGTGTGTGTGTGTGTGTGTGTGTGTGTGCATATACATACAGTTTATATAATGTATATTTTTGTGTTCCTGTATGTAATAGGTATGTACACATATGGCATATATACATAGAATTAAATAGTATATTCGGGATGTTCAGTAATAGTAAATAGAGGAATCCTTGATGTGAGTGATGTCAAGTTGGCCACCTTTAAGCCAGTCACATGACCTTTAAGCCACCCCCTTTCACATGATTGTCAAACCACTCCCACCTGGTCATATGGTCCACAAGCCACACCCACAAATTAAGCCACACCCACAATGTGGTATAAAAGAAAATTGCAGCCCTGGTCTGTAGGTCTGTCTAAGCCTAAATTTAGTTCTTGGTTTGGCTTTCCTGGACACTTACAACTAGGCAGAACCAGAGTGAAAGAGTTACCACATGTATTCCTGCGGATTACAAATTTGGGCTACCATGCTTTCCTAAACCTTGAAGAGAATGGTTTTCTTTTTAATCTAACCTGTCAGTAAATTAACTATGAAAACAATATGTGTCTTTCAGCTTATTTGTATGGATGGATGCCCAAATGCCAACAAGCTTAGTCCATTGAAACTCATTAATTAGTATATGTAATCATTTCCAGAGTAGTAATGTGTATTGCAGTTACCCAGGAATATTTTATTGCCGCTGTAATTATTCACTGCTATACAGAGTTTAAAGACTGAGAAGAAAATCTATTAGGACAATTAGTTTCCCTTTCTGCCCTTGCTATATATTCCCTCATAATATATTATCTACTCCTGTCAGAACTAATGAAATAGTCTCTTGAAAATGTTTACTATTGCTTCTTATTGACAAAACAATATTAGTCCTGATAGAAAGAAATGAGGAAAAAGGAAGAATGCAAGACAATGAAGTTACATAAAGAAAAATCTTACAGAAATGTAGGTTTGGTGCCACTCTCATAAAAATCAAGTTAATAATGTAAGAATCATAAAATGTAATGGTTGGAGGAGATTTAAGTGATCAACCAGTCAAGTGCATGGCTTCACTGTCCAATAAAAGTATCCAATTCAGAAAGCCACTTTTACCCTAAAAAAACTTCATTGGAGTATAACTTAATGCTCCACTTTGATTTAAAGTCAATATTGAGATTCCTTTCAATATTGTCTTTATGGACTTACTGTACAAGTTCTATAGAAAATTTACACTAATCTGATGTTTCTAGATAGGCTTTCATCCAATATTTTAAACTGTTTTAGTCTGTTGTTTATGTCATAGATCAGTTCAACAGTAGTTAGCATAGTTTCAAACGTATGGAGTATGTCATCATACAATCAAAACATTTTGGCAGCATCATTGATATATCATGGACAGCCATCTATCGCTTTTGGAAACTTGTGTTTTTCATAGAGTAAAATTAAGATTTCTCAGTTCTCCCTTGGTCAGCCACCTCAACAGTTAGTTGGTGCCACTATGCTTGTCAGTTAATAGCATATTTTACCACAGTGATTATCATCTTTGGCAACTTTGAGGTGCATGGATTTCAACTCTCAAACTTCCCCAGTCATATTTTTTTCTCTTGGGAAAAAAAAGAAAAAAGAGATTTAGAAACATAGAAACATAGAAGACTGACGGCAGAAAAAGACCCCATGGTCCATCTAGTCTGCCCTTTTACTATTTCCTGTATTTTATCTTACAATGGATATATGCTTATCCCAGGCATGTTTAAATTCGGTTACTGTGGATTTACCAACCACGTCTGCTGGAAGTTTGTTCCAAGGATCTACTACTCTTTCAGTAAAATAATACTTTCTCATGTTGCCTTTGATCTTTCCCCCAACTAACTTCAGATTGTGTCCCCTTGTTCTTGTGTTCACTTTCCTGTTAAAAACACTTCCCTCCTGAGCCCTATTTAACCCTTTAACATATTTAAATGTTTCGATCATGTCCCCCCTTTTCCTTCTGTCTTCCAGACTATACAGATTGAGTTCATTAAGTCTTTCCTGATACGTTTTATACTTCAGACCTTCCACCATTCTTGTAGCCCGTCTTTGGACCCGTTCAATTTTGTCAATATCTTTTTGTAGGTGAGGTCTCCAGAACTGAACACAGTACTCCAAATGTGGTCTCACCAGCGCTCTATATAAGGGGATCACAATCTCCCTCTTCCTGCTTGTTATACCTCTAGCTATGCAGCCAAGCATCCTACTTGCCTTTCCTACTGCCCGACCACACTGCTCACCCATTTTGAGACTGTCAGAAATCACTACCCCTAAATCCTTCTCTTCTGAAGTTTTTGCTAACACAGAACTGCCAATGCAATACTCAGATTTAGGATTCCTTTTCCCCAAGTGCATTATTTTACATTTGGAAACATTAAACTGCAGTTTCCATTGCTTTGACCATTTATCTAGTAACGCTAAATCATTTACCATATTACAGACCCCTCCAGGAATATCAACCCTATTGCACACTTTAGAGTCATCGGCAAATAGGCAAACCTTCCCTACCAAACCTTCCCCTATGTCACTCACAAACATATTAAAAAGAATAGGACCCAGAACAGACCCTTGTGGCACACCGCTTGTAACCTGTCTCTGCTCAGAATACTCGCCATTAACAATAACTCTCTGATGTCTATGCTTCAGCCAGCTTGAAATCCACTGAACTATCCAGGGATTAAGTCCAATCTTCACTAATTTATCTATCAGCTCTTTATGTGGAACCGTATCAAAGGCTTTGCTGAAGTCCAGATAGGCAATATCCACGGCACCACCTTGATCCAACACCTTTGTGACATAGTCAAAGAACTCAATGAGATTAGTCTGACACGATTTGCCTTCAGTAAAGCCATGCTGATTTGGGTCCAATAAGTTATTGTTTTTTAGATGCTGATTTATCCTCTTTTTGAGTAGAGTCTCCATCATTTTAACTACAACTGATGTCAAGCTAACTGGCCTGTAGTTTCCAGCTTCTTCTCTACTGCCCTTCTTGTGGATAGGCACAACACTGGCCATTCTCCAATCCTCAGGAACATCTCCTGTTAACAGGGATTGGTTAAACAAATCAGTCAGGGGGGTAGCAATGACAGATCTGAGTTCTTTAAGAACTCTGGGATGGATGCCATCTGGACCCATTGCCTTATTTATCTTTAATCTTTCAAGTTCTTCTAAGACATCGGCTTCTAAGATCACTGGAGCTGAATCCGTACAGCTGGAAGCAATGCTATATCCCTCTATAGTATTATTTTGTAAGGTGTCCTTTGAGAAAACTGAACAGAAGTAGCTATTGAAATGGTCAGCGATCTCCTTATTCCCATTAATGCATGTATTATTCCCGGTACTAAGCTTTGTGATGCTGCAGTTTTTCTTCTTCCTATCACTAATATATCTGAAGAAGGTTTTATCCCCCTTCTTTACAGATTTTGCTATTTCTTCCTCTTTTGAGGCTTTAGCAGCATATATTATCTGTTTCGCCTCCTTCTGTCTCATTTTATACACCTCTCTATCAGCTATACTTCCAGACTCTTTATACCTCCTATAGGCAGCCTTTTTTTCATTGACTATAGCCCTTACATCATTGCTAAACCATAGCGGTTTCTTCTTCCTTTTACCTTTAGTTACTTGCTTTACATAAAGTCTTGTGGCTTTTAAGATGGCCTTTTTTAATACAGTCCACTGGGTGCTCGCTCCTGCCATTTTATCCCTCCCCTTTAATTCATTATTTAAATATTCCCCCATTGCATTAAAATTTGTTTTTCTGAAATCCAATACTTTGGTTGCAGTATAGGATTGCTCACAATCAGTTTTTACATCAAACCACAAACATAGATGGTCGCTGCAACCTAAATTTTCTCCCACCTTGACCTCTGAAACCCGATTCCCATTTGTAAAAACTAAATCTAGAATATTCTCCCCTCTAGTTGGTGTCTTAACTAGCTGTGCCATAGCTGCTCCTGTAAAGGCCTCTACTATATTCTTACTTTTGCATGTAAGGGCACTGGGGATATTCCAGTCAACATCAGGCATGTTGAAATCACCCATAACCACAATATCTCCCTTTACTGCCATTAGGGTAATCTCATCCACCATCTTGTTGTCATGTTCCTCAGATTGCCCTGGAGGCCTATAGATCACCCCAATTCTAATGACAGAACCGTCTTTATTTTGCATGCAAATCCAGAGGGTCTCCAGATCTTTACATGTATTTTGAATTAGTATTGTTTTTAGACTTTCTTTAACATAAATGGCTACTCCACTTCTTCTTTCCCTTCTTCTTGTCTCCACTTGAGAATTTGACACTAAGATTCATATTACTGATTCATTTGATTTGATTTGTATTCCCTAGTTCTACTTAAAAGGTGTACTCATGTAGTTAATAAGATACCATAAATAATAACAACAAAGCATTAAATATCAGTATTAACCAAGTCTCAGTGAAAAGGCATCATGAAAGAGGAAAAAGCTTGATTCTTTTTACAGAATGATGTACAATGATATGTGATATTGGCTAACTTGGCTAACATGTATAAAGTAGCATCAAAATAATGTTAAGTGGTTTAAAAAGGAAGAGGGGACTTATTAGCATGCATGATGGGCTTGTAAATAAATCTAAGTTTTTAAGAAACACGTTTTGAGTGAAAATCTATACACTGATGCAAAAGGTACTGCAGACTAACATCACAAGGAAACCAGTTATTTTTGCTATTACGGACAAAAAATTTAAAAAAAAGAAAAATGGAAAGTTTGTATTGCATATGGCAACCGCAGCAAGATTATTGTTGGCAAACAGTTAGAAAAGTTATGAAATTCTACAATGGAAGATTGGACCATAAAATCAATGAACTTTGAAAAAATGCTGAAGGTGGGCAGTTTGGTCAGAGAAAAACAATAATGATTCTTTTTGAAAAATTAGTAACCTTATCTTTTTTTCGCATTCATAATTTTTATAAGCTTTCATCTTTGATAGAAGCAAAAAGCAAACTGATGTCTTATGGATTTTGGGGTTAACGGGGGATGAAGAGAATAGGGGAAACATTAGGATTATAATTAATAAATATTAAGAAGAATGAAGGATAAATATCATAACTGAATTTTATTTTTATTTTTTTCATTTCCTTCTTTTTGTTCTTTTTCTTGCCTTTTATCTTTTGATAAATATCTTCTATTTTATATTCTTTTACTTATTGAAAAATTCTGATTATATACACACAAAAATATACACTGACTGTTTTGGACAAATTCTTGTCACTGTCAGTCAAGAAAAGTAAGACGAGGCAATATCCAAAAGTATTCATTTATTTCTTTTGACTGATAGTGACAGCAATTTTCATATCTGTGTATATAACTATATCTGTATGTATCACAGTATCTATAAACCTACATAGTAATATCTTTCATATAAGCCATTATAATGTGTTATTCTAGGGAAAGTACATGTTCTATTAGAGATCTATGAGTAATTAACTTGATTAATTCCATTAGATATTTGAAATAAATTATTAAATGACTATATTATTCACCCAGTTATGGGAATATGAGGATAATTTATGAATATATTACTGAAATAATTTGATGGATTTCATGTTTTATAATAAATGGTTCAATTTGTTTTTCATTATTCATACATGTCTAATAGTAGCTCTGAATGAGTTTTTGCTCACGAACTACAATAGCATATTTTATCTAAAGATATTACTTGGAGTTTAAAAAAAACCCCAAGGTTTTTACCTTGTAAAACAAACTGTACCAAAAGTTTTATGTCTTAAAATATAGAATGTTAATCATGCTGAATTACCCTCCTCCCAAATTTTTAATCATTGCAATCATAGATATTAGAATGCCTCCAAGATTTTAAACTGCATCCAGAAATGCTTTCAAGAGCTGGTTTCCTGTTAGATTATTTTCCACTATTCCATTATACATGTATAACTCAGTTTGCCACCAAATGTCAACAAATGATCATTAGGATGGTGTCCCGGTATCAAAGATGGAGATAGATCTCTGTCCTCACAAAGGAAGCTAAGATCTCAGAGACATCTTTTTTGCCACTGTGCTTCATTTGCAAGGTTTCTTTTCACCTTCACATCTATTGTGCTGGTGAAATCCTGCAGGAGTTTTGAATCATACTCATTCCCTTTGTTCTGCCCAGATATGACTCACTTTTTATTCAGCCACAAGAGATTATTTACATATATCAGTTGACTGTATCCACAGTTTGCATTTTAGATGCATGCTTAAATTATGGATGGTATTTTGCTAAAAGGAGGGAGTGGCAGGAAAAATATATGCTCCAGATGCCAATTATATGTACAATTCTTTTCTCACAGAAGGAAATCTTCATCCAGCTAGACATTCCTTATGAAATCTGTTTGTGAACCTATATACATCATGATGTCGGATAATGAGGCTATATATCAGTTATGTCAAAACATTTTTCCCTCGGGTGCCGAAAGTGTGCACGCACGCACTGTCGCATGTGTGTGAGTGCCCATACATATAATGCAATGCCCCTCCCATGTGTCCCACCCTTGCACATGTGCATGTAATCCACTGTGCATGCATGCACAACACCCCACCCCGTTTGGACCTCACATCCCAAAACAGCGGGGAGTGGGTGAAAGCCTCTTTCTCCAAACAGAGCTGGGAGGGGAGAAAAGCCTTGCATGCCAAAACAGCACTGGGGTGGAATCTCCAGAGATCTGAGCCCAGGCTGCAGAAAGTGAGGGTAAAGCATGAATTTGTCTGACTCGAAAAATCATCAGGCCAATGGGAGGCACTCAGACATGTGCATTGGAGCTGAGCTGGTCAATGGGTTACATGCCTGGAGAGAGGGTTCTGCGTGCCACAGTTTCACCATTAAGCTATATATTGTTCTGTTGGGCTCTCTGGTAGACTCCTCCCAAAAATTCACAGGTACAAATTTCAGACACTCACACGTTTGAAAATTCAAAACAATGTTCCTTATAATGAAAATTCACTTAAACTAAGCCCTCTTTTGGTATAGCAAAGAGCACTCGTCTCCAAACAAACTGGTAATTTGTACAAGTCCCTTATCAGTTCTGTGATACTTAGCTTGCAGCTGTGAGGCAATTCACAGTCCTTCTTCTTTCACAAAGTGAAACACACTTTGCTCTGGTTTAGTTTCAAAGCTGGGAAAAATCAGCACACAAAAGGTCAAAGTCAGTAAAGCAGTCATGAAACACAACGATCAGATAATCCTCCACAATGGCCAAACCCACAGGCTGCTATTTATAGAAGCCTCACTAATTATCACAGCCCCACCCAACCACAGGTGGCCTCATTTTCTTTGATAATAATCTCTCAGTTGTTGTTGCCTATGCATCGCTCTCCGCATGCGTGGCTGTATCATTAACTCAGGTTCTGAATCCAAGGAGGAGCTAGATAATTTATCTCCTTCTGAGCTGTCTGCCACACTCTCTTCCTCCCTGTCACTCATGTCTTCTTGGTCAGAGGAGCCTTCATCAGCAAATTCCACTGGGAGCAAAACAGGCCTGCAGCATGTGGATGTCTCCCCCACATCCACAGTCCTTGGGGCAGGAGCTGGGCCAGAGCTAACCACAACATATATCATTACATTGGACAACATCAAAATGACTAGAAGCTGAATTGCCTTTTAGTATAAGTGTCTCTTCCTACAAATCAGAGATGTTTTATATCAGTAGTGGGTTTCACTTATCTTTGCTACTGTTTCAAAACTGTGAAAGTGTGAGCACAGGGAGCTTCCGAGTATGCGCAGAACCTCCTGTGCATGCACAGATAATCTGTAATGATGTCCAGGTGGATGAGTGGAACATCCCCCTACCGCTATTACTGATTCTCCCGAACCGAGGCGAACTAGTGACAAACCACTGCTGTTTTGCATCTTGAAATCGACTCTGAATAACAATATAACAGAAAAACAGAGTTGGAGGGGACCTTGGAAATCTTCTAGTCCTATGCTCTTCTCAGGCAGGAAACCTGACACAATTTCAAACACTTCTGAAAAACTTTCAGTGTTGGAACACCCTCAACTTCTGGTGGCAAGTTGTTCCACTGATTAATTGTTCTAACTGTCAGGAAATTTCTCCTTATTTCTAGGTTGCTTTTTTTCTTGATTAGTTTCCATCCATTGCTTCTTGTCCTGGCTTCAAGTGCTTTGGAGAAAAGGTTGACTCCATCATCTTTGTGGTAGCCCCTCAAATACTACTACCCCTTCATTAAACCAGTGCATCCAGATGCTTCTATCTTTTAAAAATTCTCTTTTTAAAAAAGAAAATATTAAAATAAGGTGGTAATGTTTCAGAACTCAGTAACAGAAGTGATCTCTGGTCCCGTGAATTGCTTACATATTTACACAGTTCCAATTCACTAGAAAATCCTGAGGTCAAGTCATTCATACTGTAGTAAAGATGCCTTGTACAGTGTTATGTCCTGAAGAAGTTGAGAAGTTTTCACTCCAGTCCAACAGGGAAATAAAGTAGGAAAATTCTGATTGGTTCCCTGACAAATTGGCTCCTTATTTAAACCCCCTGCCTTTAGTATATGGGATTGGAAGTTACTCCATATAATCTAATAAAGAGCTGAAGTCACTCCACCCGTCTCCTGTGTCTTCAGTATTGGAAATCAACATACAGAGAAATATTTTTATTTTAAATTTTTTACTGCATGCTTACTAAGAGCAATACTTTAGTTGAGTTAAGAAGAAGACTTTTTGTATGATAGTGTATATTTGAAGATAAGTGTTAGTTTTTTCTTGATCAATGATTATAAAAATATTTTAACTGTGCATCAGCTCGATTTTTTTTATACAGGAGTTTCTCAATAAATGCAAATACTGGTGCCATTAGAGAAGTGTAATCACAAGAAGAGAAAAGAAACAGATTTCAGGTCCTAAGATCATGCTTCCCAAGGGTATTAAAATTGTTTAAGAGTCAAGGCATTTCCCTAAGGACAAAAGGATAAAAGATTAATAATGGCTGCTTTATTGGACCCCTGCTATTTTAATGTATCTAGCAATGCTGGTGTCTCTGTGTGCATGTGTTTTTCAGTTCTGCTGCAGTTCTCTTCCAGAAAGTGTAATTTAATGGAGCCTAGGGCTAGTGGCATACAGATTCATAATATTATAGATATTCTTGAAATAGCAGCAAAGGTCAAGAGAGTCCTAAATAGTCACAGTGAAATATGTCTATCTTAATCTTACATTTGCCATTTGCTCCAGAAGATAGACATAAACTTTAGCAATACTATCTTTAGTGAGTACTGATAAAACAAGAAATAAGAAATATTGAATAGTATAGCAAATTCCATTGAGGATAACATTCAAGGTAATAATAATTATAATAATAATAATTTATTAGATTTGTATGCCACCCCTCTCTGCAGACTCGGGGTGGCTCACAACAACAATAATAACAATGTGATAATGTAACAAATCTAATATTTAAAAGAAAACATCTAAAACCCCATCATTTAAAAAACCATACAACACAAGCATACCATACATAAAACTATATAAGCCTGGGGGAGATGTCTCAATTCCCCCATGTCTAGCGATATAGGTGGGTCTTAAGCAATTTATGAAAGACAAGGAGGGTGAGGGCAGTTCTGATCTCTGGGGGGAGTTGATTCCAAAGGGCCGGGGCCTCCACAGAGAAGGCTCTGTCGGGATGGAGTGACCCCCTTACCTTAGACAAGGCGCTCAGCCCGTGAGGAGTGAGCCGGGAGCTTCCGGAGGTGATGGATATTGAAGTACAGACAAATCATGTTCGAATGAACAATTAGTTTTTATTAGAAAAGTATAAAAACAATAAAAGTCTGAAGAGACATAAAAAGCACATCCTCTGGCTAAGGATGTACGGAGAAAAGATGTCTCCTAATTAAGGACCGCCCTTCTTCTTCAAGAAGAGACAGGATGTGAGCAAACAGGTTACATCACACAGGAGGAGCTATCTTACTAGACAGAATTAACTCTCTAACTACTGGATGTTTCTCAATGTCGTTGGGGGCTGGCAATTTCCAGCGCGACACCCCTTCTTTGTCAGTCATCAGAGACAAGAGGGACATCAGGACATCAAGACATCAATTCACTTAAGGCACAATTTGTTGGTGAGGTATTCATGTTGATCAGCTGGCAATGGCTTATTCAGCAAGTCAGCGATCTGCTCAGTAGTATCCACATACTGAAATTTCACGAAACCATCTTTCACCTTCTCTCGGATATTTTGATACCGGATGTGAATGTGCCGTGAACGAGCTCCAACAAATTCAGCTTCAGCAATGAATGCAACTGAAATATTATCCTCCATAATAACAATTGGTGTCATAGGACCTTTCCAAATACTATCAATGAGAGGAAAAAGAGACATTAATGCATTACAGCAATCAGAAACACATGCATATTCAGATTCAGTTGAAGAGCAAGAAATAAACTTCTGCTGCCTAACTTTCCAAAAGAAAGGACAACCATTTAAAAACATGATATAACCAGAAGTACTTTTTCGTGTTTCTGTGTCACTTGCCCAGTCAGCATCAGCATAACAAATCACTTCAGGGTACCCAACATGATCTGGCTCAAGGTACAGCTTCTTGCCTTTCGTGAGCTTCATGTATTTGAGCAGCTTCTTTATGCAAGACCAATGAAACGTGGTAGCCTTTCCAACGTATCTGGACAGTAGATTCACACTCAGTGAAATGTCAGGTCTCGTCCAGCTGCTGATGTACAATAGCGATCCAATCACTGACCGGTACAATGTTTTGTTCTCAAAATCAGGATACTCTTCTCGGGTTAACCTGTAAAAGTCAGTTTGCATAGGAGAACGACAAGTATGCGCATCAGACATGTTACAATTTTGCAAAAGCTGGTCAACCTTACTTTCTTGTGAAAGAGAGAACCCCTTCTCAGTTTTCTCAAACTGAACACCTAGATAATCATTGATATGCCCTAGGCTTTTCAAGGTGAAATGTTTCTCAAGGCCCTTAGCAAAAGTTTGACTAGTGCTTTCATTGAGACCTACATAAACAATATCATCAACATAAACAAGAACAATTTCATAAGTCTTACCTTGCCCTTTTGTGAACACGCATCCATCAGATTCGGACTTAATAAAGCCCATTGAATTTAGCTTTTGGGATAATAATTTGTACCAGCAGAGGGCGCTCTGCTTGAGGCCGTATAAAGACTTGCTCAGAGACCAAACCTCTCCTTCTCGGTTCTGGAATCCAGGAGCACCCTTGACGTAGATCTCCTCATTCAGATCAGTGTTCAAATAGGCAGTCTCTACATCGAACTGAAAAACCTCTAAACCCAAAGCAACAGCAGTGATTAGGGCAATCTTGACACTTTCATTTCTGACTGTGGGTGAGTATGTATCTGTGTAGTCTTCTGGATAAACTTGAGAAAATCCTTGAGCTACGAGTCTAGCTTTATACAGCTTTTCTTCATTAGGCTTTTGTTTGACCTTATACACCCAGCGTGTGCCAATGACTTTCTTCTTGTTAGGAGGCTCCACCTTCTGGAACACATTAAGTTTCTTTAAACAGTCCAGCTCGTGTTCCATAGCCTCATGCCATTTTTCTTGTTCAGAGTCAGGCAAAAGTTTGATCTGGTGAAAATGATCAGGTGGAAGTGTAAGATTGTTACACATGAAAAGATAAGGAGAGTCAGATACTTGCTGTGCAAATCTCTTTGGAGGAGTTCCTTTGGTAGTTCTCTTGGAACGTCTTGGAACGCTGGTCCATCCTTCATCATCATCTCCGCCTTCAAGTTCATCACCAGAGGTTTCCTCGGCAACTGTCGAAGGCTGTTCATTATCTGGAACATCAGGAATATCTGGCACAGATCCCTGGGCATCAGGACTCTGCACACTTTCCTTAGGAAAATAAACTGAAGTATCATTACTATGTATACTGGACCAATTTGTGTCTTCCTCAAATTTGGCTGAATTAGAAATGTAAACTCTGTGATGAGAGTCAGCAAATTTGTGGTACTTGGAGACTTCATCAAAGCCGATGAATCTCATTCTTTCTGACACAGGACCTCCTTTTCTTCTTTGTTCAACTGGAATGTTAACAGTGGCATAACAACCAAAAATGTAAATATTTTGAATGTCAGGTTTCTTGCCATGGAGCAAGTAATAAGGAGTGTTTTGAATGACGCTACTCCATGTTCTGTTAACAATGTAATTAGCATACCTTAATGCTTCGCCCCAGTATGAAAAGTCCACGTTTGCATCCTCAATGAGACAACAAAACATTGTCTGCAGAATCCCGTTCCTGCGTTCGCACACACCATTCTGCTGCGGCGTCCCGGGTGATGAGGTCTGCTGGCGGATTCCATTCCTGGCCATCCATCCTTGGAACTGTTGCGACATAAATTCGCCTCCACGATCACTTTGAATTCGCTTGATCCAGACGTCGTGTTGGGTAAGTATCTCTGCAGCAAAGCCTTTAAAAGCCTCAAACGCCTCTGATTTTTGTTTTAAAAGAAAAACATAGCCAAATCGTGAGTAACTGTCAACTACAGTTAAGAAATACTTACGTTTACCAACAGTAGGCCGAAATGGACCGACAACGTCGGTATGGACCAATTCAAAGATGCGTGTACACAGCCGGACAGCAATTTTTGGAACTGGGGAGTGCCGGGATTTTGCAGAATTACAAATTTTACAATCTAGGTAAACCTTGCAAGCCCCATCAATTGTGAAACCATCAACATATTCAGACATCTTTGCTAAGACGGGGTAAGAAGCATGCCCCAAGCGACGATGCCATCTGTGAATGCACCTGGAATGAAAAGATTTGTTTGTTAACATATGTTTAACATTTTTAACAGCATTAGGAACCTCAGGGGTTTCATTGGTTTTAGGAACCTTTGAACTAGCGGTGGCACCAGGGTTTCTCTCTGGACCTGTGCATACGCCCTTTGGAACGCTTATACTTACACTACCTTTGCTGGCAGGTTTGGGTTGCAAATAAAAGACACCTTTGATGGGGATGGCAGTAGCAAGAAGTTTGCCATCCTTGATAATGTTGGTGTCAACAAGTTCATAGTTTATTACAACCTTCAATTCTTCTCTCAGGCAATATCCACTAAGGATGTTGTTCTTGGCAGTTGGAACGTAGAAAACATTTGAGATAAGGGAGTCCAGTTCTTTGACGAAGACTTTTCCTTTTCCTTCCACCTTGGAATGTAGATCACCAACTCCAAACACTTCTTTGACATCTGTCGGGTGTAGCTCACTGAAGGATTCCTTCCGGTACGCGATGTGTGCCGCTGCTCCGCTGTCTAGGGTCCATAACTCACGAATGTCGTAGAGTGGACTCTTGTCAGGAACAATGCTGAGGTGGATGGTACCAACATAAGTAGGTTTGTCATCTTTTGAGTCTTTGGGAGTTGACTTTGCAGCTCCAGAACTCTTTCCTCTGGATCCTTTCTTGTGTGCGCCTTTAGGCTGGGTTGGATAAGGTGGATGATCAGTCTCGCCAGACTTCACACTTTGCACATCAGGAGATTTGCGAGTGTCATCCTTCTTAAAAGGTTTCTGGCGTGAGTACTTTGGAGTACTTGTTTTCTGCTGACCGCCCTTGGCCAAGTTAGATTTAAATGCTGCTGACATAGGTCTAAGGCCAGTGTTCAGCAACTCTGCTTCTTCAGTTAGCATGTTACAGAGTCTCTGAGTAGATTTCTGGGCCATTGGGAGTATACTGAACTTGTAAATAACTTCCTTCCATTCAGGACCAAGGGAAGTTATAATAGCCGCATTTACTTGATTATCATCATAACGGTATCCTCTTTCTTCTAAATCTTTATGCATTATAAGGATTTTAGAAAGGTGAGGTGCAAGTTCGCCCCCTGTTGGAAGTTTAGTGTTATTAAACTTGGCTATCAGTATGTAATTGCCTTCATCTGATATTGGCCTAAACATGCCATCTATTGACTGCAATATCTGAGCAGAAGTAATGTCATGTGTGTCATATCTCTGTGACAACTGTGAGTCCATGCTCATAAGAATGAGTAGCTTGGCTTTTATGTCAGCTTCCCTTTCTTCTGCAGTCCAGCGCCTTACTGGGGGATTATGAGCGATCCCATCTATGTCATGAGCCAGTAGGTGCAAATTTATTCTGTGAAGCCACTTCCGATAATTGTGTCCATTAGGTAACAGTACAAACTCACCTTTCTGAACAGAGGAGGTGATGGTCTGCCTTGTTGATGCAGTCAGCTGGACCGCTTGGAGTTGCTGGGGTTGAGCCCCAACCCCTCCTGACAAACCTTGTGGCTGTACCACCTGGGGAAGTTGTGCAGGCATCTGCGGAATAAAAACTGGAGGTCTCTGCGATGAAACAGAAGTACCTGAAACAAATGGAACTTTTCTTTGCATTTCAGCAGCCATATCTGCCTGGGAAAGTCCCTGTCTGGCTTCTGGCAATGGTTTTTCCTTTCGGACGTTCCATCCACTAGTGGCCGCTGTTGCGTAACTTGTAGCAGTGGGGGAAAGCCTCCCCCTTTCTCTGTAATCAACAGTTTCAAATTGCAAAGGGACCATTTTTTTTTCTTCGGGCTGGGTAGCCCTCCCTTCTTGGAAAGGAATGTGTTCTATGTTAGAGCTTGGCGGAAAAAAGTGTGTGACCACGGGAGGATTTACGATGTGCACATGCGTATCTTGGGGTGAGTGGGAGGAATGGATTCCTTCTATCTCTCCCTTTGGAGAATGAGCACGTGAACTACCTCTCAGGGACATAACCTCCATCTTTTCTGTAATAAGTTTAAGCTGAAGTTTTTTCAGAGATCGTAATTCAGTCCTGGCATTATCAGCCTTTTTTAAATAACTGAAATAGATTTCTTGCTGCTCTATATTTTTCATTGTAGGAAGGTTATCAAAATGGAGACAGACTGATTCCAAAGCGTGAATCTCCTTCTCATCCTTCTCAATGAGCTGCTCAATTGTCTGCAAGTTTAGGGAAGTTCCTTTTATATTAGCAGAAGCGAGAGAGCTGAAATCATCTAGGTGCCTTGTCTTGGCTTGTGCTTTAACATGCGTACCAGATGATTGTGAGGGGAAGAGAGTTAAAGTTTCCTCCTCCTCATCTTCGCTAGGATTAATGGAAAGACTGCCGGAGGGCTCACCTTGGGTAGTTTTACAATCCTGTTCCCTGGTTTCTACATCATCAATGAAGTAAGATTCACTTACGGTTTGATGAATGCAGGCGTCAGCTGGAAGAACTCCCTTCTCACCGTGCAAAGACATTGTAGGATTCCTTTTACAATCGGTTACACGAATTGTCTCCTTGAGTTGGGCCAACTGGTCACTCGTGAGGGAATCCACGTAGGATTGCGTGAGAGGATTACGTTTCTTTTTCGCTGGCATTCGGGAAAATTCCTAGGAAGCTTACGGGGTGTAAGCGGGGTCTATTACTTCAATAAGAGCCGTCCTCTGGCTACCATGTCGGGATGGAGTGACCCCCTTACCTTAGACAAGGCACTCAGCCCGTGAGGAGTGAGCCGGGAGCTTCCGGAGGTGATGGATATTGAAGTACAGACAAATCATGTTCGAATGAACAATTAGTTTTTATTAGAAAAGTATAAAAACAATAAAAGTCTGAAGAGACATAAAAAGCACATCCTCTGGCTAAGGATGTACGGAGAAAAGATGTCTCCTAATTAAGGACCGCCCTTCTTCTTCAAGAAGAGACAGGATGTGAGCAAACAGGTTACATCACACAGGAGGAGCTATCTTACTAGACAGAATTAACTCTCTAACTACTGGATGTTTCTCAATGTCGTTGGGGGCTGGCAATTTCCAGCGCGACAGGCTCTTCCCCTGGGTCCTGTCAGATGACATTGTTTAGTCGACGGGACCCAGAGAAGGCCAACTCTGTGGGACTTTATTGGCCGCTGTGATTTATGCAGCAGAAGATGATCCCGGAGGTATTCTGGTCCGATGTCTGATGAGGGCTTTATAGGTCATTACCAACACTTTGAATTGTGACCGGAAACTGATCGGCAGCCAATGCAAGCCACGTAGTGTTGGAGAGACGTGGGCGAACCTAGGTAATCCTACAATAGCTCTCGCGGCTGCATTCTGCACGATCTGAAGTTTCCGAACACTTTTCAAAGGCAGCCCCATGTAGAGAGCATTGCAGTAATTGAACCTCGAGGTGATGAGGGCATGAGCGACTGTGAGCAATGACTCCCTGTCCAAATAGGGCTGCAACTGGTGCACCAGGTGAACCTGTGCAAATGCCCTTCTCGCCATAGCCAAAAGATGATGTTCCAATGTTAGCTGTGGATCGAGGAGGATGCCCTGGTTGCGAACCTTCTCCGAGGGGGCAATAACCCCCCCCCCCAGGGTAATGAACGGACAGATGGAATTTTCCTTTGGGGGCAAAACCCACAGTCACTCTGTCTTGTCGGGGTTGAGTTTGAGCCTGTTGACACCCATCCAGACCCCAAACAGCCTCCAGGTACCAGCACATCACTTCCACTGCTTCACTCACTGGACATGGGTTGGAGATGTATAACTGGGTATCATCAGCATATTGATGATACCTCACCCCTTGCCCTTGGATGATCTTACCCAGCGGTTTCATGTACATATTAAATAGCAGGGGGGAGAGGACCGACCCCTGAGGCACCACACAAGGGAGAGACCTAGAGGTCAACCTCTGCCCCCCCCCACTAACACCAACTGCGACCGACTGGAGAGGTAGGAGGAGAACCACTGAAGAACACTCCCAACCCCTCCAGCCGGTGCAGAAGGATACCATGGTCAATGGTACTGAACGCCACTGAGAGGCCAAGAAGCAGCAAGATAGAGGACAAGCCCCTGTCCCGGGCCCACCAGAGATCATCAAACAGCGCGACCAAAGCAGCTTCCATGCTGTAGTTGGGTCTGAATCCTGACTGTTGAGGGCCTAGATAATTGGCTTCTTCCAAGGACCACTGGAGTTGGAGCGCCACCACCTTCTCAACAACCCTCCCCATAAAGGGGAGGTTGGAGACTGGACGGTAGTTATTAAGCCTGGCTGGGTCCAGGGAAGAAGGCTTCATGAGTAAAGTTATCAGTTAGACAGTTACAGAGAGAGAAAGAAAGTGTGTGTGAGAGAGAGATGCTTACATGCTGGATTCCTCCTGGTTCTTCCCCATTCTCTGAACCGATAGCGCCTGTGGTGGAAGGCTCTGCCCATCCACCTGGGATGCTCCTGCAGATGCACAGAAGTGTTGCATGCGAAAAGGTTTTAGAACCCACTACTGTTACACACACACAAATACACACACACCACAAACCTTTTTCCTGAATAAAGTAGATTAATAGGTAGAAATCTTCTCACAGAAAGCCATGCATTTTACTTCCTTGACAGATTGTTTATTTATTAAGTTCTAGCTTATCTTTTCACCTAAACTAGGTCCTTGATTCTCAGGGCATTTCAGAAGATTACAACAATGAGTTACAGCATAATAGGTAAAATGAGGACTTCAATAAAAATGGCATAGCAGGTACCCAAAAAAGTGTTTGAAATTCAATTTGTTTTCCAAAGAAATTAGGACTTGAATTTTGAAAGTATCTATATGGTACTGTTTCAGAGGAATACACACCCGTACTAAGAATTCCCTGTTAATAATCACTTTTTATAGTCTTTTTACAGGTGATACTAGAGAAGGGCTACTAAGATGTTGAAAGGGATGGATACCAAGTCCTATGAAGACCAGTTAAAAGACATATGTTTAGTTTGAAGAACAGAAAGTTGAGAGGGAATAATAGCTGCCTTTATACATTTGAAGGACAGTCACACTATTGAGGGTTTAGACTTACTTTCATTTGCTCTAGGGAGACTAGAAGTAATGGGATGAAACTTCAAGGACACAGATACAAATTAGACATTAACAAGAACTTCTTGACAGTAACAGCTGTCAATCATGGGAATAGATTACTGCATGAAGGGGTTTCTTCTCCTTCACTGAAGGTTTTAAGAGACTGCATGGTCCTCTATTGAGGATGGTGTAGTGAATCCTATAGAGTGCAGGAAGTTGGATTTAATGACCTTTTTGGCCCCTTCTAATCTATGATTTTGTCCTTGAGCTGACATAAAACTATACTTGAGACAGCTTGCATTCAGCCATAGTTACTTGCTAGTTGTTCATATATTCACACAAAGACCCAAACAAATATTTTGTGTTAGTTAGATGATAATAAAAGCTAAGAATATAATTAAGCTTCCCATTGGAAAATGCTTTTTTTAGGAGGGACAAATAGAAATAGCATTTAGACTTACATATCCCTACCCAGTGTTTTACAGCCTTCTCTAAGTGGTTTACAGAGTCACGTATTGCCCCCAACAATTTGGATCCCCATTTTACCCACCCTGGAAGGATGGAAACCTTGAACCTGATCAGATTTGAACTGCCAAATTGCAGGCAGACAGTAGGCAGCAGAAGTAGCCTGCAGTACTGCACTTTAACTACTGTACCACTGCAAACTCAAATGTTATAAGGTTGGCAATAGCAATGGACATTAGCTTCTGTGGGATGGGCAAAGAGCATTTCATACCAATATCAGAAGTTTTAAACTTTTAAACTTAAAAAATATACTGATTTTTGGGAAACTCCCCCCCAACAGCCCCATATCACACTTCGAGAACCACTGTTTAATGTAGTCACTATGAAACACTAATCACTATTTAGATTTAGTGATATCTGTCCTTGGTGCTGTCCCCTTGAAATGATTTTATTTTCAGCCGAGTCATACATAGCTGTATTGATGTAAGCAAATGGGTATTGAGATTCGTTATTTCCAACCCCTCTCATTTGGACACTATTCAAGAACAATATCAAGTTAACATCTACTGTGAATGGTAGTACTGGCATACTTTTCTACCAGATCAAAGATTTGTGGATAGCTTTTGAACTCAGCAATGGGAAAAGGTTCTTAATGTGACACTTAACACATCTGTTCTCTTCTGTTCATCCAGTGATTAACACTCCAGTGAGAAGAGTTAAAATTTAAAGTTTACTTGAATAGTTAATGGGGAAACAGAAAGGAAGATTCATTATCTAAGTGTGTGCCAGGTTTATCAAGTATAAGGGACTTATACGGAGTTCTTTTTTTAACTTGCCTGCATAACTTATTTAATTCTAACCTTTATATACTTCCCAAGGACATTTACTGTATCAAGGAAACTAATAATTCTAAGAGTGGTTTATTGTCTTCAATAATCATAGGATGCCAATTTAAGCAAAAGGAGAATTAAGTTTTCCTTCAACCATCATCTTATGGCAGCATTTCCATCTATTTTCTCAATGGTAGTGCAATTGGGCCAATTGGGCTGTCTTGGAATTAAAGTTTAATGCAAACTGGTGGAAACTGGTGGAGGTTTGCTAGACACTACCATACATAACAGTGTAAAATCTGCAAAAGCCTGTAATTGAAGGAAGTTAGAATTTGGAGTGGGGGGTATAAAAGCTTCTAGAAAAAGCAAATGGAACATAAAAGGGGGAGGATCTTAGGCAACTTGAATCAGAGAGGAAATTAGAAGGCAAGGAAGACTGGTCTGCAGAAAGAAAGAAAAAACCCAAACAAACCTAAGAGTTAAAATATTTGAAAGTATGGAGCTGAGTGCAAAGGAGATAAATACTGAGGATGGGGAGAAGTGGGACATCTTCAGCACTGAAGAAAATGCCCAATAGATCAAATGGGGAAGGACTGGGGATTGAAGAACCAAGGGTTGACTGATCACATAGGCCAGGATGGAGAGATTTGATCAAGAAAGATCAAGCAGCCAATAAGAGGAGCATGATGAAAATGCTACAGATTCTAGTTGTTAATTCAATCATTTTGTGAGTGGGATGAAGGGTGGGTTCCTCCCAATTTGAACAAGTTCACCTAAACCGGTAGCAATCCGCTGGTGACATCATGATGATGACACCGACCAAACTGGTCTGTGAGCACTACCATCTTTTTTTAAAAGATTCTGAGCATGCGCAGAAGCCATGTTTGCCAGCAGGGTGCATGAAATCACCATCTTATTTTTGGCTTTTTTAAAAAAAATGTATTTTTCAGGACTATGCATGCGTGCATGCACTCAGGAGGAAACTAACAGGAGGAAACTAACCATCAGGGAGGTAAGTTAGAACCCACCCCTGAGTGGGATGTGTGTGCCTCTAAAATAGATCTTTAAAAAGTCTGAGGTTTTAAGTGAGAGAAAAAGAGAGCGAGGAAAAGGAAGACTACTTTTTCAGCAAGCCCTCTCTGCAGGCTTCCAATGAGGTCAATAGCTTAGTGTTGTTTAAAATTACTCTTTTAGCTGTGCAATTCTATTTTTATGTTGGTATGGTTGTTGTACCTTCAAATGCAAGTAGTGAAGCTGTTCTTGGGTCTTCATAACAGTTTTATTGATTTTGCAACGAAGGAGAAAAGGGTAATTACTCCTCCGGGCCCTCCCTTTTGGACGCAAGCTTGATTCTGGGTTTAAAGTAAATTCCAAAGGAACTGCAGAGGTTGTGTTTGTAAGAACTCAGAGTCATCAGCATCTCAGACTCTGAACAGCTATTGTATTCAGACAGCAGCTATGGTATTCAGTGAAGAATTCTAACTCTCAGAGACCTTCTCGTTTTCCATTTTTTTCCCTTTTGAATATCGTGTCTTTTAAACTATAACTTATAAGCACAGAATGTCATAACAGTCAGTATGAAAGAGGACTTTTTAAACTAATAAATAAGACTTGGACTAATTGTGCACATCCTCAGTTGGCAGTTGGTTCTACCAATAAAATTATTTCCAAAGAGGAACATGAAATTTCACTCAGTGATAAAGAAATTTGACTTATATCTTTGTACTGAACTCAACCCCTTAACTATCACGCACCTCCAAGAGAGGCATGAATCAAGTTGTAATTTTCCAAAGACTGGATGAACATAACCAGAAACTAAATCTTTATGTTAATTCTAGAACTACAGTTATAAAAGACAGTTGACAGTTTCTAAGCAAGTGGAAAAGGTGATAGCAGAATTTATACCTTGTCCAACTTCAAACCCAGATGCAATTTTTCTATATTTCCACTTGTGCAGAAAAGTGATAGTCTTTTTTAGATGTTCCCAAATTTCATTCACTGAAGGTGATGATAAGAATATATTTTTGACATTTCTGCTGTTCCTGTCCAGTCAGGTAGAGCATCTCCTACCACTAACTGATCGAAAATTAACACTGTTTGATCTATTGGTTTTCCTCCCATCCCTGCTAATTGTCAGCTACTAACATCCACATCTGAAATATGAAGAATTAGAATGGAGTGCTATGCATTAAAAAGGTTAAATGCTAACTTATCCTTATGCTGTAAGTTTTATGATAGTAGGTTGATTCGTTTTTTTAAAAAAAATTCTTGCAATCATCTCTATCCCCTCCTTTCCTGATGTAGTTGACCTTTCTTTCACAGTGGTATGGGACCACTGTGGATAAAAAGTTATTAATATCTTAGTGCAAGCACATTAATAATCTAAATTAATCACAGAAAAGTATGTTATTTCCAATGAACTCATTGTCTTACTGCCAGGAATTCACATCCCAGGTTAAAGTGACCGGTTTATAGAATAGTAGCAGCCAAGTAATAAAGAATACATATTTTCTGGAGTTGCATAAGAAAGAAAAATCTATTATTTTTAGTACATTTTGGGGGTGTTTCATTTCCAGCTTAAGGTGGCGAGAGATTCTTGGTGATCTTTGAAACCTTGGATTATTTCATGTAAATCATATATGTTATGAAAAGAAGTGATGTGTTTATTCCAAGTAAGCATTATTTTGTTTTGGTAGAGTTGGTATCAGAATCCTTTGCAACCAATTTCAGATAAACTTCATTTAACTACCAAAATTGGACCTATAACGTAGTGATTAAGTGAAGCAGTCACCAAGTGAAAAGATGGCTGAGTTTATGATGCTACTTTACCTTTCCTTTATTTTGCAGACCTAATGAGGTCATAAATGAAAAAAAGTAATAAAATTAATTTTTCATCACTGTCATAACTGTGAACAGTTGCTAAACAAGACAGTCACTAAACAAGGATTATTATAGCACATTCTTTCTAAATTTTGATTGTGAGAAACATAGAAACATAGAAGACTGACGGCAGAAAAAGACCTCATGGTCCATCTAGTCTGCCCTTATACTATTTTCTGTATTTTATCTTAGGATGGATATATGTTTATCCCAGGCATGTTTAAATTCAGTTACTGTGGATTTACCAACCATGTCTGCTGGAAGTTTGTTTCAAGGATCTACTACTCTTTCAGTGAAATAATATTTTCTCATGTTGCTTTTGATCTTTTCCCCAACTAAGAATATTTCCATCAAAAAATAGCTGCCACAGAGGGCATAATCATTTTTTTAAAATAACACTTTTAACATCCACAATCCTATTCACATTTGAGTTTGGAATCATGGAATCATGCAGCTTACTTTTTTATATACTTTTAAAGCCAATAGAGAAATGAATCCTTAATTTGCATCTTCTTGGTGAGATTCTATATTTTTTTTACCATTACAATAAAAGACAAGTACTGCTTCCTTCTTTGTAACTGAGATGATTGTGTCTGCTTGAGAGCAAACAGTATGACCAATCTAGGACAGGGTGTTTTTTTAAAAAAAATGCTCAATATTTTATGAATATTGCAGGGGTGAAATGTTCCCATTTGTCTCATGCCTTTGACCATTGGAAAGCCGGTCATGAAGGGAGTGTGAGGCTCTGCCCATCTTCCTGGACGCCACTATTTGGGTTCTTTTATCCTCTGTGCATGCACAAAGTGTTCTATGCATGCGCAGAGGGTAAAAGCCCCCAAATGGCGTTATCCAGGTGGGCGGGCGGAGCCCCATGTTCACTTCATGACCCGCTTTCTGACAACTGATAGGCACCAGCGAACCGAGAGCATTTCACCCCTGGAATATTGGATATCTAATATGTCTTGTATATTTTGACCAAAAAGGAAGTTGCAGGATTATTCTTAAAGTCCTCCTGGCCAGATTTTTGGTAACTTTAGTGTGAGATGTGCAGTGGTAAGCATTTTGTTTTAAAAAGAGTTAGTTCTGATGTAGTTTTTCCTCATAATTTTTTCTTCCTTAATCTACAGGAATTTTGCCTTGTAGCATATTGAATGCATTTCTCAGTAGCTATTCTTTGGTGGAGTAAAATTAATGTTATATTGAAATAAAAGCTCTGAAATATTCTAATTCAGATTTCTAGTTGCCTTACTAAGAATCACTTTTCATGATTAAACATAGCAGGCAGGTGATGAGCCTGCCTCAATGGCTAAACACATTGTGTTTTTATGACATCTTAAAAGATCTGTCCTTATGAATCATTTTTCACTAGTAATGTCTTTACCCCATCTTCTTTTTTTTTCCATGCTGAGAATTCAATAGCTTGATATTACCTTTAACACCAATTGTCATATTTGGGGACTGAAAGGGTCATTCATATGCAACATGTGCAGTTGCTCCTCTGCCCTATTTGATCATTCTTGTAACTCAGCTATAACTAATCTTTTATTTGGAAATGTCTTCACCCCACTTTGTAGATATGAACACCCTGCCATGAATGACTAATCTTCTAGAAGTGATTGAAATGTGGACAATTGTGACTAGGTTGCAATGAATAGCTCTCATTTTCATTCCAAAATTGAAATTTGGAATGAAAATATCCCAGTTATGATATGACTGGCTGATGAGAGCAATTAAGCTTCAAATAGATCTATAGTAGTCTTCCTTCCTTTTCATTATCAGCAAAAATATGTTACATACACACACACATAGATAGACAGATAGACAGATAGACAGATAGACGGATAGACGGATAGACGGATGGACGGATGGACGGATGGACGGATGGACGGATGGACGGATGGACAGATAGATAGATAGATAGATAGATAGATAGATAGATAGATAGATAGATAGATAGATAGATAGATACATACATACATACATACATACATACATACATGTATATATGTATATGGGGGTGGTGGAAAGAGGAAGCATAATGCCTTAATTCTGCAAGCTGTTGCACTGTTATATCTATGATATATATGATAAGTAGCAATGATTCAAATTTGTATTAATGCATGCTACTTATGTTTTTAAGAAGGAATCTGTCGCACAATTTAACCATTTAGATAAGAACTATTGATTTATTGCTATGGTTAAAATGTATGATTGCAAAACATACTTTGAAATATACTGTCACTCTATTGTTGGAATATTTTCTTTATATGCTTTCAATAATATTGAAATAATATTTAAAGATATATATATATAAAACAACCCAGCAGCAATGCCATTTTACAAGGACTTCCCTGTTTTCCCCAAAATAAGATCTGTCCTGAAAATAAGCCTTAGTGTGTTTTTATGTGTGTGCCTAATATAAGCCCTTCCCTTCCAAATAAACCCTAGTTAAATACCTGTGCAGCCTGATGGCTGCCCATTTTGTCTGGTTGCTTGCGGTTCCATGGCCAAAAGGTGAGGTGGGGTAGTGGTGGACCCCAGGTGCCCTGCATTAGACAGACAGACAGACAGACAGATAGATCTATAAATAGACAGACTGACAGACAGACAGATAGATAGACAGATAGACAGATATAGAGATAGGTAGGTAGGTAGGTAGGTAGGTAGATGATAGATAGATAGGTAGGTAGATAGATAGATAGATAGATAGATAGATGATAGATAGATAGATAGATAGATAGATAGATAGATAGATAGATAGAGACAAAGAGAGGGAGACAGAGAGATGACAGAGAGACAGATAGACAGACAGACAGAGATAGAGGTAATAGAGATGATGATGACAGGGAGAGAGACAGAGAATATCAATTTAGCCATTGTCTGTTCACAGTAGGATGAAAGATTCTTCCACCTGTTTCCAACCAATATGGTCCTGAGGTTTCTTTCCCCCCCCCCCCCCCCCAATACTTGCTGATATGTGATAACCCTTTTCAATTTCCTACAGAGTCTCATCATAACTCTCCTCCAGAGCACTTTGGGAAAAAAATCAAAATTCTTGCACTGGACTACACAGCACAATGACTTGGTTTCTTATTCCATAGTCAACACTCCCAACTCACTTCCTGCCATCCCCATGAAGTTTCAAGTTTATTGGATTTATATGCCGCCCCTCTCCAAAAACTGGCTTCAATGAATCTCAATTTCAGCAGTGTTTTGATTTGTTTTGCTTTCTAGATTAATTCGTAGACGTGCACTTTCTCAAAATGTTTACTCCCAATGTTTTGACTCCTCCTGAAACTGCTATGTTGTGTTGTAGCTGGAGGACACCAGGTTTTGGGGTATTTTTTTAAAGGGAGGTTAGTTTCATGCAGACAAAAGTATGTGAAAAGTTTGGAGGTTGGCTGCAAGTTTGAAACCAACATTTCTGCATAGCTGATGGCGACAAAGTTAAAATGTTTCTATGGTGTGTGGTTTGTACTCAGTGACATAGTTAAAGAATATTAAACATATCATGCCTTGATAACTGCCTTGCGGTAGCAGAACCAGCAGCCATATGAGCCGGAACCTATGTGGCCGCCAGTCTACTTCTGCTTACTCGAGGCAGCTATCAGGGCACGGTTGGCCTAGCTGCGGGGGCCTTGAAGTGAGCCATTGCAGGGCACATAGGGCAGTTCCATCCCTCTGCTGCACAGCAGAAGCTGGTTGCCGTGCAGCCTTCTGCCCTCCCCACACCTCTTCCTGGTGAGTAAGCAGAAGAAGTGAGCCTCATATACATGAAAAAAATTAGACACCCCCTGAAAATAAGTCCTACTGCTTATTTCTGAAGCCCAAAATAAAATATGACCCGGTCTTATTTTGGGGGGAAAAATAGGACGTTCTGCTCTTGTAGATAAGTGAGCAGAACATGAGATAAGGTTGGTTGTATAGGCAGTTTTCAACTTACAACCACATTTTGAACCAGAATTTTGTGTCAGGGTTCCAAGTAATACCACCCCCAATGAAAAAAGACTCTGAGGCTAGAAGTTCCTCAAATTTCCACTTTATTAGGGATGTCATATTGTCACACCTGGGAAAATCTGAATCTGAAACCCTTCTTTTGCATTGGATGGCTTGTCTTGCTGTCTGCCAAATAGACAGACAGACAGACAGACAGACAGACAGACAGACAGACAGACAGACAGACAGACAGTTAGATACACTCAAGGAGATTCTTAAAGGTACCAAGGAGGCAGTTCTTCACCAGAAAACTTGCTAAGATTGTTAAAATCCAGAAGCTGGAACAGAGGCAGGGATTTCTGATTATGGCCGAATTTCCATGGAAATGAAGCATTTCTCAGATGCTGCTATCATCTCTTGTGGTTTCAAATACACTGCAATTGAACCAGCAACAAAGGAGTTTAGGTTTTGTAAAATCACAGAGCATTCAAAATAGCAGAGTGCTCTTGTGTGGAAGTGTCTATTATCAAAAATACCTAGGTTAGTTCACTTATGTCCTGAGCATTTGAAAGCTCACACTTTGGAAACAAAAGGAAGTACTTTGTTGGAAGTACTTAAATGTGGTAAAAACCTGACCATAAATTGTTTTCTATCTAAGGTACAAATACCATTTATTCAACAAGAGTGTTCATGGTTTGTTCTGATTCCCCCACCCTTTGCCCACTTGCCTCTTCGGCTGTTTGTCTCACCTTTTGTTCTTCATCTTGGCTCCTTTCACAGTCAGATCCTGTACAAACATATGTTAGTTATTCCCAGACCACTATTTTCCCCTTGTATCACTTATTTTAGGTTTAGGTTTAGGTTTATTGGATTTATATGCCGCCCCTCTCCACAAACTCGGGGTGGCTCACAACAATAATAAAAAACAGTACAGTACACAATACCAAATCCAATGCCCACCCATCCAGTTACAATTTAAATTAATAATCTCATAAAAACAGTATATATAAAAAACAGGCACACAGTCAATCAATCAACAGAACAACATGGGCAAGGGGGAGGTGTTTTAGTTCCCCCATGCCTGATGGCAAAGGTGGGTCTTAAGGAGTTTACGAAAGGCAGGGAGGGTGGGGGCAATCCTAATCTCAGGGGGGAGCTGGTTCCAGAGGGTCGGGGCCCCCACAGAGAAGGCTCTTCCCCTGGGTCCCGCCAGACGACATTGTTTAGTCGACGGGACCCGGAGAAGGCCAACTCTGTGGGACCTAACCGGTTGCTGGGATTCGTGCGGCAGGAGGCGGTCCCGAAGATATTCTGGTCCGGTGCCATGAAGGGCTTTATAGGTCACAACCAACACTTTGAATTGTGACCGGAAACTGATCGGCAGCCAATGCAGACTGCGGAGTGTTGGAGTGATATGGGCATACTTAGAGAAGCCCATAATTGCTCTTGCAGCTGCATTCTGCACGATCTGAAGTTTCCGAACACTTTTCAAAGGTAGCCCCATGTAGAGAGCGTTACAGTAGTCGAGCCTCGAGGTGATGAGGGCATGAGTGACTGTGAGCAATGACTCCCGGTCCAAATAGGGCCGCAACTGGCGCACCAGGCGAACCTGGGCAAACGCCCCCCTCGCCACAGCTGAAAGGTGTTTTTCTAATGTGAGCTGTGGATCGAGGAGGATGCCCAAGTTGCGGACCCTCTCTGAGGGGGTCAATAATTTCCCCCCCAGGGTAATGGACGGACAGATAGAATTGTCCTTGGGAGGCAAAACCCACAGCCACTCCGTCTTGTCTGGGTTGAGTTTGAGTTTGTTGACACCCATCCAGGCCCCAACAGCCTCCAGGCACTGGCACATCACTTCCACTGCTTCATTGACTGGACATGGGGTGGAGATGTACAACTGGGTATCATCAGCATATTGATGATACCTCACCCCATGCCCTTGGATGATCTCACCCAGCGGTTTCATGTAGATATTAAATAGCAGGGGGGAGAGGACCGACCCCTGAGGCACCCCACAAGGGAGAAACCTCGGGGTCGACCTCTGACCCCCCACTAACACCGACTGCGACCGACCGGAGAGGTAGGAGGAGAACCACTGAAGAACAGTGCCTCCCACTCCCAACCCCTCCAGCCGGCGCAGAAGGATACCATGGTCGATGGTATCGAAAGCCGCTGAGAGGTCAAGGAGCACCAGGACAGAGGACAAGCCCCTGTCCCGGGCCCGCCAGAGATCATCCATCAACGCAACCAAAGCAGTTTCCGTGCTGTAGCCGGGCCTGAATCCAGACTGCTGAGGACCTAGATAATCGGCTTCATCCAAGGACCGCTGGAGTTGAAGTGCCACCACCTTCTCGACAACCTTCCCCATGAAGGGAAGGTTGGAGACTGGACGGTAGTTATTAAGCACGGCTGGGTCCAGGGAAGGCTTCTTGAGGAGGGGGCGCACAACCGCTTCCTTATAAAGGGGCGGAAAGGACCCCCTCCCCAAGGAGGCGTTGACAATCTCCTGGACCCAGCTCCATGTCACTCCTCAACTGGCCGAAACCAGCCAAGAGGGACACGGATCCAGTAAACAGGTGGCGGAACTCACAGCTCCAATGGCCTTGTCCACTTCATCAGGTGTCACCAAGTCAAACTCCTCCCAGACAGATGGACAAAGACGTTTAGCCCCAGTCACCTCGACTGACTCATTGTCAGTCAACTCTGTTTCACAATTGGAGTCGAGGTCCGCTCGGATCCGGGCGATTTTATCAGCGAAAAACGTGTTAAAATCCTCGGCACTACTCTGCAAGGGCTCCCCAACTCCCCTTTGATTAAGAAGGGAGTGGGTTACCCTAAACAGAGCGGCCGGGCGGGATTCCGCTGATGCAATCAAGGTGGCATGATATGCGCATCTTGCCGCCTTGAGCGCCACTTTGTAAGTCTTAATATGAGCTCTTACAAGTGTTTGATCGGATTCGGACTTACTCTTCCTCCATCGCTTCTCCAGACGTCTCTTCTGGCGCTTCAACACCCGGATCTCCTCGTTGAACCATGGAGCTCTACGGGGTCTAGTGCCGCGGAGACGTCGCAACGGCGCAATCCTGTCAAGAGCCTCCCCTGCAGCCTTGTTCCAGGCCTCAGCAAGAGACTCTGCCGAACTGTGGACAAGTGTATCTGGAATAACCCCAAGCGCCATCTGGAAGCCTTTTGGATCCATCAGGCGTCTGGGGCAGAACCTCATAATTGGTTCCACCTCCCTGCGGGGAAGGATTGGAGCCAGGAAGTTAAGCCGCAGTAGGAAATGATCTGACCACGACAAAGGCAACACTTCTAAGCCCCTTAATCTCAGATCATTACTCAGTTGCTCAGAGAGGAATATCATATCGGGTGCGTGCCCACCCTCGTGAGTCGGACCCTGAACTACTTGAGTCAGGTCCATGGCTGTCATGGTGGCCATGAACTCCTGTGCCAGTCCAGAGGAACCGCCGAGCGACGGCAGATTGAAGTCCCCCAGGACGATAAGTCCGGGGAACTCCACCGCCAGCCCGGCCACCTCCTCGAGTAGCACAGGCAGGGCTGTTGACACGCAGCTGGGAGGCAGGTACGTGAGTAACAAGCCCACCTGAACCCCTAAGTCCAACTTCACCAGGAGGGACTCGCAACCCGCAACCTCTGGAGCAATGAGCCTACGCAGGCCAAGACTCTCCCTGGCTATAATAGCCACTTCCCTGGGGTCGAGGTTGGTGCCATACCCGAAACCCAGTTGGGCAAATTTCAGAGAGAGGAACTCCTCCCTCCGGGCCCAGCCAGGTTTCGGTCACACAAGCCAGGTCGGCCTCCTCATCCAGGATCAGATCCCGGATGAGGAGAGCTTTATTTACCACCGACCTGGCATTGAGTAGCAACAACTTGAGCCCAGGGCCAGAATTACACTCATCACCAGTGCCTTGAGTTAAGCTCATGGAGCCTGAAGAAGGGATCGCTACTAAGCAGCGATTTTATCTTTTGACAGCTATATGCACACTTATAGTTATAGTTTATAGTTATAGTTTATTAGATTTGTATGCCGCCTCTCTCCGAAGACTCAGGGTGGCTCACAGCATAACAGTAATAACATTACAAATCTAATAATAAAAAATTAAATTAATTTAAGAAGGCATTAATAACATAATAAAACCCCTAACTATGCAGTCATACACATTCAACCTAATCTATCCTACAGTAAGGCCAAAAACATAATAAAAAAGGGGGAAAGATGGTAATTATCCCCACGCCTGGTGACAAAAGTGGGTATTCAGCATTTTACGGAAGACGAGGAGGGTGGGGGTATTGAAATCTCTGGAGGGAGTTGATTCCAGAGGGCCAGGGCCGCCACAGAGAAGGATCTTCCTCTGGGTCCTGCCAGCCGACATTGTTTGGTCGACGGGACCCAGAGAAGGCCAACTCTGTGGGACCTAATTGGCCACTGGGATTCATGCGGCAGGTGGCGGTCTCGGAGATGTTCTGGTCCGATGCCATATAGGGCTTTATAGGTCATAACCAACACTTTGAATTTTGACCAGAAACTGATCGGCAGCCAGTGCAGGCCACAGAAGTTTTGGTGAAATGTGAGCAGATCTTGGAAGCCCCACGATGACTCTCGCGGCCACGTTCTGCATGATCTGAAGTTTCCAAACACTCTTCCATATAGAGAGCATTGCAGTAGTTGAACCTCGAGGTGATGAGGGCATGAGTCACTGTGAGCAGTGACTCCCGGTCCAAATAGGGCCACAACTGGTACACCAGGCGAACCTGGGTAAACACCCTCCTCACCACAGCTGAAAGATTGTGCTCTAATGTTAGCAGTAGATCAAGGAGGACGCCCAAGTTGTGAACCCTCTCTGATGGGATCAATAATCCCCCCCCGGGTAATGGATGGACTGATGGAATGGTCCTTGGGAGGCAAAACCCACAGCCACTCCGTCTTGTCAGGGTTGAGTTTGAACCTGTTGACACCCATCCAGACCTTCACAGCCTCCAGGTACCAGCACATCACTTCCATTGCTTCACCGACTGGACATAGGGTGGAGATGTATAACTGGGTATCATCCACATACTGATGATACCTCACTCCATGCCTTTGGATGATCTAACCCAGCGGTTTCATGTAGATATTAAATAGCAGGGAGGAGAGGACCGACCCCTGAGGCACCCCACAAGGGAGAAGACTCGAGGTCAACCTCTGACCGCCCACTAACACCGACTGCAACTGACCGTAGAGGTAGCAGGAGAACCACTGCAAAACAGTGCCTACCACTCCTAACCCCTCCAGACGGTGCAGAAGGATACCATGGTCGATGGTATCGAAAGCCTTTGAGAGGTCAAGAAGCACCAGGACAGAGGATAAACCCCTGTCCCAGGTCCGCCAGAAATCATCCATCAGCACGACAAAAGCAGTTTCCATGCTGTAGCTAGGCCTGAATTCTGACTGTTGAGGGCCTAGATAATTGGCTTCTTCCAAGGACCACTGGAGCTGGAGCGACACCACCTTCTCGACAATCTTCCCCATAAAGGGAAGTTTGGAGACTGGATGATAGTTATTAAGTACGGCTGGGTCCAAGGAAGGCTTCTTGAGGAGGGGGCATATGAGTGCCTCCTTATAAGGAGCCGGAAAGGACTCCCCCTCAAGGAGGCATTGACAATCTCCTGGACCCAGCTCTATGTCACCTCTCTGCTGGCCGAAACCAGCCAAGAGGGATACGGATCCAGCAAACAGGTGGTGGAACTCACAGCACCAATGGCCTTGTCCACTTCATCAGGTGTCACCAGGTCAAACTCCACCCAGACAGCTGGACAAGGACAGGCCCCAGTCACCTCAACTGACTCGTTGTCAGTCGACACTGCTATCAAATTGGAGTTGAAGTCTGTCTGGATCTGAGTGACTTTATCAGTGAAAAAAGAGTTAAAGTCCTCGGCATTGCTCTGTAAGGGTTCCCCAGCCCCCCCCCCAATTAAGAAGGGAGCGGGTCACCCTAAACAGAGCAGCCGGGCGGGATTCAGCTGATGCGATCAAGGCGGCATAGTACGCAGATCTTGCCGCCTTGAGCGCCACTTTGTAAGTCTTAATAAAAGCTCTTACAAGTGTTCAATCAGATTCAGACCTACTCTTCCTCCATCGCTTCTCTAGACGTCTCTTATGGCGTTTCAACTCCCGGAGCTCCTCGTTGAACCATGGGGCTCTATGGGGTCTAGCGCCACGGAGAGGTCGCAAAGGCGCAATCCGGTCAAGAGCCTCCGCCGCAGCCTTACAAGTGCTCGGTCAGATTCGGATTTACTCTTCCTCCACCGCTTCTCTAGACATCTGTTCTGATGTTTCAACACCCAGAGCTTCTCGGTGAACCATGGAGCTCTACAGGGTTTAGTGTCACAGAGAGATCGCAGTGGAACAATTTGATCAAGAGCCTCCATCGCAGCCCTGTTCCAGGCCACAGCAAGAGACTCCACCGAGCTGTGTATGAGTGAATCCTGTAAAACCCCAAGCACCCTCTGAAAGCCTTCTGGATCCATCAGGCGTCTGGGGCGGAACCACCTAGTTGGTTCCACCTCCCTGCAGGGGAGGATTGGAGCTATGAAGTCAAGCCACAGCAGAAAATTTAACTTACAAATTTGTTTGCCCACCCTTCTCAGACTCTCTCTATTTTTTTCCTTCCAGACCATTCTCTTCATTTATAAAGCTAATTTAATCTTCTCTACAGCACCTTATTACTGCCAAACATATAATTAAATAAAGTAGAATTTCCACAATTCTGACATGCCAAAGTTTATGAAAAGGGCAGACAACAGAAAATCAAACAGGCTAAAACTGAGCAAAAAGGGACCTTTAACAAAAGATCCTTTTGATTGGGAATCATAATATATTCAACTTATTGAAATGCATAGTCTTCATCAGCAAATGCATTAGCTTTATGTAGTGGTGTTGGCTAGATGAATGAGCTCATTGGGAGCAGTGGGTTTTCGTGTTACAGCTACTCTTTTATCAGAGCTTCATTCTGTTATGTTATATTGTTGCTGCAGAAACCACGCTAGATCTCACAATGAAGAACCTGATAAATGGTGCTTTAAAGCTGCTTAAACCAGCTCTGCCATAAAATCCCTGTGGAAAGAACATGCAAATCACTCCCCCCCCCCCCTTTTGGACACTGATAAACCATTCTATGTACAAAGAAATATTAACTTTTCAGCCAAACACTATAACCTTTTAAGAACAAATAAACAATAACTAAAATGGGAAGAAAATGTATCAAAAGAGTTACAGTACAGCATTACTGTCCTCAATATATTAGTTTATTTATTCATTCATTCATTCATTCTTGTGTATATTATTATGCTGCCATTGGTGTTCATGAAGCTTTACACAGCTGGTAAACAAAAGATGAGTCCCTGCCTTAAGTAGCTTACAGTCTAATTATAAATATCTCTGGATTCTGGAGGCAAGTAAGCTAAAATATTCTAAGATGCTGAGAATTTATTACATGAGGCATATAATTAGAAAAAAGCTTGCAAAAGTTCAATAAAGTTGTGGGTTTTTAAAAAATATAAATTTAAAATGTAAAAAACTCACATGAAATCAAGTGGGGGTTATGGGATAAGCTGTGGATGTTTAATTGTCATATATACCGTACTCTTTCCAATATGTGTCGCTTGCGTTGTTTATTAAAATAACTCAAATTATTTTCCTTTTGGAGATATAATGAAAAAGTGCAAATTCTATCCAAGGAATGCAAGAAAAGAAAGGACATTTCCCCCCATCCTCATTCAATTAATATTTCCCTCCTAAAGCTCATTTTTGTTCTGTCCACCCGCAGCAGGGCATCTACAATGGAGCTTTAAAAGTAAAAATGGCAGCTGTGACCATCATAGTTCCCTCTAAGCTGAGCAGTGAGCAATTGCTCACTTAAAAATCATCATCAACTCAGAGTTTTCCAAACCTGCCCAGAAGCCGAGAGGGAAAGAGGAAGAGAGGAAGAGAGAGAAACAGATAGAAAAAAGAGAGGAAGGAAAAGAGAAAGAAAAAGAATGGGAGTAAGGAAGAGAGAAAGAAAATCAAAATCTAGTTTGAAACTATCTCAACTATTTAAGTGGCATTTTGATATTGATAGAGTTGCCCTATTATGAGCTCACTGTTATAGACACACAGTACAGTATTTTATTTTTAAATTATCTGAGGCAAAACAGGGTGGGTTTTTTGTTTGTTTGTTTGTTTGTTTGTTTGTTTGTCTATCTATCTATCTATCTATCTATCTATCTATCTATCTATCTATCTATCTATCTATCTATCTATCTATCTATCTATCTATCTATCTATCTATTTATTTATGTGCCGCCCAGTCCCGAAGGGACTGCCGCTCAGACACTATACTTTTCCGCCCCCCCCCCAAAAAAAAAAATTAGAGGGAACACTGGTGACCATGTAACTAAATTTTCCTTTTATGTGGCTCTCAATTGTTTGTTCTTTCTACCTACAACTTAATTCCTTCCTCCTTCTACCATCACATTATTTCAGTGAATTCGGCTATTTAATTTTTTTTTTGTCTAAAGCAATCCTAACTCTTTCTTCAGCTGATGACATGTGATGATAATTTGCAACCTTCCCCACAAGAAAATCCAATGGGGAAACCAGCAGAAAATCAGAAGTCACCATCATGTGAAGTCCTTACTTAATGAATCTTGCAGTGATGATAACCTGTGAGAAGCATGATAGGTCAATGGTCATCTGGAAAGCTGACAGCCCAGTTTTGAGACTGGAATACTACATAATGGGATGAGTTCCTGTTACTTTCCCTAGCTCCTGACAACCTAGCAACTCGAAAGCATGCAAATGCAAGTAGATAAATAGGTATCCCTTTGGTGGGAAGATAACAATGTTCCATGCGCCTCAGCCAGTGAAGGTCTGCTACTGGAATGGTAAGGTGCTACATTCTGGTAGCAATTTTGGAGATGTGTGTGCAACTGTGCACCACCGATGCATGCACATGTACCCCCAGCAAGCAGAAACTTAAATGAAGACACTCACGTGAGCAAGATTTTGGTGATTTTCACCTTTTTTTTTTTGCTTCTGTGCATTCGCGGAAGCAAACATATCAGTGAAAATCACCAAAATCTCACTCGCATAAATGTTCTCGTGTGAGATTTCACATGCTGCACATTCGAAGCAGCCAAATCTTGCACCAATGGGGCACACCGGTAGCGCAGTAGATGGCAGGCCTTCTCTGACCTCAGCATATAGTCACATTGGCCACATCACCATGGAAATATCTTTAGACAATGCTGGCTCCCTTGGCCAAGATACAGAGATGAGCACTTCCTTTTAGAGTCAGACATGATTGGACAAGGGAAACCTTTACCTTTAATTATGGACTGCTGAAACAGCCATCATTAAGAGTCATAGAAACATAGAAGGCTGACGCCAGAAAAAGACCTCATGATCCATCTAGTCTGCCCTTATACTATTTTCTGTATTTTATCTTAGGATGGATCTATGTTTATCCCAGGTATGTTTAAATTCAGTTACTGTGGATTTACCAACCACGTCTGCTGGAAGTTTGTTCCAAGGATCTACTACTCTTTCAGTAAAATAATATTTTCTCATGTTGCCTTTGATCTTTCTCCCAACTAACTTCAGATTGTGTCCCCTTGTTCTTGTGTTCACTTTCCTATTAAAAATCTTCCCTCCTGGACCTTATTTAACCCTTTAACATATTTAAATGTTTCAATCTTGTCCCCCTTTTCATTCTGTCCTCCAGACTATACAGATTGAGTTATAGCGGGATCATAATCTCCCTCTTCCTGCTTGTTATACCTCTAGCTGTGCAGCCAAGCATCCTACTTGCTCTCCCTACCGCCTGACTGCACTGTTCACCCATTTTGAGACTGTCAGAAATCACTACCCCTAAATCCTTCTCTTCTGAAGTCATGGTCACATAGTTTTTCAACTTACATTGCTTAACAATGGAGGTTCTGGTCCCAAATTGTTAAGCAAAGGCTATCTGTATCTCCACCTGTAAGTGTAAGAATAACTCTGGACCAAGATATTTCTGATCTTATGAGCCTGTGTATTTAAAAGCAGGCTAAGATCATTGGGACAAATTGCATTCTCAATAAATCTAAATCTATGCTTCTGGCACTTACATTATTTTTTTTTCATAAGAATTAACAGCCACCTGGGGCCTATTTAAACCTTTCCTGCTATGAAGACAATCCTCTACCTATACTGTACTCTTTGGAAGCATCTTCCTTAGTATTGATGCCTTCATTTCCTACCTTTCAAAGAAATATTTCTTTTGTTAATATTACTCTGTTCTAGTACATAAATCTCAGCTGGAGGTTGGCTGCTCATTCCATTAAAAGTTGGCTCGCTGCCTACTGGCAGTAAGGCTTGCTAGCATCCAGAGGGGAAAACGTGTGAACCCACCGACTCCAGGTTTTGGAGGACACCCCCTTTGTGATGTCAGCTGCTGCAGCTCCTCTCAGCAGCAATTTCTACCTTTGCCAGAGAGAGAATAAGCAAGCAAGTGAATTAGCAGCTGTTCCTTCACCTTTCCACTGTGATTCATTTGTTTCTCTTTTCTGTAGGTGAGGGTGGCAGGGGTGAATTAGCAGGTGGCAATCACGAAGATGAGAACCAACAGGTGCTCCTTTCCCTTTTTATTTTTACTACTAATAAAAAGTCTACTTTGCCCTCCTTGTAAGACAATTCCGTATTCGCTTCAGTTATTTTTGTCATTGGTTGTTGATAAAGCATGCCTGTGCTCTTTGTATTGCTGCTCAATTATCTTGGGACGCCTGCTTATGTTGTAATTCTCACAGACTCACTAGATGTTTTCACAAAGCAAGAAATAGGAAGCCTCTGCTTCTAGTTTATTTTGCTTTGGTTGTTCGATCATTAGAAAAGATGCAAAGAACTCTATCAGAAATGGATTTCGGTTCCCGCACACCCAAGAAAGGGGCAAACAGTACCATCAACTGTACATCCCCCCCCCTCTTCATCACAATTCTATTGGGGGTAGAAGTATTATGTCTAAAAGACTTTCTGACTGCTGGAATGAACAATAAGCAATGAACTGAGTTTTATCATTAGAAGAGAAAGGAGCTTTTTAAAGAAATGTGTTATAAAGATGGCGAGTACAAGTGCACTAGAGTGCCTTCCGTCCCTTGTCCTATTGCTCTCCTATATCTCCTATACTTTTCTTCTATTTCTATATCTCTTCTTCTATTCATTCATTGATATGTTCTATTACTATATCTTCTTTTCTATTATTTCTTAGATATATTTTACTATGAGTATCTCCTCTATAACCTTCATCATGTATTTTACTATGTGTATATAGATATATACCCACTAAAACCCTCATTGTGTATTGGACCAAATAAGTAAGTAAGTAAGTAAGTAAGTAAGTAAGTAAGTAAGTAAGTAAGTAAGTAAGTAAGTAAGTAAGTAAACAAACAAACAAACAAACAAACAAACAAGTAAACAAGTAAATAAGTAAACAAACAAACAAACAAATAAATAAATAAATAAATAAAGATAGGTGAAGCTCAGCACTTCACTAACTACATCCTACCACAAAGAGAGTGAAAGGCCATGTGCTCTGTGTGTATGGACTTAAGAAAAAAGGCAGAAGTCACCTGAGTTTAGCAGCCTCTTAGACCAAAGTGCAACAATATTTTTTGTCTTTTAATGACCCCATAATCCTATGCATTGGGGTGGAGCTGGGGCAACTGAATGGAGCTGAGTGTTTACTGGCCCAATGCCCTTCCTGTCGCCAGTGCAGACTTTGCAACTGATATTCACTCATTGTGCCCAAAGAGATAAATACCTGCTGCAACCTAGAATCAAACTCCCAGCCTCCTGATTGACACCTGTGCACCCCATGCCCCATCCCAGATCTTTGACCTTTCACCTCCACTTCCATGCCACTTCACCAGTCAAAGGGCAATAAAATAACAAGGAATAAATCTATCTATTCTATATACTACTAAAATTCTAATTCTTGTTTGCAACCTTCAACTGGAATGACTAGGGTAACAACTGTTGACCCAACATGCTTCAAAAGGACAGATTTAAAATTATAGCCTATTTCTTCCATGCTGGCCAATTGAGATGCTATGCACTGCCAAACTGTGCCATCCCCATGCACTATTCTCTGTTCTCTGCCATCTTCCACACCTCACTAACCAATACAGTACCTCACTTGCACTTAGATACATTATTCTCAAACTGTACTGATACCCCACAAATCCCTCCAGAACCCCTATAATTGTCTATAACCTGTATGACCCACTGTGTATCCTTCCATCTCATGCCATCCCCGCACCCTCTCTAACCAGTGCCATTCTCTGAATCCTCTCCCACCTTAACCTTGCTGTTCAGTTCAAGAAAACACCCTAATCTTATGTTCCCGGGTCTATTTGACCCGGACTGCAAATTGATCATTTTAGGTACTTATATTTGGTCTTTTTGAAAGCTTTTTTCACCTGGAAACAAGTTTGAACATTTCTGCACACAATGGAATGAAAATTGAACTGAAAATAATTAATCCTTATCGGTTTATTTTGCACATAAATTTGCCTCCCCCCCCCCTCGTGTTTGTGGATTTTTTTTAGGTTTATAAGGCCGGGGTGGTGGTGGCCCTTTTGTGGCAAAAATAAACCAATAAGAATAATTTTTTTCAGTTCATTTCTATTTTTCTTATGTTCAGGATTGTTCAATTTAGTATATCAAAACTTTTAGGGGAATATTCCTTAGATATTTGTAGCCTAAAAAAGTATAAATTGAAAAAAAATTCAGAAAACATGGAGGGAGGGGCTTTTTGATAAAAATATAAGCCTCAATTTTTTCAATTCAATTTTCATATCATTACGTTAATAAATGTTCAAACTAGTTTTCCAGTTGAAAAAGTTTTCAAGAAGATCAAATTCAAGTACCTAAAAAAATTCTTTTTGGTCCGGTCATATACGAGCAGAAACAGACTGGAAGTGATGGGGGGTTTTTTGCCCAGAAAAGAATTAGCCACCCCCCAAAAAATATTGTTTTGATGATCAGCAATGTTAAATTGAGTAAATGAATGCATAAGATATTAAAAATATTTCGGATTTGAAGCCTGCGTAAATATAAAGTGAAAATGTTTGCAAGCAGCCAAAGGGGGGGGGAGGGCTTATTTATGATTGTAAACAACCAATAAGAAACATTTCTTTCAGTTCATTTATATTTTTCTTATATTCATAAATGTTCAAACTACCAATCCCACACCAACTTTAGTAAAATTGAACACATTTTGCAAGCAAAACTATCCATAAATTGAAAAATATTTCACAAAACGGGGGGGGGCACGCATTCTATCAGCAAAATAAACCAATAAGAATTACTTTTTTCATTTCAATTTTCATATCATTATGTGCAGATATGTTCGTACTACTTTCCAAGTGAAAAAAGTATTCAAATTGACCAAACATAAGCACTTCAAATGAAGAGTTTTCGGTCCAGGTCAGGGTGACCCGGGAACACAACTAGTGTAACTTTTTGTTTTTCAGCGAGAAAGAAATCCCCCACCCCCAAAAAAAATTTCTCATAGAGAGAACCCCTGAAATGTTGAAAAGTCATGAAATTTCAAGTTTCAGATATGCAGGGAAAATTTTTTACAGGGACTCAAACTTGGCTTCGGGTCACATACGACCCAAACTGAATAGCAAGATTAAGTCACCCCTTGTGCACCCCTTTGGATTTCCATGCTGACTTCCAACCCATGGTGCAACTTTTGCACACCCTACATTCTTCCAAATTTGCATAGCACCTTTTACACACCTGTGCATACTTGACACCTGTGCACCCCATGCCGCCTCCCCGATCTTTGAGCCTTCCCAACTCACATAATTCCCCCGCCCCCACATACAGAAGTATGTATAAGTTGTATAAGTATGAATAAGTTTCCCCAAGCCTTTCCACAGTAACTCTTGGCATCCTTGTGTACCTTCCATAACCTGCACCATACCTTTTCTTTTGGGGGGGGGGGGGTGTAAAAATATTTTATTTTTCTCCACATCAAAAACATACATAACACCACATATATCATAATATGCACATATTATCACTTAAAAAACAGTAATAAAATAACCTAAGTTACATTTCAATTTTAATTTTATTATTCAATCTATTATTCTCTGTCCTGTACCATCGTCCTTGGAGAGGGGCGGCATACAAATCCAATTAATAAATAATAAATAAATATTCAGCAAAACAGCCTTGAAAGGCCAGATGAATTAGGTTAGCAATGCAATAGTAATATAGGGAAAGTGGGATTAATCTTTTGTGACCATTTTTGGTTGTTTTGATGAAATACACATGTTTAATATGCATTTTGAAGGAATTATATTTATGTTTATTTATATTATGATGTCAATAACGCAGTGTCACAAACATTGCACAATTTCGATGGGCTGTAGTAATAACGAATTTCCGTGAAAATAAGGCCCTGTCTTATATTTTTTTGAACCCTGGAATAAGTGTTTGGCCTTATTTTCAGGGAGGTCTTATTATTTTGGGGTGTGTGAGGCAAGACAGGGCTCGTATTTATATTGTCTTACCTGATTTCTAGCTCTGTCACCCTAACTTTAACCAGAGGAAATGGTATTTTGGGGGGAGGGCTTATTTTGGGGGAGGGCTTATTTTCCGGGAAACAAGGTGAGATGGCTGCATATGGCTCATCAATTTCTCATCCCTTGGTTGTACTTAAGGAACATTACCTAGTAACATCTCAACATTAATATCTAAGGTTGTATGCAAGAACCAAAAGAAATAGAAATATTTTGCTCTTTGTCTTCCTGCATCACTGATTCAAAATCTTGTTCATAGCAACACCTTGTTATCTTTCTTTTTTCTTTTTACATACAGTCGTACCTCTACTTAAGAACCCCTCTACTTAAGAACTTTTCTAGATAAGAACCGGGTGTTCAAGATTTTTTTGCCTCTACTTATGAACTATTTTCTACTTAAGAACCCAAGCCTGGAAAAAAAATCCCAGGAAATTTGAGAGCTGCACGAAGACCCGGCCAGTTTTCTGCCATTCCCCCTTTAATCCCGGCCATCTGGGCTGCCAGAGGAGCCTTTTTGGTGGCGCTTAAGGAGGTTTTGGCAGTCCAGAGTGAACGAAGCATTTTCCTTTCTCTGGGTGCTTGGACAGGACATAAAACTTTGCCAGTGCCCAGAGAAAACAAATGCTTCCTTCGCTCTGGGCAGCTGAGGAGTCACCACAGCGAAGGAAAGGCACCGGCTACAAAGTGAGCGAGCAAGCAGGAGAAGAGGGGAGCCCTTCAGCATGGGAAGGAAGGGGCAGAAGGTAGCAGCAGCAGCAGCCAGTGTATGGGAGGCTGCCTCGTGCCAGGTGTATGGGAGGCGTGTGCTCCTCCTCTCCGCCTCAGAGTTCCTCTTTTTTTTTAAGCCTTAAAGTTTTGATTTTTTTAAATTCTTCTCACCTTACCTTCTTTCTTCAGCAGTGACTGTCCTCCTCCTCTTCTTCCTCCTCCTTTTCCCACCCAAATTCCGAGCATTTATTTCTTTCCCAATGGGTTTGCACTCATTATTTGCTTTTACTTTGATTCATATGGGAAAAACTGTTTTACTTAAGAATGTTTCTACTTAAGAACCTGGTCACGGAACAAATTAAGTTCTTAAGTAGAGGTACCACTGTATTTAATCCCTTTTCAGTTTGTGCATTTTTTTTACTGCTGTCTCCCAACAAATCTGACAGTCTTTTCACACTATGAATGATAATTTAGAAAGCTCTGAAGTTGTTGTTTACAACTTCTACTAATGTTTCTTAATTCATTCTCCTGTTTCTCAATTAACATCCTGCCATAACTTTGTGGTGAAGGGAGCAGGAAAAAAATAGCCAAAATTTGCAATAAATTGCCTGTAGATCCTATCACTATTACAGCAGATAATACTATACCCAAGCAAATAGTCTACTGGTAATTTTTTTCTATGAAAAAGCAATGTTGGAGCAAGTAAAACAGAGGCTGAGATGGAGGGGAGGTATGGGAAATGAATACATCTTTCCCTGGAACTTCTATTCAGAAAAAGTTCTTTTCTGATATTTTTATGTGTCAACTTTGACCTGGCGTGAAGAACTGGGTCCTCGTTTTACCAAACTCAGAAGGATGGGAGACTGAATCAAACCTTGAGTCTGGTGAGATTACAACTGCCAAATTGCAGTCAGCTGGCAGTCAGCAGAAGCAGCCTGCAGTACTGCATTCTAACCACTGTGCCACTATGGTTTTGGTATCAAAATGAAAGCCTGTGAGTCATGATATCATCACACAAATAATATAAATAAGCAATTCAAATCAAGATATCTAATACAGGTTTACAGTATATCATTTACATTGTGGAGGGAAGGATAAACTGGATGTGACAGGGACAAGGGTACTATGTTGAAACTGTGTAGTCTATACTGATAGGAATATGGAAGGTCAAATCTCTGCCTTCTGCTTGAGGCTGTGATGGTTTGCCTTGGGCTTTTGCTACCAAACTCTTTCAGTTGTTGTTACACATTAACAACATATAACAATGTATCTGCAATGTAACTGTTAACTTTTGTTAGTCTATGAGTAAAATACAGGATGGCAATAGTTTTTTATTATTATTATTATTATTATTATTATTATTATTATTATTATTATTATTATTATTATTATTATTATTTATTAGATTTGTATGCCACCCCTCTCCATAGACTCGGGGAGGCTCACAGCAATGATAAAAACAATATACAATGACAAATCTTATAGTTAGAATCTAAAATAACAATAATACATTTTTAAAAGTCTAAAAAACAAGAAACCCCAATATATAAAAAACATACATACAGTCATATCACACACACACACACACACACACACACACAAACTACATAGGCAGGGGGAGATGTTTCAGTTTCCCCACAATAGCAAATAAATGTAGGAAGATAATGTAGAAAACATTCCCCTCTCTCTAGAAGTCAATTCAATACGGGGATCATAGATAAAGCTCTCCACATGAACTTAACTTTGGGGAGAGAGTACATTGTGTAAAGAAGATTTGCAATTGTGGACCAGCTGTACAAATATCTGACAATTACAACAATTTCATTTGTAAAATTACAGAATTAGAAAGTATTATTTAGGCCATCATATCAAGCCTCCTGCTCAGTTCAAGAATTTACATTAAAACATTCATGACTATTATCTAGCCAGCCTCTGTTTGAAGATATCCAGCAGGGGAGTATATTCCCTACCTAATACAAGTATAATCCAGATCAGTTGCCAATGACACATTTTAGTGTGTTTGTTCTCTCTGCATTTTTCTACTTTCTCTCTAAAATAGATGTACTTTACATGCACTTTCCCCTAATGTATATATTTGATATACATTTTTGGACTGTAAACAACATTGTGATATTTGACAAACACTGTAATTATGTAAATTTGGTGCCTTTCTTTGGTGGGCAATATAATTCAGACCTGCAGAGGCTAGCAGAAGTCAGAATTCAGTTTTGGTTGCCGTTTTAATGCTAGTGTTTTCTTCTAGTAAAATGGGCCTAATTCCACAGATTTTCCAATTACCGTAAATTAATTATGTCCAAATATTGGTTGTTACCAGAACTTTGCACAACATACCAACTTGTACTTTTGAACAGATTTTTGTTTTCAAACTAAACTCTTGAACATTTTAAGTAATACTTTTGGACTTGGAATAAATATGTGCAATGAAATCTGGAAACATAGTAAATTTATGGCCCTATCATTGTGAAAATTTACCATACCTCTGTGATTTGGGATAAGGTTTGTGGCAAATCCATTGCAAGGTCATTACTTTGGGGATCAATATTTTTTGATTTAAAATACTCAGGAATCATTGATGCTTGTCAGAATTTACTTTGAATATGTGTGGGTGGAAACAAGAATTGGATCTTAAGTTTTAACATAGTCCATTGCAAATGTCAGAGAACTGTGATAGATATAACACAGTCTCTGCCAACCCTTTCCTTCAAAACCTATTCCATATAAATTGCAATGGATTCATTATTGGCACAATGAAGACAGTTATAATATCAGCAATCTTCCTTTCTTCCCAATATTCTGGATTTAGCTGAGACAGATATCAAATATGTTATTGCCAAGGGGCCTTCTATAACCTAGTAATCAAAGCCTTCTAAATACATATGAAATAAATCTTTTATATCAGATAGTCAAGGGAAAAAGATGGGGTAACAATGTGATGGTTTACAAGGTGATAGACCAACTAGAGGGATAGCTGAGTGACTCACACAATGACTTTTGATTAAAGAACATACATTTTTCCAGGTAAGTTGGAAAACCTTGAAAAGAAAGTATCCATTAGTGCAAAACAGACTTTTCCAAACTAGTATCCTTCAAATGGTTTGGATTCTAATCCTCTTAATTGTAGCTGGCAATTATGGAAGTTGAAGGTCAATAAAACTTGTGGATATTATGTTTAAGAAGACTAGCACAGATACTGTAGTTTTGCTCTAATGATTTTAATCAGCATATAATTTATTAGCTAGGTAATACTTATCAACATAAAGTTGATTTTTTTAAGCTTTAGTATCTACTGGCAATCCAAGATTGATAAAGTGAGAAGCTGTGCGTTGCACAGGCTTTAGGTATGTCTATTTTCCTCTTTTTCAGGGAAGGGACATCTTCATTTCATATAAATATAGAAGATGCCTAAAGGCTGTTTAAAGCACGCAACAATAACAAAAGCAATCTGCCAACCACGAACAGCATATCCTGCTTTGTAAGCTTGTCTTTCAAGTGAGAGCTGAAAGGCAACATATATGATATGTAGGGAATCTGCTAGATGCCAGAGAGGCAGAAACAAGAAAGAAAATTCAGTAGAATGTTGCTAAAATGACAGTCACTGTTAATGGCCCTATCACAAAACCTGTCCTTCAGACTGAAATGTGCAGTAAATAGTAATGAATCGCTGTACTTTGTCGGACAGATTTGATTTGTCTAGCAAATCCAAACTGACATATATGCTCATTTACTTGTAGATAGCCTTTTGAAAATGCCATTCCAGAAAAGCATAAAAAAGGTTATTTAGATTAGGCAGAGTTGCAAGATGAGTAGTACCTCAAGTTCACTGGCTTACATGCGTACTCATTTAATTTCCACTGCTCCATTACTCTCAGTGAAATTGTCCTTAATATAAAAAGGGAAACAAAAAAGAGAAGAGAGTAAAAACTGTAGACACATTAAACAGAAAATTGGGATAAACATATTGGTAGCAAGGCTTGGATACTTTTAAAAGAAAACATGCATAAAGAAGTATAGTGTAGTCATTTCTGTTCTTTGAGTGACCAGTAGTTGACAGCAAAAAGGTGCAGACAATTCTTACTCTTTGCCATCATCTCACAGTCATACACAATTTTGCATCCAAATGCAGTAGAGAAGAAATATCAAGGTTTATGGAATTCACTTCCAGAAGAAGTTGTGACAGCTGTCAGCCTTGATAGCTTCAAGGCAGGATTAGACAGATTCATGGATGCCAAGTGTATCGGTGGTTATTGAAAAGGATGTCCATGTGCAGCCTCTATGTTGGTTGAGGCAGGCAGGATTCCCTTGAGTACCATTTGTTGGGGGTCAGGAGAAAGGAAGGGTCTTGCCTTCTCTTTCTGCTCAAGATCCCTATGGACAATTGGTGGGCCACTATGTGACACAGAATGTTTGGCCTGATTCAGCATGGCTCTTCTTATGTTCTTATGTTCAAGGTCATTTAATGCAAATCAATATTTATATTGAGTTGAACAACTCTGAGCAGCATACAAAACTAGGGAAATTTTTTTAAAAAGAGGCTAAAATATGAATAAACTAATAACAGGGAAATCAGTAAAAAGGGGGGGGGGGATTAGATACATAATAAATATAAATGCCAGGCCTGGGATCTGAACAGAACAGAACAACAGAATTGGAAGGGTCCTTGGAGGTCTTCTAGTTTCACGCCCTGTTTAGCCAGAAAACTCTATACCATTTCAGACAAAAGGTTGTCCAATCTCTTCTTCCAGTGTTGGAGCATCCGCAACTTCTGGAGACAAGTCATTTAACATTGATTAATTGTTCGGTCAGGAAATTTCTCCTTAGTTCTAGGTTGTACTTCTCCTTGATTACTTTCCATCCATCCTGCCTTCAGGTGCTTTGAAGAATAGCTTGCCTCCATCTTCTTTGTGCCAACTCCTGACATAATGGAATACTGCCATCATATGTCCCCTAATCCTTCTTTTCATTAAACTAGACATATTGAATTCCTGCAACCTTTCTTCATATGTTTTAGCCTCCAGTTACCTAATCATCTATGTTGGTGTTCGCTGCACTCTTTCCAGTGTATTAATATTTTTATATATATATCATGGTGACTAAAACTGAAGGCGGTATTCCAAGTATGGTCTTACCAAGACATTACAAAGTGGTTTTAAGTAGCCTAGAATTATAAAGTAGCCAAGACATTATAAAGTGGTTTTTGTAGCCTAGAATTATATTTGCTTTTCTGGCAGTTGCAGAGCACTGTTGACTCATATTTAAGCGATTGTTCACTAGGCTTCCAAGATCCCTCTCACAATTACTACTATTGAGTCAGGCACCACCTATACTATTACTGTGCATTTGATTTTTCTTGCCTAAATGTAGAACCTTACTTTTTTCACCATTGAATTTCATTTTTAGATAACGCCTAATGTTCAAGTCTGTCAAGAACTTTCTGAAGTGCTGATGATTCCTGATAGTTTGGCATTGATGAGTTCCCCATCTATCCCCTCATGCCAATCATTGATGAAGATGTTGAAGAGTACTGGCCTAAAACGGAGCCTTGGGATATCCCACTGTAAACTTTCCTCCATATAGATGCAGTTCCATTAACCACACATTGAGTGCATGTGGTCAGCCAGTTATGAATCCATCTGGTGTTGTCTAACACACATTTTTTCTATCTTATCAAGTGGTATATTGTGGTCTACTTTATCAAATGCCTTCCTGAAATCTAAGTAAATTATATTCACATCATTCCTCTGGTCCACTAATTTTACCACTTTGTGCAATAAGATGTTTATGGTATGATCTGTTTTTGACAAACCCGTGCTAGCTTTTAGTTATGACTTTGTTTGCTGATTCGTTGCTTGATTATTTTTTCCAGCAATGAATCAGGGGACACCAAGAGCAGGGTTGTCAAACTCATGGGCTGTGGGCCAAATGTATCATATGCAAGCCACACCCCTGCTCAGTTTAGCAAAGGGTGGAAGTCCCTTATATCAAGTGACAATGTCATGATGATGCGAATTTGCCCCCATGACCTAGAGGCAAACAAAATCATAACCAAAACCCAGCATGGGTTTATCAAAAATAGATCAAAAGTAAGTTTTCAAACCTTTCCAAAATCCTAGAAGAAAGTGTGCCACCCTTACCTCAGGGGATTGTTTTTCCAGAAAATGGAGCAGAGAAAGCAACTTCCTTGGTCCATTAGATGACAATGTTTAATGGATTCAATTTGCATAATATGTCCAGTTCCATTAGATAATGTCTTTGGTAGGCCAGGAAACAGATCAAGCTCAGTATCTCTTTCTGCCACTTGATAAATTGCCACTATTTTAAAGTGAAAAATGACAAGTATGTTTAAGTCTATGACAGTCAACTGTATCATCCATATTTAATTTATCAATAAAAACATAAAATCAAATGCAATATATCCATTAGAATGTGGCCTCTGCCCCAAAATATCATTTTCATAGCTTCCTGTATAGTGATGGTGCTGCTGGTTTATGAATGCAATGATTTGCTTACTGAGTGTATGCAGAAAAATCTTTAAGAGTAAAGATCTATTCGATCCCACTAATTTAACTGGCAATATAACTTTGAATATTTGGATTTATTTTATATTGATTTTTTTTCTCCTCTGCTCCCTTAAAAATCTTCTATAAAGAGTTAAAAGGCTTCCCCAGGCCATTACATAGTCTATTAGTAAATAAATAAAGGATTGTTTAACTATAACAAATAAAAAGATAAATCCTTTCATTTATGTACCAAAGCCATTCTGTGCACCTAAGAAGCTTATAAAAAGTTAAATTATTATACAAAAGTATTCTCCTGAAAAATTAATTTAGTATTCTCAATTTAAGGTAATAGTGCCCCTCCTTCTTTTTTAATTGACTTATCTAAAATAGAAAAGCCAATACTTTTCAGCAGTTAGCAGTGAAATCCCTTATGACCCCCAAGCATAATACCCTTTTTAAAATTCTGCACATTTATTATTGTCTGGCAAAATAACATTTAAAACTGCTCAGAAGGCCTCTCCTCCATGAATTGTATTCTCAGCAGTCTTCACAACAAACCTCAAGCAGTACTTCCTAATTTTTATTCAACTGTTGGCCTGACTAATCGTTACAAACATCATCTAATGCACATCTCCAATGGTTGAGGAATAATTTAAAGTGGGATAGTTCTTATTAAATGTGTACTGTGTACAAAATAAAATGAATCAATATGGCTGCCCCTGAAGCAATGACGTTATCTGTTTAGCATCAAGAAAGAGGAAAAATTAACTATGGCTTCCTTCATATTTTTGTCCATATTCTTGGTCCTCCCTTTTGGAGATTTGCTGCCCATATCAGAAGCTGAAATAGAAGGAGGGGATGACAGGATTATAAAAGCAATGAGAAGAACGTTCTTTAGAGAAGTAATGTCTACTTCTGCAGATTGAAAGAATTACAAGATATTGTCTTACCCATTGTTGGGAGATCATTAAACATATAAAGACCATCACCCAGTTGTCTTATTCATTCAAAATAATATCAATATTTTGATAATGTAGAAGGTTGAAATAAAATCTGTAAGAAAAAAAAATAGTTATGCATGCTTTAGTAGTTTACTGTATAATACATAATGTCCTTTGCAGTATGTAACCGAAGTATCATGTCCTCTTATTGTTCATTTAATTGTGGGGAGGGGGTCCTTTCCGGATCCTTACAAGGAGGCACTTGTGTGCCCCCTCCTCAAGAAGCCTTCCCTGGACCCAGCCATTCTCAACAACTATCGCCCAGTCTCCAACCTTCCCTTTATAGGGAAGGTTGTTGAGAAGGTGGTGGCATTCCAGCGGTCCTTGGAAGAAGCTGATTATGTAGGCCCTCAACAGTCAGGATTGCCCGGTGCACCAGTTGCGGCCCTATTTGGACCAGGAGTCACTGCTCACAGTCACTCATGCCCTCATCACCTCGAGGCTCAACTACTGTAATGCTCTCTACATGGGGTTACCTTTGAAAAGTGTTCGTAAACTTCAGATTGTGCAGAATGCAGCTGTGAGAGCAATCATGGGCTTTCCCAAATATGTCCATGTTACACCAACACTCCGCAGTCTGCATTGGTTGCCGATCAGTTTCTGGTCACAATTCAAAGTGTTGGTTATGACCTATAAAGCCCTTCATGGCACCAGACCAGATTATCTCAGGGACCACCTTCTGCTGCATGAATCCCAGCGACCAGTTAGGTCCCACAGAGTGAGCCTTCTCCGGGTCCCGTCAACCAAACAATGTTGGCTGGCGGGACCCAGGGGAAGAGTCTTCTCTGTGGTGGCCCCGGGCCTCTGGAACCAACTCCCCCCAGAGATTAGAATTGCCCCCACTCTCCTTGCCTTTCATAACCTTCTTAAAACCCACCTCTGCCACCAGTCATGGGGGAACTGAGATATTCTTTCCCCCTAGGCCTTTACAATTTTATGCATGGTATGTTTGTATGTATGTCTGGTTTTATAATAAGGGGGTTTTTTTTAGTTGTTTTAGTATTGGATTATTACATGCTGTTTTTATTATTGTTGTTAGCCGCCCCGAGTCTGCGGAGAGGGGCAGCATATAAATAAATAAGTAAGTAAGTAAGTAAGTAAGTAAGTAAGTAAGTAAGTAAGTAAGTAAGTAAGTAAGTAAATAAATAAATTAAAAAAAATCCTAGAAGTGTTCTGTCAATGACCCCGTGTACCTATAGAATTTATATCTTTAGTGAAATGCAACAAATTGAAGGATGTGTGGGATCTGTTTTGTTCTCACTCTTCTTTTCATTGTTAAGACAAGGCCAGTTCGTTAGAATAACAGAATCTTTGCATCTCTTGAGTATCAGAATTGCTATGTTGAATTTCAAAGAATGTTAGTGTAGTTTGTTTACATTTTGAAAGACATGTATGTTTCTACTCTTGCTATCCTTACAGCCTTTGTTGATGATTTTAAAAAAATTCTTCCTTGCAACTGAGTTTTCTATAGAAGTGCACATGCTTAAGGGTTCTTTGAACAACCTTCTGTACAGGTAGCCCTTGACTTACAACCACTATTGAGCCCAACATTTTTTTTTTTTTGCTAAGTAAGACATAGGTGAGTTTAGCCTGATCTTCTGCTCTTTCTTGCCTCAATTGTTAAATGAATCACTGTGGTTGATAAGTTTAGTAATCCAGTTAAGTGAATCTAGCTTCCCCATGGACTTTGCTTGTCAGAAGGACATAAAAGGGAATTACATGATCTTGGAACACAGCAACAGTAAAAAATATGAACTTGTTACCAAGCATATAAATTTTGATCACATGATTATGGAGATGCTACAAAGATTGAAACTGTGAAAAACAGGTCATAAGTCACTTTTTTTCCCCATGCTGTTGCAACTTTGAACCCTCTCTAAATGAACCATTATAAATTGAAAATGGATATGATGACAAGACAGTTAAAAGATCAAGAAGAAACAGAATTTGGAACAAAGTGTATATATGGATAAACAAGAAGAAATATTAAAAGTAAAAATAAACAAACAAATAAATAAGAAAATTGTATTAGTAGAGATACGATTTAAGTGTTATGTTAGAATGAGTAGGGATATGATTTAAGAGTTATGTTAGAATTAGTTTATGTATGAAGATTTATTATAAAAAGTTAAACAAATTTCTTATTTTCATTTAAAGTAATAAGTTGATTTTAAGCTTTTTTAAATGTATTCTTTTTTCTGTATTGAAATTTTACTTCTAGAATAAGTGGGGACTTCTATGTTAAATGTATGTTTGTCGATTTTGTCCATTTTAAGAAAATTAATAAAATTTATTGGGGGAAAAATTAAAATAAAAAATAAATTGAAAATTGCTGAAGAGGGGCATGGCCACACACCATGGAGACATGGAGTTCCCCATGTTCCACAGGTCAATCCCGATATCCTTGTTGCCTTGGGGATCTTGTTTGTAGGAGCCAGACCAGGACCACCCTGGAAGGGTGGTGAAAAAGTGGGATGCTGTCAGTGGCTTGGGAGGGATGGCAACCACCCTATGAAGCCAGCATAGAGCCTTCAACTGGAAGCACTGGAAAATGACTTGCCACAGTCATCCAAGCCACAGCAACCACAAATGAACTGAGCATTTTTTTTTTGCAAAAGAGTGGATGCCATCTGGGTAGGAGGATTTAAGATATTGTGCTGGAGAGAAGAGTGGAAATTTGAACTGGTGAGGCACATTGATGGAAGAAGCTTTTGGATTTTTTTAAAATTTTAATGGGAAACAAAAGGACTAAAAATTGATTAAGCGGCTATCTAGCACACAAAAAACCTTAGACAAACTAATCTGTAAAAAGTGGTAACTAAAGCCCAATTGTGAGAATTCTAAACTTTGAATTATAGAACCAAAGACCCAATGGATTCTTTTAAAGTGGCTGGGAAAACAGAAAAGAAAATATTTTGAATTGTTTGAGTTGATTTAAAATATAAGTATATGGTGAATAAGGAAAAGACTTATGGGAGGATTGAAAAGAGCCACTATCTATCTGTCTGTCCGTCCGTCCATCCATCCATCCATCCATCCATCCATCCATCCATCCATCTATATATCTATCTATCTATCTATCTATCTATCTATTGGATTTATATGCCACCCCTCTCCTTGTGGTGTTTATTTTTATTTATTTTATTATTTTAATAGTGAATTGATATTTTGGCATCTGTTGGCCTTGAACTGAGAACCACCTTGAAAACCTGAGAGAGTATAAGATTTGAACAGCAGGTTATTTATATTAGAGATAGTATTACCATCTGTTTGGATTGAAACATTTGTAATTAATTTTACTGAAAAGAAGACATTTTAGTAGACTGTTGTAAAGGACTGGAGAAATTACATAATTATATACATAAGGAGGAAAAAAGAAGAGAGGAAAAGAAATTTATTTATTTATCTTTTAGATTTGTCTTCTGCCCCTCTCAGAAGACTCAGAGTGGCTCACAACAGTATTTGGGACTATAAAGGGACAAAATTGGGGCTATAAAGGGACAAGAAAGAAAAAAATTAGGAAGTCAAGAAAAAGAGAATGGAAATTTACAGAAAATGGATGGTTGTGATTTGATCATTACATAGCAGTGAAAAGTGGATAGAGAGAAATAGGATTTTTTAAAATAATGCAGCATGTCTATGAATACAAGTTATAAGGATAATTAATTTAGATAATGAAGATGTACAGGTATTTAGATATTTAAACATTTATTATAACTCACACATATGAATTTTTCTTTATTATACAACATTTGATTTCGATAATTAATATGGGAAGAAATAGAACCTTTACTAATTTTGTATGATTCTTTATATTTGACTATGATAAATTACTATTGATAGTGAATAAGATATATTTAAACATCTAATTGTTTGATATAATTAGTTAAATGAACACTTAATTTGAAAATTGAAGTAAATAATTACTGCTTTTTCTTATCAAATTATGTAACTGAATGTGGATTTTCTATGGGGCATTTAGTTATGATAAAAAAAATAGGGGTTAAAAAATGAAGGACAAGTAAGAATTCAAGGGATTGGAGGAAGCATTATGGCTTGAACTTAAGAAGTGGGTGAAACATAATTGGCTGAGAAGTTAAGCTACAGTGCTTAATTTGGTATAATAATCTGAAATTAATAAATGGTGTTCCCAGATGACAAAACTAGATCTTTTAATTGGAGATAGCATTAGGGAAACAATGCATACCCACAATATGGTATTAGATTCAGAATGATATAAAACTGACAATTACTGGTGTACAAGACCTATGTAATTCTTGGGGCTCTTGTTCTTGGTTCATCTCGGTGCAAGGAGGCTATTCTTCACTATAACCTGCTAGCTTTCAAATAATAAAATGATCCTTGAATCCTCTCCAGCTTCTGCCTTTTGTTGGATGAGTTTTCCACCACAGATTGGAGCGCAAAATGCCAATTGTATACGCAAATGAGTTATGGCAGATCAAACCCCTGAGGCAGCATTTCCAGAAGATTTCCCATCAGATCAAATACAAGGACTTTCAGTAGAAGCTGTTTCACAGACTGAGTTCCACATTATTGAGAGCTGATAAGTAATTAAATGATGAAAAATGATATGAAATGAATGAACCCGTTCTTGGATCTTGCCAGACGGCAGCAATAAATCCTTGAAAAAGATTCTGCTCACCTAAAACTGGAATAGTGATATCTCAGCTGCTTGTGGGTAAGATGACAATTCTCAGTGTCTAATCAACGATGCGTTATCATAAATGCTTAATTAAAGCCCTTTAGAGAAATCTCCATTGGAACTTGTGACATACACTGTTATTGGTGCCCTGCCAAATTAGTTTTATCATGAGTAATATAATGAAGCAGGCATGTGTCTGAAAAGGGGCAGAATTAAAGCAAAATAGAGATAGAACTTAGGAGGCTAGAATAACAACATAAATACAGACATCGCACTAGTTAAAAATCCAGAAAAAATATTGATGTCCATAATGGAGCAGTGTGATTGGAAATGGACAATGGAAGTTTGGAAGAATGATCCCAGAATGGCCTTTAAAAAAAAGCACACGGTATTTTAAAACACTGTTAAAAGCACAAATTAGATACGTTAGATAAGTCGCTCTCTGAAATGCTCAGTCAATTTAGCCAGCTCAGTTCATTATATTATTATCTCCCATTTAACCTCATTTAAATGGTTATCATGAGAATAAAATAGATGGTGAAAGGAAAGGCTCTGCTCAATATCCTGGGTTCCTGGAAGGATGATACAAAATATACTTTAAAAAATAAGGAAAAATACAGGAAGATAAGGTTTCTACCCAAGACTATTTTTCTTTCTACGAAGCACAAACAGAATAATCACTTTTCGGTTTAATTCACTGTCATCTAGCAGTTATCTGGATTTCTGTAATATAAACAATATAGGCTTCAGTTTTCAGCATGTAAAAAATTACCAATGCCTGTTAAGAAAGATAATAAAAACCAAAATATAATTTATTCTCTTATTTACTGTCTTTTTTTATTAGACCACCAAGGTCCCTTTCAACTATTCTATTCTATCCTATCCTATTCCATTCTCTTCTATTCTATTACTCTACTCTACTCTAATCACAGTTTCAAGAAAATGACCTGCTGATAAGTCTTCATATTATGATTCTGTGCACTGTTCCCATCAAATGGATGGAAGAATTTTCTGTGTCCTTTAAAGGAAATCTGAATGCATTTTGGTGATTAAAATTGTATTTTAATTGTAATGTTGCATTGGGATAGTGAAAAATATCACTATGTATTTATCTTCATCTAATTGTAAAATATACGGCTGCAAATCCTCACTAAACACATCTCAACAGACTAATACCAGACTGCACCATTAGTATAAAGAATTGGAAAAAGTTTATAAAAATGAAATGTACATATACAGTATTTCAAAGGATATGTAAATCATGTACTTTCTCTCAACAAGTTCATATATGGGACAAGACTTGAAGAATTTCCTGTTTAATATTTGCATACATATAATGACATTTAATCTTGCTGGAATACCATAAGTCAGCTATTATGGCATTGAGATGTACTGTGATATGAACTCAAACTGTATCTGTATTATATTACACAGTGATGTTGAAGTATGTAGCTGTGTAACGTATAGCCTGGAAAATGAGGGCAGTAAGCCAAATAATTCACATGAAACACAAAAAGTATCCTTAAACAACATCTAGACATAACCACTAGCTTGGATGTCTTTAAAAGAGGAACAGATCAATACATGAAAAATAGTAATAGCATGCGGTTTCTGCAGCCTTTTTGACTTCCACCATAGCTGGGGAGGAAGAGCAGACAATGGCTGAACAACTTGGGGATGCTACTTGGAACCCTGACAAATTGTTTCTGAACACAGGTACTCCATGTTGCCTCCCATCATCAGAATCAGATTGTAAACAAGCATTTTTTTCTGTTCTTCTTTCTAGTGATTATTCTAATTGACTATTGTGAGAATCAAATAGTTGAGTAAACAACCCTTGGCCTCCTCTAGCTGGGTTCATATTATTTATTTATTTATTTATTTATTTATTTATTTATTTATTTATTTATTTATTTATTTATTTAGATTTGTATGCCGCCCCTCTCCGCAGACTCGGGGCGGCTCACAGCACAACACAACAGTTTGTAACAAATCCAAATATAATTTAAAACATTTAAAAGAACCCCATTTTGTTAACAAGCATACACTCAAACATCCCATACATAAAATGTGCATGCCCGGGGGAGGTGTTTCAGTTCCCCCATGCCTGACGACAGAGGTGGGTTTTAAGAAGTTTACGGAAGGCAGGGAGAGTAGGGGCAGTTCTAATCTCCGGGGGGAGTTGGTTCCAGAGGGTCGGGGCCGCCACAGAGAAGGCTCTTCCCCTGGGGCCCGCCAACCGACATTGTTTAGTTGACGGGACCCGGAGAAGGCCCACTCTGTGGGACCTAATTGGTCGCTGGGATTCGTGCGGTAGAAGGCGGTCTCGGAGATATTCTGGTCCAATGCCATGAAGGGCTTTAAAGATCATGACCAACACTTTGAATTGTGACCGGAAATTGATCGGCAGCCAATGCAAGCTGCGGAGTGATGTTGAAACATGGGCATACCTAGGTAGGCCCATGACTGCTCTCGCAGCTGCATTCTGCACGATCTGAAGTTTCCGAACACTTTTCAAAGGTAGCCCCATGTAGAGAGCATTACAGTAGTCGAACCTCGAGGTGATGAGGGCATGAGTGACTGTGAGCAATGAGTCCCGGTCCAGATAGGGCCGCAACTGGTGCACCAGGCGAACCTGGGCAAACGCCCCCCTCGCCACAGCTGAAAGATGGTTCTCTAATGTGAGCTGTGGATCGAGGAGGACGCCCAAGTTGCGGACCCTCTCCGAGGGGGTCAATGATTCCCCCCCCAGGGTAATGGACGGACAGATGGAATTGTCCTTGGGAGGCAAAACCCACAGCCACTCCGTCTTATCCGGGTTGAGTTTGAGTCTGTTGACACCCAAGGTGTGTGTAGCAAGGTGTGAAGAACAGAGACTATGTTTCCATCTAAATTCTAGTTGCTAGATGAAGCTTCATACCCTGTTTAGGAGCTTTTTGAAATACCTTGCTTAAAGCCATTGAAGAAAAGACTGATGAACTCAGGGCCACCATCAGGAATTTTGGGGCCCCATACAGCCTAAGTGTCTGGGCCCCCTGCCATTTTAAAACTATTTTAAGTCGCCAAGCCACTCCATCCCCCGGGGATCATTTCCCGCTTCACGCCAAGCGAGGCGGTCCCATAGGCCAGTGTTTCCCAACCTTGGCAACTTGAAGATATCTGGACTTTAACTCCCAGAATTCCGCAGCCAGCAAATGCTGGCTGGGGAATTCTGGGAGTTGAAGTCCAGATATCTTCAAGTTGTCAAGGTTGGGAAGCACTGCCATAGGCTATTTCAGGAACTGGGTTAAGCCGATTGTGTGGACTCATCCAGGAGAAAGAAAGAAGCGGGAGTGACAAGGGAAAGAAAGATCCTGGCATCGGTCAGGCGGAGCGAGGCTTATTTACGGCTCCTTGGCACTTCTCCCTTCTTGTTGACAAAACCATGTGCTTTCTAGTGAGGGGAGAGGGGAGGGGGATCCCACAACCGGCAGCCACCAGAGAGGAGCTGGAAAGGACGAGGGGAGAGAAAAAGCAGGGTACCAGCAGTCAGGCGGGTGTCTTGAGGGGGCACTCCCATCTGGAAGGAAGGGAAGAAAGGCGAGGGCGAGCTATGAAGGAAGGAAGGAAGGAAGGAAGGAAGGAAGTAATGGTAAAAGGGGCGATCAAGAGAGGAATGGGTGAATGAATGGACGGAGGGTGGGAAGGAAGGAAGGAAAGAAAGAGGGAAGGGACAGGAACAGAGGAAGGGTGCAAAGGAAGCAAGGAAAGATGTGAAAGGGGAGAGTAAGAGAGGAAGGAGTGAAAGAAGGGAGTGAGGGAGGAAAGAAGGGAGGAAGGAGAAGGAAAGCAAGAAATGGAGGGAGGGAAGGAAAGGAAAGAAAGAAAGAAAGGGGGAAGGGACAGGAACAGAGGAAGGAAGGAAACTTATGAAAGGGGAGAGTAAGAGAAGAAGGACTGAAGGAAGGGAGGGAGGGAAGAAGGTAGGAAGAAGAAAGAAAAGAAGAAATAGAGGAAGGGAAGGTAAAAGAGAGAAAGAAAAAGAGCAAGAAAGAGAAAGAAAGAAAGAAAGAAAGAGAATGAAAGAGAAATAAAAAGAGAGAGGGGGAATGAAAGAAATGGAAGGAGGGAAGGAAGGAGGGAGAGAAAGAAAGAGGAAGAAAGAAAGCAAGAGAAAGAAAAAAAGAATGAAAGAGCAAGAGAGAAAGAGAGAAAGAAAGAAAAAGAAAGAAAAGAAAGAAAGAAAGAAAGAGGAAAGAAAGAGAATGAAAGAGAAATAAAAAGAGAGGGGGAATGAAAGAAATGGAAAGAGGGAAGGAAGGAGAGAAAGCAAGAGATGTTGTTATTATTATTAAATGCAGATCCCAGGATTCCATGCTGCTGCCTTGGAATTCTGGGAGCTTCTCTATGGCACTGAGTTTCCAAAGATCTCCGATTTGAGGCTTGTGGGATGAATTGGGGAGCAAAATTTAGAGCAAGGGAAACTTCAGTGCAGCCTGCTTTCCTTCTGGGTTAACTTTGAGGCTATGTCATGATGAATTTCATGGGGAGTGGAGGGGATTCCTGTGAAAAAGGGCTTTGGAAGGTGAGTCTGCAGACCCCACCTTTCTCTCTGATGGGCAAAGAGGAGGCATCCCCCGAAGAGAGGTGAGGCCCCCTCCCCAATTGGCTACCTAGCCCGATTTCCCTTTGCTGCGTCTGGGGCCATTTCAGGCGAGGAAGTGTTCCAGGTGGGGTGACCTTCATGTCCCCCCCCCAGCGCCCACGGGTCAGACCCCGCCCAGCCCCTACTTTCCGCTCCCTCTTGCCTGCTCAGGTTGCTGCACCGAGGCGCCCCCGCCCCAGCCCCCTCCTCAGTTAGCCTGCCTTCTCCGCAGTCTTCTGCGGCGGCTTTTCGGGCAGAGGGGGCCTGGTTCCGTGGCGGGTCCGAGCCCCCCTGGCCTCCCCTGCCTGGGGCATTTCCTCTCGGCGTCAAGGAGGCGCAGCGGCGGGCGGAGAGAGGGAAGGGGGGGCAGCGGCGTCCCTCCTGGCCTTGGCGGGCCGCCCGACCCTCCCCACCTCCTGCAAACGCAGCGGGCGGCGGGGGGAGAGCGAGGAGCCGGCTCCGGTGGGCGCGGGGCTTGGCTGGCTGGCTGGCGGGGGGAGCGCCGCTGGTGGTGCGGAGGGAGACCCTCCTCCGGGAGGGAGGGGGCCAGGCAGCAGCTAGCCAGCCAGCCGGCGGGATGGCACTTCCGAGTTTGCAGCCGGCCGAAAGGAACGCTAGAGCGGGCGCGCCTCCAGCCGCAGCAGCTGGGCTCAGCAGGAGAAGCGCCGCCCCCCCCATTATTCAATTTCCCCGGGCCCGGTACGCCCCTCCCAGTAATACCCGTCTATCGGCGGCCCTGGATGAACTAGCTGTGCCTTGGTCTGATTTAAACAAAGCTCTTGGGATATTCTTACACTTTTCAAAAGTGGTGACACTTTTCAAACAGTTGATTTATTGTATTTTTAATTATTCTTTTACATTGCTTTTTGCCCTGAGCTTCCTTTCAGAAATATATATTGTAAATTTCATAACATAGCAAACAAGGTTAAGATTCAAGGTCAAGTGGCTGAAGACAAAAACCATAATCAGAGGCTGTGGTAAAATTAGAAATACTATTAATGAAAATCTCCAAGTTAGGCTGTCAAGGATAGCTGTAATCAGTCAACCACTGATAACATATTCCTATTGAAGCTACTCACTTGACTAAGAACACCATTTGATCTAGGGCTGCTACATTGGGGCTATGAAAATCTGGATAATCATTAGATGGCTGGACAGATATATGGAAAACTCAGGTCATTGCCCACAATTGTAGCTGTAATTTAAACAAACCAAAGAAATATCTTGTCTTTGCTTGATTGATTCTTTTTGCTTATCTTTCACAAATAACAATGCAGCTTGCAAGACTCATGATTATGAAGAGGATCTGTATTCCTTTGTTCTTTTGTTCCAAAAATGAACAAACAACTTTGATTAGTGCTCCCCATCCTCTTTCCACTACAGTTGCAGCCAAAGTAACTGGGGATAATGGAGCAAATATGATTAAAGATAACAAACATTCTGTTAAACAAGTGTTAAGTAACTTGTTGGTGTGCTGATGTGCCATCACACAATCCTAGGAAGCTGGAATCCTATATGCTCTTTATCCAAGAGCAAAAACATTTGCATTCAAAGGAATGTCTGCCAAATTGGGGGTTCAAGGCATCAAATCTATTATTAGGAAAAAAATCTGCCCTATGGCATTCAGTAATATTTTAAATGTGGTTCTCTATACCTCTACCTAAGAACTTAATTCATTCCGTGACCAGGTTCTTAAGTAGAAACGTTCTTAAGAAGAAGCAATTTTCCCATAGGAATCAATGTAAAAGCAAATAATGTGTGCAAACCCATTAGGAAAGAAATAAAAGCTCAGAATTTGGGTTGGAGGAGGAAGAGGAAGAGGAGGAGGAGGAGAGTCACTGCCAAAGGAAGAAGGTGAGGTGAGGGAAATGAAAAAAGTTCAAAACTTTAAGGCTTAAAAAAAAAGAGGAACTCTGAGGCAGAGAGAAAGAGCACGCACCTCCCATACACCTGGCGCAAGGCAGCCTCCCATATACTGGCTGCTGCTGCTACTACCTGCTGTCTCTTCCTTCCCATGCTGAAGGGCTCCCCTCTCCTCTCGCTCACTCGCTTTGTAGCCGGTGCCTTTCCTTCGCTGTGGTGACTCCTCGGCTGCCCAGAGCGAAGGGAACATTTCTTTTCTCTGGGCGCTGGCAGAGGTTTATTCCCTGTCCAAGCGCCCAGAATACCTGGCCGGTGCTTCACTCCCCAGCCCGTTTTGCTTCAGGGCCAGGAAGACATGGCCCTCTGGCATAGACGCCATCTTGGGGGCTGAGATCTTGCGAGATTTCGCAAGATCTCGGCCATTTCGTGATGCATCGGCCATGGCCGATGACGTCGTCGGGGACGAAGCCTGCCAGCTGTGCAGGGCTGTGCAGGCTTGGGGCCTCCTTTTCACCCCACGATGACAGAGCGAACACCCACCCGCCCTCCCTATCTTTCAGTGTGCCACTGTGGGTCGCCCTTAGGGGGCTGAATAGGAACTTTTGGCAGTTTCAGTATTTTCTGCGACCGTTTTTTCACCTATTCCACACTGCGGTGACGGACATGCGGTTAGGGGGTGCTTCACACCCTGCTTAGGCTAATTGGCTTACCTTTGGTCATTTGGGTAGGCAAGTTAGGGGCGGAAAACTGGGTGGTGTTTAGCAACTGTGTGTTCTCCGTTGGGCATCTTTGGGGATGATTGACAGGTTCTCTCCAAAGGCTCATGGTGGCTAGCCGACCTGAGCAATTGGGGGGAACCTGTCTTTGGGTCCCGCCCATTTCTTCCCCCTTTTAGGGGTTAGACAGCGAGACCTCCCACATGCAGGTGCATGGCAGAGATCCAGGTGAGGGTGGGGCCCTTCACCTGGGTCAGCATGGAGCTACGCCCATAAGTTGCCCCGGAAGTTTTTCTGATGTCATTTTCCGCCCCGGAAGCAATTGTTTGACCCTGCGGGTCCTTGTTAGGGTTATAGTTAAATTTATGCTAATTTAATGAATAAATTATGCAAATTTAATTAATAAAAATGACCCATTTTAAATCCAGCTCTTTGTGTCCGTGTCGTTACTCCGCCTCTGCTGCAAAAGGAAAATGCTTCACTCTAAACTGTCAAGGCCTCCTTAAGCACCACCGAAAGGCTCCTCTGGCAGCCCAGAAAAGCTCAAGATGGCCGGGATTAAAGGGGGAATGGCAGGAAACTGTCTGGGCCTTCACTTCTCAAATTTTCTGGGAATTTTTTCTGGGCTCGGGTTCTTAAGTAAAAAGTGGTTTTTAAGAAGAGGGAAAAAAATCTTGAACACCCAGTTCTTATCTAGAAAAGTTCTTAAGAAGAGGCGTTCTTAAGTAGAGGTACCACTGTACTTATTTTACTATGCAGAGACATAATTCTTGGGTACTAAGACTGATTATTAGTGCTATCTGATCTGATCCAAAATATGGATAACTAATAGTGAATTAAGAGAGGTTATGTATCTCTTTGCTATCATCAAATGGTTGCTCCGATTCCTGAAGCCCAATGGCCACTCTGGAGAAATTACTTTTCTTTATTCTCTCTAGCCAAGGTGTGAATATGCCATAGTAAATATTCTTTTAAATCATATCATAATACTGCCTACCTCTTATCCCCAGCCAACAGTTGAGAACTTTTTTTAAAAAAAGTCTTTAGCTGTTTCAGTTTTAAAGTAATGCTTTCTGTTTTCTCCTTATGGGGTTTTTTTAGGGAGGAGGGGACCATGGATATGATCCAAGATTCTTCATCAGTTATGCAACTTTCATCAGTAGTTGGAATCTTCTCAGTACCTATCGGTCACTTTACCCTGTTGTAGACATCATCCCTCCTCTCCAATCACAGATGCTGTCCTTCAAGGTTATTTTGAGTTGGGCTGCAGCAGAGACTTAACAGTTGCATTCCATATAATGTCCAACTAGCATTTTTAAAGAGAGAGAATCAATTTAAACCAGCTAGGTGTTCTAGCTATTTCACCAATGGATGAACTTCAGCTTTTCAAAAGCTTCTGCTGAGTTGTTTCAAGAGCTTGCCTCTCTTCCTGCTGCTTTTATTATTGCCATTTCACCTATTTGTACATGATTGGTTTACTACACAGAGTACTTCCAGCAGCTGCACTCAAGACATCACTGCTAGTACTAGTAATTTCTCAGAGCACTAGCCAAGGATGGAGAAAATTAGGAAATAGTTATTTAGATGAATGGCTGTGGAAATAGATATTAACATGTTTGCTTTTACTTCTTAATCTGTCCATGTACCATATTTTTTGAAGTATAAGACACACCATTTTTTTACCCCTAAAAGAGGCTGAAAATTTGGGTGCATCTTATACTCTGAATGTAGCTTTTTCAAAGCTTTTTTCCCACCCTAACGAGGTGCTAATGATCTTCCTGGCTCTTCCTGGCTTGCAGGCTTGTTTTCATTGCTACTCCCTCCAGAGAAGGTTTCTTTCAGCCCTAATAAAGTGCTAACAATCTTCCTACCTTTCAGGATTTTTTCCTTCCTACTCCCTTTGAAGAAGTTTTTTCCCCCAGCCCTAACCAGGGGATAAAATAATGTGCTGAAGCTGACCAGATTAAGGAAGTTAGCCAGATGAATATCTCGTAGGTAGATCCCCACCAATTTTCTCCCCTAAAACTATAAAACTGTGTCTTATATTCCAGTGTGTCTTATACTCCGAAAAATACAGTAGTTTTATTTTTAAAGGGTTCTTCAGCCTATATCTATATCTCAAAGGAGAGAAGAGTAATTTATAATCTCTCTTCTCTCACATACTGTAGATAATGTGTCTTAGTGTTTAAGATCCTAATCTAGAAACTAGGAGGCTATGAGTTCTAATCCTACCTTAGACTAGAAAACTGCCTAGGTGCCTTTGGACCAGTCTCTCTCCCTTTCAGACGAACCCACCTCACAGGGTTGTTGCTGTGGGAAAAAAAATAGGAGGAATAAGGAATATTAGGTACTGTATATTTGCTCTCTTGAGATACTTCTCAAACAATAATGGTGGGATAAAAATATAATACACCAATAATTGTGGATTGCAGCAAAATACAAATGCGGCAATAGCTCTGGAAATGAACGTGTAAACCTTAATGGGACAACTAAGGTAGTGATCATGACAGTATCAATCAAACAAAGACATGTTTTGGCCTTGTATCTCTGAGCATTACCTTCACATATCATGTGTTGCTAGCCCGATTCCTTTCCACACATCACTCATCTTTAAGTAGAAATGCATATGAAACTCAATACTCTTGCCAACCATCTGGCTGCTAAAATCTCCGTTAATAGCAATGGTGGAATCTGAGCTGTGGCAAACATCCATCACAAATCTGGTGGGAGCAAAATTTCAATCTTACCTTCATAAAGGATGCTGCTGTCCGTAGCTGTTATTGTCAGCAAAAGCACTGCAGCTAATAACCTATTTAGTGTCCATCAGATAAAGATTGCCTTAAGTGGATTGAGACAGGTGTCTGAAATATGACCGAAGCTTATTATATTAGGGGAAGAATTTAAGCTGAACTAAGTACTTTAAATAAAGTAGTCAGCCCAGAAGCAGATTGATTTTTCATCTTTAGCTTTGTTTCCCTTCCTTTTATTGGATTGGCTCAAGATATATAGCATCTTCCATGGTATATCCAGCACAGATTTGCAAATATCAAATTCTTCCCTTAAAAGAACAAATGTGAAGATCTAATCACAGGGTAACCCAAACTGCATACTGCATTATTCTTTCTGTGTGTAAAATTTGAATTAAATCCTTGGTGCAGCTTTTGGATTGACTCAGTACAATTTTTTCTGCATCAGTTTTTAAAAATACATACACATACTCAGAACTTTAATTGGAAAAGTATTGGGTCATTATGATGTGCTAAGATTAGAAAAAGACTGTCTTTTTTTACATCCTGATGTCTTATTTTGAATTTGTCACAGATGGTCCAAAAATATTTTGCTACTATCAAGTTTCTAGCACTTCAGGAACAGCTAAAATATTGTGATTTACAAATAGTTACTTGTGGTTTTGGAACATCTTCTGCTTCTATTAAGAAATTGGGAGACCAAATGACGTATATGATACATTGAGCAAAACTAATTTAGAACAAGAATGGTTTAAGATCTTTGGTAGAAGCTTTCCAAAATGTTTTGAATTTAAAAACGATCTAAAATTGTGATCTAAAAATGACATTCATATATGCGATATAGTTCCCTATAAAATTGTAACAGCTCTGTGGGATTAGGATTATCTGGAGCCATAGTAATCTGAATTCTGTCCTTGATATAGAATATAAACCATATTGGTGTTTCTCATTTATAGCATCTAATAGGACATCTAGTGGTAGGTACATGAACATTTTCATCCTGCTGGACCTTGTTGCTATCTTTGATACTGTCAATAAGTACTCTTCTGTACCATTTTTTGAGATTGAGAAATGAGGACATCATATTGTCCAATAAGACATTGCAGGTGAAGAGTTTTTGTGTGTTCAATTACAGTAGTACCTCTAGATACGAGCTGCTCCACATGCGAGTATTTCAAGATACGAGCCACGAGGGAGAGAAATTTCTGTTCCAGACCCGAGCTCAAATTCGGGTGGCGCAAGAATGCTTGCTTTTGGTTATCTCGCAGGGGGAAAAACAAAGTCTAAAGCCATTTGTTCCAGATACGAGTTGCTCGACATACAAGCTCCCTTCTGGAACCAATTGTACTCGTATCTAGGGGTACTACTGTATTGTATATTTCGGAGCTCAGACCTTTCTCCTGTTCTTTATCTACATGAAGTTATTGGAAGAGGCCACCCATCAGTTTGGGGTGAGGTATCATCAGTGTGATGAAATATCTATCCCAAGCCAAATGGTGATTCAACAAAAATTATAAGAGCTATGGTGGTGCAGTACTTAGAGTGCAGTACTAGAGTGCTGTACTGCAGGTTATTTCTGCTGACTGCCAGCAATTTGGCAGTTCAAATCTCACTAGGCTCAAAGTTGATTCAGCCTTCCATCCTTCCAAAGTGGGTAAAATGAGCTCTCAAATTGTTGGGGAAATATGCTGATTCTGTAAACTACTTAGAGAGGGCTGTAAAGTACTGTACAGCAGTACATACATTTAAGTGCCATTGCTATTGCTAATCCAATGGTTAGAAACTGGTTAGTGAATTACAAGTCCATATTCAACAACATTAAGTGGCTCTTTATCCAGAAATCTTATGATTTCAAAACATTACTAATTTTGACTCTCAACAGGATTATGCTTCCCTGAAGAGATCAGGCATATAATCAGGAGTTCATGCTGTACTCATGGCTACTACTGGAAGATCAGATGGTGGCAGGAGGGACAAAATTCTTTGCTCATTTCTAATTAGTGTAAAGTTGTCATTCTAACATGAAGAGATTACTATGAGGACAATCATTCATGAGCTGATTATGTTTACATAAATTATACTTTGTTTTACCTGCCCTTGAAGACTACTTGAAAACTAACTATTGGTGTTTTATCATTGTGATTTTATATTATAAAATTGATTTATTCTAACACATCTTTTTATACCTAGAGTTCCTACTAACACAAACTTTGACCAGAATTAAATTTTCTGTCTGGTTGGATAAACAATTTCTTGGGACAAACAATAGAGCTATGATGGCGTCCTATGACATGCTTGCCACAGGTGGCACATGGAGGTATATCTACTGGCAATGAGCCATTACCCGAGTTCAGCTCCAGCCTGCATGTACATGCCGGCCAGTTGATTTTTGGTTCATGCGGAGGGTCCAAGAAGGCCTTTTTTTGGCCTTCAGAGGGCCTTCAAGGGGCAGGGGAGGGTATTTTCACCCTCCCCAGGCTCTGAGAAAGGTTCTGGAGCCTGGGGAGGGTGAAAAAGAGTCCTACCGGGCCCACCAGAAGTCAGGAGACAAGGAGGCTATGTTTACCCTCCCTAGGCTCCAAGAAAGCCTCTGGATCCTAAGGGGGTGTGGTAAAAAGGAGGCCTACCAGGCCCATCAGAAGTTAGGAAATGAAGGAGGTGATCATGGGTGCATGCACAGAGAGGCAATGTGCGTGGGAGGCATTGAATTATGAGTGTGGGCACACACATGCACATGGTGATGCATGCGTGTCCACTTTCGGCACCGGAGGGAGAAAAGAGTTGCCATAATTGCAATAGGGTGTTTGAGTTAAACGAATATGGAATTCTTGACTTAAATCTCAGGCACTTAATAGCGATAACACTCAGAAAAGAATTGTATTTTCTGAGTATGTTCTACCTAGAAAACAACAGTTGCAGAGTAAAAAGGACTCTGTGTTTTGGCCACCAGTGGCCCATGCAGCTGATAGCAGATTCTGTTCAAAAGTAGACCAGCACACACACACACTCTCTCTCTCTCACACACACACACATGTGGGTATTAGCCATTAGGCTACAGGCTCAATTCCTGTATCAGTTTGTACCAGGGAAGGGTTATGAGTTATGTTTTTGTCGAGTCACCATGTATATTGAAGGAACATCACAGCTCCTTTTTTGCCTCTTCACCCTAGACATATAACCAGGGGTGGGCTTATGGAAGTTATCAGGTGTTCAGGAGAACCTCTAGCTAAGATTCTATGTAGTTCAGAGAACCCTCAAATCCCACTCAATCTCACAATTGACTTTAACTGCAATGAGTTGCTTAAAAAACTGTGGGGAAAAGCCATAAAATTAGGTGTGATTCACTTAACAAGCAACTTACTTTGCAACAGGAATGCTTGTCCCAATTGTGGTTGTATGTAAAGAACTCTCTGTACTTACAGACGGCATGAAATCAGGACTTTCAGAAGGAAGGGCTGGTGAAGTCAAGAAAAAGAAGTTAGGTTTCAAAATAGGCAGTTGGTGAGTTTAAAAATTCCAGTATTGGAGTGTGGTAAAACAGAAGAAGAAGAGAGCAAAAAGGAAGAAAGGAATCCTTCTGCTGGCCGAAGGATTACTTGTGAATAACAGGCCAAAGAAGAAAGCATGGGACTATTCTTTTATTTATTACTTATTATTTATTACTTAGATTTGTATGCCGCCCCTCTCCGAAGACTCGGGGCGGCATACAAATCTTCCTGCAGCCCTTTGTTTAAGTAGGGCTAATGCTAGCAGGCAAGGTGGAAACCTGGATGGGGAGGCAAAGAATTTGAAGCAATGCACCCTGTGTAGGGGTGGGGAAGTAGAGAAATGAGGCCAGGAGTTTAATCTGTGAGGAAATTGTCCAATGTTGTGGAAAATTAAGGTTTGAAGAATCAGACGGAAGAAAAAAAAGAGGCCAAGTGTAAATGGGCCAGATGGATTGGAGATTGCATTGAGGCAGAAGGTTGTAACATTCAGGGGAGTAGTTTCCTAAGACTTTCTTCAGTGAGTACATTTGCCAAGAGAGAAAGGAGGGAGATTGTGCTTTTAACCGGTGATGGATTGATTATGTGTCATCAAATCAATGTCAGCTCTTAGCAACCACATAGATAATATCCATGATGATTTATCCATAACCACAACTTGAGGAGATGGTGGCCTATTGTATGTGACAGAGGTTTGTTCTGAGGAGAGGAAGTGTTCCTGACCAATGCTAGGAAATTCATCCCCAAAGTTAACAGTATTGTGATAACTTGCATTATATTCTTCCTAGGACTTATCCACTTGCTTTTATTACTGCATTAGTTGTATTTTGCTCATTTGTAATATTTTGGCTATCTAGAGTTGTAATCTAGATAGTTGTGATTTCCTAGTATTAATTTTAAAAAAAAATGTATTTTGTTATATAATAAAAGTATAAACATTTAAAGAAAGATAAGAAATAAAAGAAACAGAAGAAAAGAATATGACTACTGTCCTCCTTTCAATCAAATAGTTTTCTTTCTCGTTCCCCCATTTTTTCTTTTCATTTGTAATTCTGTTCCCCATCCTTTAACCATTTTAGTCCTCAAGACATAAATTATCAATTCAATCTTTTCTTCTTTCAACAAAAAATCCATATACTGTTTCAAATTCCATGCTTTTATCACTTTTTTCCTGATCAAAATAGTCCTCACATTTTGCCCATTTTATAATCAAATCTTCCACTGTGTATATTTTTTTCCATCATTGTGCATACAATAATCTTGCAAAGTTAGCATATACACAATTAATTTCTCATTGAATTATGCTCTAGTTTTAGTTCATAAAACCTAACTAAAAACGGTACTGATTTCATCAAAGTGTTACTCCTCAATATTGTTTTCAATTGTATTGATTTCAATCAAAAATTTATTTCCTTTTTCACAGATCCATCATACATGGTAGAAAGTCCCCAGAACTTTTCTTGATTGTTTAGAATCTCCCATTAATAATGTGAAATGTAATGTGACAAAGAAACAGGTAACATCATCACTACCAATTGCATCACTAGCAATTGCGTTCTCTTTGCAGATAATGTCAAACTATTTAATATCACCGACAATGCTGCTACCCTTCAAAAAGACCTTGACCACGTAGCAGAATTTTTTAAAACCTGGCAACTTCAAATCTCTACCACTAAATGCTCTGTCTTACACATTGGTAAAAAGAATCAGAATACTAAATATAAACTTGGAGGAATTGAACTTATTGATAACCCTCAATCTGTCAATCCACTTCACCTTCATCCGCAACAACACATGAGCACGAAATCTATTTAAACTAAATGTCAACCGCTCCAAACTTGACTGCAAAAAATACGACTTAAGCAACAGAGTAATCAACACCTAGAATGCACTACCTGATTCTGTGGTTTCTACTCCTAATCCCAAAACCTTTAGCCTTAGACTATCTACAATTGACTTCTCCCCCTTTCTAAGAGGTCTGTAAGGGGCGTGCATAAGCGCACTACTGTGCCTACCGTCCCTGTCCTATTGTCTTCTTTTGTTACTTTTTATCATTACTTATCTAATGTTTTATTTGTACAAATTATTAATCTATAATTGTTTGACAAAATAAATAAATAAATAAAATAAAATAAAAAACATTGTGCATACAAACAGCCAAGTGAAAATGATGACACTTTAGAGCAATGGTTCTCAACCTGTATGTTGTGACCACTTTGGAGGTCGAACGACTCTTTCACATGGGTCACCTAAGACCATCGGAAAATACATTTTTCCAATGGTTTTAAGAACTGAGTGCTGGATCAGAGGGTCCTACTGGAACAGAGTGCTCAGCCTGTTAGGACTGAGGTAGGACCTTCCGGAGGAGATGGCTATTAAAGTACAAACAAAGCATGTTCGAATGAACTAAACTTTTATTAGAAAAAGTAGAAAAATAAAGTTTGTCTTAGGAGACATAAAATGTGCGACTACATTCCTAAAGAACATAGATCGAAAGATGGCGTTTTCTTCTCTTCCTTGAAGAAGGAGGATGTGAGCAAAGCAGTTACATCATAGAGGAGGAGCTACATTAATAAACAGAGTTAACTATCTAACTACTGGATGTTTCTTAATGTCTTTGGAGGCTGTCAATCTACAGCGTGACACCCCTTCTTTGGCAGTCATCACAGACATAAGGGACATCAGGACATCAAGGCATCAATTCACTTAAGGCACATTTTGTTGGAAAGGTATTCATGTTGATCAGCTGGCAACGGCTTATTCAGCAAGTCAGCGATCTGCTCAGCAGTAGACACATACTGAAGTTTCACGAATCCTTCTTTCACACACTCTCTGGTATTTTGATACCGGATGTCAATGTGCCGTGAACGAGCTCCAACAAATTCAGCTTCAGCAATATATGTGACTGAAATATTATCCTCCATAATAACAATTGGTTTCTTTGGACTTTCCCAAATACTATCAATGAGATGAAAAGGAGAAGTTAACGCATTACAGCAATCAGAAACACATGCATATTCAGCCTCAGTTGAAGAGCAAGAAATAAACTTCTGCTGCCTAACTTTCCAAAAGAAAGGACAACCATTTAAAAACAGTATATAACCAGAAGTACTTTTTTGTTTTTCTGTGTCACTTGCCCAGTCAGCATCTGCATAACAAATCACTTCAGGGTACTCAACATGTTTCGGCTCAAGGAACAACTTCTTGTCCTTAGTAAGCTTCATGTATATCAACAGTCTCTTTATGCAAGACCAGTGGAACGTGGTTGCGTTGCCAATGTATCTGGACAGTAGATTCACACTCAGTGAGATGTCAGGTCTTGTCCAACTGCTGATGTACAATAGCGATCCAATCACTGACCGGTACAGCATTTTGTTCTGAAAATCAGGATGTTCTTCTCGGGTTAACCTGTAAAAATCAGTCTGCATAGGAGAACGACAAGTGTGCGCATCAGACATGTTACAATTTTGCAAAAGCTGGTCAACCTTACTTTCTTGTGAAAGAGAGAACCCCTTCTCAGTTTTCTCAAACTGAACACCTAGATAATCATTAATATGCCTTTGGCTTTTTAAGGTGAAATGTTTCTCAAGACCCTTAGCAAAAGTTTGACTCATGCTTTCATTTGGACCGATGTAAACAATATCATCAACATAAACAAGAACAATTTCATAAGTCTTACCTTGCCCTTTTGTAAACACGCATTCATCAGGGACGGACTTAATAAAGCCCATTGAATTTAGCTTTTGGGTTAAGAGCTTGTACCACATAAGGGCACTCTGTTTGAGGCCGTATAAAGACTTGCTCAGAGACCAGACATCACCTTCTCGGTCCTGGAACCCGGGAGCACCCTTGACGTAGATCTCTTCATTCAGATCAGCGTTCAAATAGGCAGTCTCTACATCGAACTGAAAAACCTCTAAGTCCAAAGCAGTAGTAGTGATTAGAGCAATCTTGACACTCTCATTTTTGACTGTGGGTGAAAATGTGTCAGTGTAGTCATCTGGATAAACTTGAGAGAATCCTTGAGCTACAAGTCTAGCTTTGTACAGCTTTCCTTCATTAGGTTTTTGTTTGACTATATACACCCAGCGTGTGCCAATGACTTTCTTGTTCTTGGGAGGCTCCACCTGTTGGAACACCTTAAGTTTCTTTAAACAGTCCAGTTCGCGTTCCATAGCCTCATACCATTTTTCTTGTTCAGATTCAGGCAAAAGTTTGATCTGATGAAAATGATCAGGTGGAAGTGTAAGATTATTACA